>NC_072432.2:90195227-90508409 GCF_028878055.3 Symphalangus syndactylus
TCCTGTAAAAGTTATTTTTTTTACTTTTTTCTGTTAGCAAAGCAGTTGCCGCTACAGATTGAATGCATTTGGGCCATCCGCAGGTTACTGGGTTAAGGATTTTTGATAGGAAGGCCTCAGTGCTTTCAGGATACGCCCTTGTTTACATTGACAACAAAGTGGTATTGGAGTGTTACAGGGTTACGGAGAATACCTTCAAGTATCAATTACAGGTTTTAAATTTACCTTGGCTTTTAAAGGAATAGGGTACACTTTTTTTTTTAATTCCTTGTATATCTCTCTTTTATTTTCTGTCTCTTTTTCTGTTTGACTTTCCTTTTGCCTCTGCCTCTCTCTCTCTCTCTCTCTGTCTCTCTCTGCTGGTCTTTCCTTGCCTCTGCCAGCCACTTATGCTGCTGTTCTCTCAACCACTATCAGGGGATCTAAAACCAGCTGTAACCAAGTGTCTATGTATGGGAACTGGCCTGGGTGCTTTGGCTTTGGCTTACAGGTTACCATGTGCCATACCTTTGAAACAAGGGACCTGTCCAGGCTTCCTTCTGATGGCCAACCCACCTCTAATGCTGGCCAGTCTATCTTACACAAAGTTTTAAGTTTTCCTGGTGTCATAGTACTCCATAGTCTCCCTTAAATCCTTTCTTGAAATTTTTCAACATAGTTCCTAGTGGGGTGGGCTTACTTTGTGCCTGACCCATGCTTCTTTGAGACAAAACACCATGCTCACACCACACGCACACCACAAAATAAAGAACGGGTAGAAAGGGCACACACACACTTTTGCAGTTTATACCAAACCAAAATCAAAACCAAAATCAGAGTATCAAGAAATCCAAGCCAGGTCAAAACCAAAACCAAAGTATCAAGCAATCCAAATCAAGTCAAAAACAAAAACCAAAGTGCCGGTACAGGCACACCATCGATGATCAGGCCATGCTTCCACCCAGATGGAGTAGGCAAGTTCCCAAGACCAGTCTTGTCAAGCAATTCAAACCAAGTCAAAACCGAAACCAAAACCAAAGTGTGGATAAAGGCACATCGTGGGTGATCAGGTCATGCTTTCACTCAAATGGAGTGGGAAAGTTCCTAAGACCGGTCTTGTCAAGCAATTCAAACCAAGTCAAAACCAAAACCAAAACCAAACCAAAGTGCCAATAAAGGCATGCCGTGGGTGGTCAGGCCACGCTTCCACTCAAATGGAGTAGGCACGTTCCAAAGACTAGTCTTACCAAGTTTCAGATGTCTGGACTCTAAGTACCAGTTCTTTCCTGGTGTTCAGCCACTGCATTGATCCTCCATGGGGGCCTGCCACACACTGCTCTGGCGAGGCATCCCACCGGGGCAAATGCCTACCCAGGAGCACTCTCAGGATCTGCGTCGCTTGGGCTGGTCGAAGTCCCCCACAGGGATGTTCCACAGGGCAGACTTAAGCCGCCTAAGGAGTTGTCTCAACCATCCGCCAATCACCTCACTTCCTGGTCAGGGAACCAAGAAATGTAGCAGGATAAGCTGCAGACAAAACCCCTCAGACACCGAGTTAAAGAAGGAAGTGGTTTATTCAGCCAGGAGCATCGGCAAGACTCCTGTCTCAAGAGCCGAGCTCCCCTAGTGAGCAATTCCTTTCCCTTTTAAGGGCTCACAACTCTAAGGGGGTCCACTTGAGAGGGTTGTGATCGATTGAGCAAGCAGTGGGTATGTGACTGGGGGCTGCATGCATCGGTAATTAGATCAGAACAGAACAGGACAGGGATTTTCACAGTGCTTTTTGATACAATGTCTGTAATCTATAGAAAACATAACCAATTAGATCAGGGGTTGATCTTTAACTACCAGGCCCAGAGTGTGGCGCCAGGCTGTCTGCTTGTGGACTTCATTTCTGCCTTTTAGTTTTTACTTCTTCTTTCTTTGGAGGCAAAAATTGGGCATAAGACAATATGAGGGGTGGTCTTCTCCCTTATTCGTACAACCTAATATGTACTCTGAACCTCATTCCACCAGAATGGAAAAAAAAAAGTATTACCAGCCCTTCATCGGTCCCTTGGACCCCAGCATGGAGGTCACTCTCTCAGGCCAAGTGTCAGTTGAGGGTGGCCTAGGGTGGGTGGGCTAGGGGACGAGGGCAGTGACCACCAGATGGAGCTATCTTAGCAGCCCCTTTGGAGACCAAGCCAAGGGAGATCAAAGGGCTGGAATTCTCCCCAGGGCTTTTCCTCAGCGAGAAGCACCACCTGTGCAAGACATTATAGCAAGGAGTTGGAAAGCTGATAATACAAAGTTTAGAGACTATCAACTATTTAAAATCTATTTTTGACTAATTTATCTTTCTAACATCTCTATAAAATGGTATAAAATGGTCATTTAGTTGCAAAGAGTATACAACTAAAAAATGCAAGACAGATGAAGACTTATAGCGGTTGCTAGGCAGTTAATTATTTTTCTGGACTTTGTGATGTCTGTGGTTTTTGTCAGTATTTCAAAATCTACAATGATTCTTCTCATTTTAAATATTGACTTTATGACATCATTTAATTCTTTATTACATAAGTTTATTTACTCTAAATAAATATTGAATTTATTACATAATTTTAGAGCCCCACAATTGTATATGTTTCAGGCTCCACAGAGCATATATCCACTCTTTTTTTTTTCTTTTTTCTGAGACAGAGTCTTGTTCTGTCGCCCAGGCTGGAGTGCAGTGGCATGATCTTGGCTCGCTGCAACCTCCACCTCCTGGGTTCAAGTGATTCTCCCACCATAGCCTCCTTAGTAGCTGGGACTACAGACGCACATCACCACGCCTGGCTAATTTTTTTTTTTTTTTTTTTTTGGTAGAGACAGGGTTTCACCAAGTAGCCCAGGCTGGTCTTGAACTCCTGGGCTCAAGTGATCCACCCACCTCGGCCTCCCAAAGTGCTGGGATTACAGGCATGAGCCACTTGCCTGGCCTGATCATATATCCACTCTTTTTTTTTTTTTTTTTTGAGACAGAGTCTGTCGCCCAGGCTGAAGTGCAATGGCATGATCACCGCAACCTCCGCCTCCCGGGTTCAAGCGATTCTCCTGCCTCAGCCTCCCAAGTAGCTGGGATTACAGGTGCATGCTACCACACCTGGCTAATTTTCTGTATCTTCAGTAGAGATGAGGTTTCACCATGTTGGCCAGGCTAGTCTCAAACTCCTGACCTCAGGTGATCCACCCGCCACGGCCTCCCAAAGTGCTGGAATTACAAGTGTGAGCCACCATGCCTGTCCCCAAGATTTTTACCTTTGTACCAGTGTGGCCCTTTCAGGTGCTGCAGCTCTGTTTTCATGCCATACTTAAGGTTCAATTGACCTTTTGTCAGGCTTAAATTATGTGCCTAGGACAAGAGCTTGCTAAGAGTTCTGCCTGCACAGTTTTGAGTGACACAAGTTATTCATTTATTGAGCACCTACGACGTGCCTGCTTTAGGCATGTGTGGGTATATCAGTGAACAAAATACAAAAATCACTGCCCTCATAGAGCTTAAATTCTAGAAGAGGGAGAAAAACTAAATAATAAGCCTAAGTAAATTGTATAGTATTATTAGAGTATAAGTGCTACAAAATAGAGTAGGATAATTGGTATCGGAAGTTCAAAGAGATGGAGGCTGAGGTGGGTGGATCACCTGAGGTCAGGAGTTCAAGCCCAGCCTGGGCAACATAGTGAAACCCCATCTCTACGAAAAATACAAAAGTTAGCCAGGCATGGTGGCACGTACCTGTAATCTCAGCTACTCCAGTGGCTGAGGCACAAGCATCACTTGATTCCAGGAGGCAGAGGTTGCAGTGAGCCGAGATCTCGCCAGTCTGGGTGACAGAGTGAGACTCTGTCTCAAAAAAAAAAAAAAGAAGTTCAGAAAGATGGACATGTAGAAATTACAGAGGTGGTAGGCTTCATTGGGAAGTGAGACTTGAGCAATAACTTGGAGGAGATGAGGGAGGGATTGCACAACACAGGATCCAAGGAAAGAGTATTTCAGGCAGAGGAACAGTAAGGGCAAAAGCCTTAAGTAGAAACATGCCTGGCACAGGTGAAGAACAGTAAGAAGGCCAGTGCCTCTGCAGTGGTATAAATTAGGGCAGAAGTACAGGAGATGCAGTCAGAGAGGTAGTGTAGCGGGGGAAGATCAGGTAGGGGCTTGAAAGACTTAGGACTTTGGCTTTTCTGTTCTGAGGAAAATAGGTAACCATTGCAGGGTTTTTAGCAAAGGACTAACATAATATGACTTACCTTCTTACAGTAACACTGCCTGCTGTTTGAAAATAAATTGTGGAGATTCAAGGGTAAAAGCAGTACAGTTAGAAGGTTCACACCAAAGTGGTAGTGGTGGAGGTGGTGGGAAGTAGATTCTGGATGTATTTTGAAGGTAAAACCAATATAATTTGCTGGCAGATTGGATGTGGGATGTAAGAGAATGAGGAGTCAAGGATGACACCTAGGTTTTTAGTCGTATGTATTATTTATCTACTGTTTTGTAAAAGAGCACTACAAAACTCAGTGGCTTAAAACAATAATCATTTATTATGTTATCTTTGAGGCGAGGCATGGTGGCTTATGCCTGTAATCCTAGCACTTTGGGAGGCTGAGGTGGGAGGATCCTTTAAAGCCAGGAGTTCAAGACCAGCCTGGGTAACAAAGCGAGATGCCATCTCTACAAAAAAGAAAACAAGAATTTGAGAGCACCTTGCAGGTAAGTCAGTCACTCTTGCTGGCTAGCACAGCTCTTTCATAAAATAGTGTGAAATTGGGTCTCCAGAATAGTGTTGACATGCTTATTTGGGGTCAAACACAAGATGAGTTCAGGTCTCTGGGCTATCAATAGTCCTCTACCAACCCTTGGTCATGAGCCATGTGTTGGGGACCTTGTGCTGGCCCTCCTTTGTCAGTGTTCTGACTGTGGAACTGCTGGTGGTCCACAGCACCTGAGGACTACAGGGTGGTAGCAGACATCTTTTATTCTGTGTATGACTGCATGCCATCTCCTTTCTGCCCCATCACTCGCACCCAGGGTAGTTACCCTACCCCGGCAGAAGATTCCATGACAGGTGTCAGGCAGTCCTCCCTGGGTAGTCCAACCTTTCTCCTCCAGGATGAATGATTTTGGGATTGTTGCTACACAGTGCCAAAGGGCCCTTTCCAACTGATGTCCTCTTTTGCTTCTGACTGATGTGGTGATGCAATGCTCCCTCCATGTTTGTCTTAAGTCATGCTAAATGAGGCATGCAGGAATGGGATCACTCCTCTTGCTGCACCCGTGGGCCCTTCACACATCTTCCCTGTTGGTGATGGTGTCCAAAAGATAGGCATGTGGTCAACATTCAAAGAATTGATAGTCTAGGAATGTTGTAATTATGGTTTAAAGTGTGCAAAAGAAGATAGGGTTAGAAGAAGTGATGCTCTATGTTTATTACATAAAATTCTGAGTGAAAATTTAACATGATCATAAAACAAATTATTGTTCACATTTTTGGGCATTCTCTGGGTAAGACTTGCATTTGTGATCATAATCAAGAAAATACAGTAATAAAATAAAACAAAATAAAATTAAAAAATTTTTAAAAAGAAAATACAGTAATAATTTTTGAGAGAGTCATGGACAACATCATGAATAATGTATCATGAGTAATGTTGTAACCAAGAGTATTAAGGAACTCCAGAAACAAAAATGTCTATATTATTTCACTACAAACAGGTTCCAAAGACCTATGGAATTATAGTAACAAGAGTTACTACCTTTTCCTCTTGTGGGAGATATGAAATTAGCCAGGAATGGCACATTTGACAATAAAGAACATGAAGAACATGATTTTTGGACCTGAACAAGAAAAGGTGATACCTGCACACTGTGAAGAATCATCACATGCTCTGATATGGACAATAAGCTGATATCTCTTTTCTACCCATTATTCTAAGTCTTCATTGATATATCATTTTGCTATATGTCATTATACTTCACATAGTCTCATAAACTTTGTAATACATTTAAAAATTGATACATAATTCACATACCATAAAATTTACCATTTTAGGCCAGGTATATTGGCTCACACTTGTAATCCCAGCACTTTGGGAGGCCAAGGCGAGTGGATCACTTCAGGCCAGCAGTTTGAGACCAGCCTGGGCAATGTAGTGAAACCCCATCTCTACTAAAAATACAAAAATTAGCTGGGTGTGGTGGCACACACCTGTAATCCCAGTTACTTAGGTGGCTGAGGCACAAGAGTCTCTTGAACCCAGTAGGTGGAGATTGCAATGAACCAAGATTGTGCCACTGTACCCCAGCCTGGGTGACAGAGTGAGAGTCTGTCTCAGAAAAAAAAAAATTACCATAATTATTATAAATTACTGGCCTAATTTTTTTTTTAATTGAGATAGGGTCTCGCTCTGTTACCCAGGCTGGAGTGCAGTGGTGCAAACATGGCTCACTGCAGCCTTGAACTCCTGGGCTCTAGCAATCCTCCTGCCACAGCCTCCCGAGTAGCTGGAACCACAGGTGTGTACCACCATGGCTTGCACTCTAAAACATTTTTTTTTGGCCAGGCACAGTGGCTCACACTTGTAATCCCAGTACTTTGGGAGGCCGAGACAGATGGATCACGAGGTCAGGAGATCGAGACCATCCTAGCCAACATGGCAAAACCCCATCTCTACTAAAAATACAAAAATTAGCTGGGCATGGTGGAGCATGCCTGTAATCCCAGCTACCTGGGAGGCTGAGGCAGGAGAATCACTTGAACCAGGGAGTCGGGAGGTTGCAATGAGCTGAGATGGTGCCACTGCACTCCAGCCTGGCGACAGAGCGAGACTCCATCTCAAAAACAAAACAAACAAGCAAAAAAACCAATTTTTTTTCTGTAGAGGCGGGATCTCGCCATGTTGTCCAGGCTGGTCTCCAACTCCTGGACTCAAGTGATCCTCCTGTTTCAGCCTCCTAATGTGAAATTCACCCTTTTAAAGTGTACATTTTAGTTATTTTTAGAATATTCCCAAGATTGTGCAATCACCACTAATTCCAGAACCTTATTTTCATTAAAAAAATATTTTTACATTAAAATATTTGAGACAGAGTCGATCTGTTGCCCAGGTTAGAGTACAGTGGTACAATATGGCTTACTGCAGCCTTGACCTCCTGGGCTCAAGCAATCCTCCCACCTCAGCCTCCCAAGTAGCTGGGACTACAGGTGTGCACCACCATACCTGGCTAATTAAAAAAAAATTTAATTTTGTAGAGACAAGGTCTCACTATGGTGCCTAGGCTGGTCTTGAACTCTTGGGCTCAATCAATCCTCTCGCCTTGATGCCCCAAAATTCTGGGATTGCAGGCATGAGCCACCATGCCCAGCCCCCAAAACATTTTTATTACCCTGCAAAAAAATCCCTCCATTCATTAGCAGGGTTAATTTCCTTCTCTCTTTCTCCACAACCCCAACAATTACTAATTTACTTTCTCTCTCTAGATTTGCCTATCCTGGAAATTTCATAGAATCATACAATATGTGGCTTTTGGTATCTGACTTCTTTAACTTAGCATAATATTTTAAAGTTCATCCATGTTGTAGCATGTGTCAGTACTTCATTCCTTTTTATGGCTGAACCATATTCCATTGTATGATTATACTACATTTAGTTGGTCCATTCACATTAAATGTCCAATGATGGACATTGGTTTGTTTCCACTTTTTGGCTATTATGAATAATGCTGCTATGAGCATTCATGTACAAATTTTTGTGTGGACATATGCTTTCATTTATTTTGGATATATACCTAGGAGTAGAGTTGCTGGATCATATGGTAACTTTATTTTATTTTATTTTTGAGAGAGTCTCACTGTCACCAAGGCTGAAATGCAATGGTGCGATCTCGGCTCACTGTAACCTCTGCCTCCTGGGTTCAAGCAATTCTCCTGCCTCAGCCTCCCAAGTAGCCAGGATTACAGACGCCTGCCACCAGGCCTGGCTAATTTTTTGTAGTAGAGACAGGGTTTTGCCATGTTGGCCAGGCTGGTCTCAAACTCCCAAACTCAGGTGATCCGCCCGCCTCGCCTCCCGAAGTGCTGGGGTTATAGGTATGAGCCACCGTGCCTGGCCATATGATAACTTTAGATTTAACTTTTTGAGGAATTGCCAACCTGTCTTCCAAAGTGGCTGTACCATTTTATGTTCTCATCAGCAGTTTCTGTGGTCACTAATTTATCTACATCCTTGCCAACATTCCTTATTACTCGTGGTTTTCTTTATAGCTATCTTATTAGATGCGAAGTGGTATTTCACTGTGTTTTTGCTTTGCATTTCCGTAATGACTAATCATGTTGAGTATCTTATTGGGTCCATTGTATATCTTTTTTGGAGAAATGTCTATTCAAGACTTTTGCCCATTTTTTTTTTTAACTTGGGTTATCTTTTTATTGTTGAGGTATTAAAGGCTCTTTATATATTCTGGATACTTATCAGATATATAGCTTGCAGATACTTTTCTCCCATTCCATAGGCTGTTTTTTAATCCTTTTTAATGACTTTTTTGAAGCAAGAACTTTTTTTTTTTTGAGACGGAGTCTCGCTCTATTGCCCAGGCTGGAGTGCAGTGGTGCGATCTTGGCTCACTGCAACCTCCACCTCCCAGGTTCAAGCTATTCTCCTGCCTCAGCCTCCCGAGTAGCTGGGACTACAGATGCGTGCCACCATGCCTGGCTAATGTTTTGCATTTTTAGTACAGGCAAAGTTTCACTGTGTTAGCCAGAATGGTCTTGATCTGACCTTGTGATCCGCCCACCTCAGCCTCCCAAAGTGCTGGGATTACAGGCGTGAGCCACTGCGCCCGGCCCTTCTTTTTTTTTTTTTTGAGACGGAGTCTCGCTCTATCACCCAGGCTGGAGTGCAGTGGCGCAATCTTGGCTCACTGCAACCTCCGCCTCCTGGGTTCAAGTGATTCTCCTGCCTCAGCCTCCCAAGTAGCTGGGACTACAAGCGCCCACCACCACACCTGGCTAATTTTTTTTTTTTTGTATTTTTAATACAGTCAGGGTTTCACCATATTGGCCAGGCTGGTCTCGAACTCCTGTGATCCATCCACCTCAGCCTTCCAAAGTACTGGGATTACAGGCATGAGCCACCGTGCCCGGCCTTATCATGGTGAAACCACGTCTCTACTAAAAATACGAAAAATTAGCCGGGCGTGGTGGCGGGTGCCTGTAGTCCCAGCTACTTGGGAGGCTGAGGCAGGAGAATCACTTGAACCCAGGAGGCAGAGGTTGCAGTGAGCCGAGATTGCACCACTGCACTCCAGCCTGGTGACAGAGCGAGACTCCGACTCAAAAAAAAAATTAATTTATAAAAAAGGTATTCCACATTATATCTCATCAGGGATATACTAATTAAAAGGACAATTAAATACTACTGTGCACCTCTTAGAACGGCCAAAATTCAGAACATTCACAACACCAAATGCTGGTAAAGATGTGGAGTAATGGAAACTCTCATCCATTGCTGGTGGGAATACAAAATGGTACAGCCACTTTGGAAGAGAGTTCTGCAATTTCTTAGAAAACTAAATATACCACAGCCATAAAAAAGAACGAAATCATGTCCTTTGCAGCAACATAGATGCAAGTGGAGGCCATTATCCTAAGTGAACTAACACAGGAACAGAAAACCAAATGCTGCATATTCTGATAAGTGTGAGCTAAATATTGGGTACTCATGGACACAAAGATGGCAACGATAGACACTGGGGACTACTAGAGGGGGTGGGAGGGAAGGGGCAAGGGTTGAAAACTATTGGGGTACTGATATGGTCCCACCCAAATCTCATCTTGAATTGTAATTCCCACAATTCCCGTGTGGAAGGAACCTGGTGGGAGGTAGTTGAGTCATGGGGGCAGGTCTTTCCTGTGCTGTTCTCCTGATAGTGAATAAGTCTCATCAGATCTGATGGTATTGTAAGGGGGAGTTTCCGTGCACAAGCTCTCTCTTTGCCTGCTGCCATCCATGTAAGATGTGACTTGTTCCTCCTTACCTTCCGCCATGATTGTGAGGCTTCCCCAGCCACGTGGAACTGTAAGTCCATTAAATCTCTTTCATGAAGTCTTGGATATGTCTTTATCAGCAGTGTGAAAACAGACTAATACAGGTACTATGCTCACTACCTGGGTGATGGGATCAATTGTAACCCAAACCTTAGCATCATGCTATATACCCATGTAACAAACCTGCACATGTACCCTCTGAATCTAAAATAAAAGTTAAAATTATTGTAAAAAAGAAAATTAAACATCCTCTTACTGTACAATCCAGCAATCATGCTCCTTGGTATTTATCCAAAGGAGTTGAAAACTTATGTCCATATAAACATCTGCACGTGGATGTTTCCAGTAGCTTTATTCATAACTACCAAAACTTGGAAGCAACCAAGATGTCCTTCAGTAGGTGAATGGATAAATTGTGGTACACTCAGACAATGAAATACTATTCAGTGCTATAAAGAAATGAGCCATCAAGCCATGAAAAGGCACAGGAGTCATTTAAATGCATATGTCAACCTAAATAACAAACAAGGAGAGGCTTCCCAAAAGAAAATGATATTTATTTGGGAATAGAGCATTGCAATGAGAATGCATGTGCCACAGTAACCTATATGCATATTCAGGAAGGTAAAGGAAGACAAAGGTTTTCAAAGGAAAAAATGAGGATTACATAATTATTTTGAAATAATTATCCTTGGTTACAAAGATCAATAACAAGGGCGACACCAGTCTGAGGTTGGACAAGCAGTTGCTGGGCAGATGTCTTTGCAGCAGTATTTTTTTGTGAAAGGTTGTGGTGGCCTTTGTGCAAAACTGTGGCTTTTGTAGAATCTTCTTTGTTATCAGTTATACATGCGTGAGAACCCTCTCTTTAAGGTCTTCCTCAGCTCTATTTGTAAGGGTTTTCTTCACAGTGTTTTCTGGTTGTGAGATGCTAGATGGTGTTCAAGATGTTTTAAACATATTAACTCATTTAATCTTTGCAATCACCCTGGGAAGTAGGAACAATGACTACATTACAGATGAGGAAAAGGCTCATTCAGTTTGTCCAAGGTCACAGAGCTTGGATTTGAGCTCTGGTGACTGTTCTGGAGCCCATGCTCTTAATCATTATGCTATGCTGCCTCTTGTGGTACAATTGGCATGTATTGGTAAATGTAACTTTGCAAAGTTTTGTGGTTTTTAACAAATAAATAAAACCTTTAAAGGAAAATGGTAGTTGGACTTGACTTTAAGGGCTGTGGGGAGAGTAAGAAGGTAGAGGGGAGGAAGGTAGGAAAATAGCCACAGATCTGCTTTCCCAAAGTTAGGAAGCAGTGTGGCAGAGTGAGAGATAAAAAGCAGATTAAATCCCTCAGCTCAGGACAAGGATGGAGAGGAGAACCAGTGGAAGCAACTTGGGAATGACCTCGAGGTCCTCGTCTAAATTTTTTTTTTTTTTTTGAGACGGAGTCTCACTCTGTCACCCAGGTTGGAGTGCAGTGGCATGATCTCAGCTCATGGCAACCTCCGTCTCCCGGGTTAAAGCGATTCTCCTGCCTCAGCCTCCCAAGTAGCTGGGACTACAGGCGTGCACCACCATGCCTGGCTAATTTTTGTATTTTTAGTAGAGACGGGGTTTCACCATGTTGGCTAGGCTGCTCTTGAACTCCTGACCTCAGGTGATCTGCCCACTTCAGCCTCCCAAAGTGCTGGGATTATAGGCATGACCCACTGTGCTTGGCCTTTCTTTCTTTCTTTTTCTTTCTTTCTCTCTCTTTCTCTCTCTCCTTCCTTCCTTCCCTCCCTCCCTTTTCTTTCTTTCTTCTCTCTCTCTTCTTTCTTTCTTTCTTTTTCTCTTTCTTCTTCTTTCTCTCTCTCACTCCTTCATTCCCTCCTTCCCTCCTTTCTTTCTCTCTCTCTCTCTCGCTCTGCCACCAGGCTGGAGTGCAGTGGCACAATCATGGCTCACTGCAGACCTGACCTCCTGGGCTCAAGCGATCCTCCTATGTCAGCCTCCTACCTGGAACTACAGGTGCATGCCACTGTACCTGGCTAATTTTTTTTGTAGGGAAAGGGTCTTGCTATGTTGCCCAGGCTGTTCTTGAACTTCTGGACTCAAGTGATCCTCCAGCCTTGGCCCCACAAAGTGTTGGGATTACATGTGTGAGCCATTGCCCCCTGCCAATATCTCCCACCTTTCCTTGTCTACTTTTATAACCCTCCTTCTGATCCCTCCTTTTCATTTCAAATGCACTGATCTTGTTCTGGCCAATGGTTATGAGAAAAAGCAGCTAACAGAAATGAAACACACTGAAATCCAAACCATCTCTCTCTCTCACACACACACATACACACAACTTTTTTCAGACAGAATCTCACTCTGTTGCCCAGGCTAGAGTGCCGTAGTGTGATGACAGCTCACTGCAGGCTTGACCTCCCAAGCTCAAGTGATCCTCCTACCTCAGCCTCCCGAGTAGCTGGGACTATAGATATGTGCTACTGGTTAATTTGTTGTACTTTTTGTAGAGACCAAGTATGGCCATGTTGCCCAGGATGGTCTCAAACTCTTGGGCTCAAGCAATCTGCCCGCCTCAGCCTCCCATCCTCTCAGAGTGCTGGGATTACGGACGTGAGCCACTGTGCCTGGCCCTATATTTTTAAAATTTATTTTCTTTTCTTTTTCTTTTTTTTTTTTTTGAGACAGAGTCTCGCTCTGTCGCCCAGGCTGGAGTGCAGTGGCTCAGTCTCAGCTCACTGCAAGCTCCGCCTCCCGGGTTCACACCATTCTCTTCCCTCAGCCTCCCAAGTAGCTGGGACTACAGGTGCCTGCTACCACGCTTGGCTAACTTTTTTGTATTTTTAGTAGAGACGGGGTTTCACCGTGTTAGCCAGGATGGTCTCGATCTCCTGACCTCGTGATCCGCCCACCTCGGCCTCCGAAAGTGCCAGGATTACATGCATGAGGCAGCACACACCCGGCCTTTTTTTTTTTATTTATTTATTTTTTGAGACGGAGTCTCGCTCTGTCACCCAGGCTGGAGTACAGTGGCGCGATCTCAGCTCACTGCAAGCTTCGCCTCCAGGGTTCACGCCATTCTCCTGCCTCAGCCTCCCGGGTAGCTGGGACTACAGGCACCCACCACCTCACCCGGCTAATTTTTTGTATTTTTTAGTAGAGACAGGGTTTCACCGTGTTAGCCAGGATGGTCTCGATCTCCTGACCTCGTGATCCACTTGCCTCAGCCTCCCAAAGTGCTGGAATTACAGGCGTCAGCCACCGTGCCCGGCCTATTTTATTCTTAATTTTTGAAAAATCGCTATCATTTTTTGAGACTGGGTCTCACTTTGTTGTCCAGGCTAGAGTGAAGTGGTGCAATCATGGCTCCCTGCAGTCTTGAACTTCTGGGCTTAAGTGATCCTCCCACTTCAGCCTCCCAAGTAGCTGGGACTACAGGTGTGTGCCATGGACTCGGCTAACTTTATTTTTAATTTTTTTGTAGAGATGGGATCCCACTGTTGCCCAGGCTGGTCCTCAACTCCTGGACTTAAGCAGCTCAAGCAATTCTCCAGCCTTGGCCTCCCAAAGTGTCAAGATTATAGGCATGAGCCACTATGCCTGGCTGTTTTTTTTTTTTTTTTTTTTTTTTAACCTATTTTTAATTGAGCTGTTTGTTTTTCCTTTTCTTTTCTTTCTTATTTTTTTTTTTTTCAGAGGCTGCTTAATACCTGTTGCTATTGAGTTGGGTGTTTGTTTTCTTTTTCTTTTGTTTTTTTTTTTTTTTTTTTTTTTGAGATGGAGTCTCACTCTATCACCTAGGTTGGAGTGCATTGGTGCAATCTTGGCTCACTGCAACCTCCACTTCCCAGGTTCAAGTGATTCTCCCGCCTCAGTCTCCTGAGTAGTTGGGATTACAGGCACGCACTACCACTCCCAGCTAATTTTTGAATTTTTTAGTAGAGACGGGGGTTTCATCATGTTGGCCAGGCTAGTCTCGAACTCCTGACCTCAAGTGATTTGCCTGCCTTAGCCTCCCAAAGTGGTGGGATTACAGGCGTAAGCCATTGCACCCAGCCAGGTTTTGAGAGTTCATTATATATTCTGGATACAAATCCTTTGTCAGATAGGTGATTTGCAATATTTCCTCCCAGTCCTAGCTTGTGATTTGTTTTTAGTTATCCTAACAGTAGTTATCAAAGAGCATTAATTTTTAATTCTGATAGAGTATATCAATTGCTCTTTTATGGATTGTGCTTCTGGAATCATAGCTAAGACATTTTGCCTAAACCAAGTTGCAGAAAAGATCAAACTGTAGCCTGAAGGAGCTGACTAAGGGCAAGAATCAGAGACTAAACCAGCCACAGGGGCAGGTACTGGACAAGGGGTGTAGGTGTAGAGGAAGAGACTCATTTGTGGATGATAAGACAATTGGGTGGATTTTCAGACAAGCAATTTGGTGGATGATTGATTAGCATTCAGCATCCATTTTCATCTTCTTTTAGCATACTTTCCTGAAGAGGCTAAAAAGCTAAGGATTATATGTCTCAGAATTCCTTACAGCCAATCACATGTACTTGGGTGAGATTTCGAATGCGGAAGTGAGGCTGGGCTCATACCTGTAATTCTAGTACACTGGGAGGCTGAGGCAGGATGGTTGCTTGAGTCTAGGAGTTTGAAACTAGCCTGAGCAATGCAGTGGGACCCTGTATCTACAAACCTTTTTTTTTTTTTCTTTTTAATTAGCCAGTGTGGTGGTACATGTCTGTAGTCCCAGCTACTTGGGAGACTGAGATGGGAGGATCGCTTGAGCCCAGGAGTTCGAAGCTGTAGTAAGCTGTGATTGTGCCACTGCACTCCAGCCTGGATGACAGAGTGAGTGAGACTTTGTCTCAAAAAATATGTATAATAGAATGCAGAAGTGAGACAAAGGCCAATCACCCTGCTACTTTGACTATTTCTCCTGGCCAAGCAAGGTTGTAGAGATGTATCATGTTTCTATAGCAGTGATACTGTGAGGTCTCTAGCTTTGCAAATATTAAGAGGTGGTTGCATCAGAGTGTAGCAGTGGCAATGTCCTGATACAGCTGCTAGCGCCCTGGATCACAGCTGCAGCCACTGACTCTTAAACCCAATTAGTGGAGACTTTCAGGTGCTTCACCCTCCCTGACAGTGGTAGAGGTAACAGATTCCCTGTTGGAGCACTCTTACCTTGTTCTGGTGGTCATTCTTGGAGTTTCAACTCAGAGCTAGTTCCTCTAGACTTTTTTTTTTTTTTTTTTTTTTTTTAGACTGTGTCTTGCTCTATCACCAGGCTGGAGTGCAGTGGCGCGATCTCAGCTCACTGAAACCTCCGCCTCTTGGGTTCAAGTGGTTCTCCTGCTTCAGCCTCCCAAGTAGCTGGGACTACAGGTGTGCACCACCACACCCAGCTAATTTTTGTATTTTTAGTAGAGACAGGGTTTCATCATGTTGGTCAGGATGGTCTCCATCTCTTGACCTCGTGATCCACCTGCTTCAGCCTCCCAAAGTGCTGGGATTACAGGCGTGAGTCACCGCGTCTGGCCGCTCCTCTAGACTTTCTGAAGGATTTCGTAAGCACTTAACTCTTTGTATCCCTAAGATAGTTGCAGGGGTTTCTGTTTTCTGTACCGAATCCCCTCCAACTATCCTGAGTGATACAGGCAATCAGGATGTATCTGGGAGGAATGATAAAGAATCCAACATCTTCACCTGGGCACAGTAGCTCATTCCTATAATCCCAGCACTTTGGGAGGCCAAGGCAGGCGGTTCACTTGAGGCCAGGAGTTTGAGACCGGCCTGGCCAACATCGTGAAACCCCATCTCTACTAAAAACAAATACAAAAATTAGCCAGGCATGGTGGCGCGTGCCTGTAATACCAGCTACTCAGGAGGCTGAGGCATGAGAATCACTTGAACCCTGGAAGTGGAGGTTGCAGTGAGCCGAGATCATGCCACTGCACTACAGCCTGCGCCACAGAGTGACTCTGTTTCAAAAAAACAAACAAACAAAAACAAAACAAAAAACATCTTATCATGTGGGAAAAATGGGACTGTGGGAAGGCATTCATTTGTTTAACAAGCATGTAACAGACATGGAGTGGGTGCTATAGCTAGACATCAGGAATACCTACCTTCCCTGAAGGAGCTTACGTGACCTGATGATTTCATGGTATGATGACAGAGATATGTTCGAGTACTATGTGCTCACAGAGATGTTCTCAGACTTGGTAGAGATGTCATCAAAGAGGCTATCTCTAAGCTTGGTTTTAACAGATGAGTAGGAATTGGCCAGCAAAGGGGAAGAGCATTCTATCTGCAATAGGGAAAATTATTTTATTACTATTATTATTTTTCGAGACAGGATCTCACTCTGTCCCCCAGGCTGGAGTGCAGTAGTGCAGTCATGGCTCACTGCAGCCTAGACCTCCCAGGCTCATGTGATCCTCCCACCTCAGCCTCTCAAGTAGCTGGGACCACAGGCGCATGCCACCACGCCCAGCTCATTTTTGTATTTTTTTTGTAGAGACGGGGTTTCACCATGTTGCCCACGGTGGTCTTAAACTCCTAGGCTCAAGTCATCCTCCCTCCTCAGCCTCCCAAAGTGCTGAGATTACAGGTGTGAGCCACCGCCTGTAATAATTTGCCAGGGCAAATTATTAAGTAAAACTCTTAAATCTGTGTTCACAGTTCTCCCACACCCTCCTAGGAAAGAGATGAGGAGAGGAGATGTGTGTTTCTAAAGACTAGGTGCTAGACTAGGAGGTAGGGACAATGTAGAAGCTTCTTCGATGGGTAGGAGAGGAGTGGAGGCTGGAGTTTGAAAGTGCTGTCAGTAAGGAGGGGGAAGCAGTTGACCTATGAGCTTCCCTAGAGGCTAAAGGCAGGGCATCCTTAAGCTGGTCTAAACTCTTCAGTCTTCTTTACTTCCTCACTTCTCATTAGAGAATCAGATGGTATGGAATTCTGAAACAAGGCCTGAGTTCAGAGCCAGGGATACCACTGACTCATTAGGCGGTCTTGTTCATATGACTTCACTTTTTAAAATCTGCCTTCTCATCTATAAGATAAGGATAATGATAATATCTCCCTTGTATAGTGTTGTAAAGATCTAATTAGGTAATGGATGTGAAAAAATATTGAAAATTGTAAAACACTATAATAATACCAGTGATTTTTTTTAAATTATACTTTAAGTTCTGGGGTACATGTGCAGAACATGCAGGTTTGTCACACAGGTGCACATGCCATGGTGGTTTGCTGCACCCATCAACTTGTCATCTACATTAGGTATTTCTCCTAAGGCTATCCCTCCCCTAGCCCCACACCCACCAACAGGCCCTGGTTTGTGATGTTCCCCTCCCTGTGTCCAGGTGTTCTCATTGTTCAACTCCCACTTATGAGTGAGAACGTGCAGTGTTTGGTTTTCTGTTCTTTTATTAGTTTGCTGAGAATGATGGTTTCCAGCTTCATCCATGTCCCTGTAAAGGACATTAACTCATCTTTTTTATGGCTGTATAGTATTCCATGGTGTATATGTGCCACATTTTCCTTATATAGTCTATCATTGATGGGCATTTGGGTTGGTTCCAAGTCTTTGCTATTGCAAATGATCACTGTGCACACAATAAACATACATGTGCATGTGTCTTTATAGTAGACACTCTGTTGCACAGGCTGGAGTGCAATGGCGCAATCCCAGCTCACTGCAACCTTCCCCTCTTGGGTTCAAGCGAGTCTCCTGCCACAGCCTCCCAAGTAGCTGGGATTACAAATGTAATTAGCCACCACACCTGGCTAATTTTTATATTTTTAGTAAAGATGGAGTTTCAGCATGTTGGCCAGGCTGGTCTCGAACTCCTGGCCTCAAGCGATCTGCCTGCCTCGGCCTCTCAAAGTGCTGGGATTACAGGCGTGAGCCACCGTACCCAGCCCTACTTGTCAGTATTATTATGTAATAAGCAATGAAGTCTGGTTGATTGTATCTCAGGTATATCTCCTTCCCCAACTTTACTTCTGTTCATCCCTCTGCTCTGATTTGGTTCAGGCTTCTATCTTCTCTATGTCGTTTCTGTAGACCCTCTATATTTTCAAATGCTCCTAAAGGAATTTTTCCACAGAGCTTACTTATAAACTGTCTAGGACATGCTACTATCTATATAATAAAGGACAAACTCAACCAGGCATGGTGGCTTGTGCCTATAATCCCAACACTTTGGGAGGCTGAGGCAGGAGGATCATTTGAGCCCAGGAGCTCGAGACCAGCTTGGGCAACATGGCGAAACCCCATCTCTACAAAAAAATACAAAAATTAGCTGGGCATGATGGCACAGACCTGTAGCCACAGGTACTAGGAAAGCTAAGATGGGAGGATCACTTGAGCTAGGAGGTTGAGGTTGCAGTGAGCAGAGATCGTGCCGCTGCACTCCAGCCTGGGTGACAGAGCAAGACCCTATCTCAAAAAAAAAAAAAAAAAAAAAAAGGGACAAACTTCTTAGCTTAGCACAAGGCTCTTTTTGAACTTGATTTGACCTGTCTTTCTAGATTTATCTCCTCTCTTCCTGCTACACACCCTACTCTTCAGCCTCACTGGATTCTTACTATTGCTCAAACAATCCATTTTCACCTGTATCATTCCCCCTTCTGGAATGCCTTTTCTCCTTCCTGATCATCCTTCCATCACCTTCTAATCACACTGTTCTCTCTTTTCCATTTGGCACATCTATTCTCCCTTAAACGATAGCTCAAGTGTCATCCCCTCCCCAGTTCTCTCAGTAGCACTTGGCATGCCCCTCTATGACAACACTTACCATATTGTTTTGTAAACATTAGTTTGAGAGGCTTTTGGATTCCTATTCGCCCTATTGTGAGCACAGGGAAGAAAGACACCTATTCATAGCTGGATCTTCCTTATCCTTAGTACCTGAAACAAAAGAGGACTGGATATATATACTTTTAAATAAACAAATAAGCTCCACAGACAAGACATAGACAAAAAATTAAACAGCTTTGGGAGGCCTACGCAGGTGGATCACCCGAGGTCAGCAGTTGGAGATCAGCCTGGCCAACATGGTGAAATCCAGTCTCTACTAAAAATACAAAAATTAGCCGGATGTGGTGGTGCACACCTGTAATCCCAGCTACTTGGGAGGCTGAGGATGGAGAATCACTTGAACCCAGAGGTGGCGGTTGCAGTGAGCCAAGACTGCACCACTGTACTCCAGTCTGGGCAACAGAGTGAGACTCTGTCAAAAAAAAAAAAAAAAAAATTAAACAGCACAAGGCAGTAAAGGAACTAAAAGTTACATATCTACAAGTTCCAAATGAAAAGTAGAGAAAACAAGAGTCATGATCATTTGAATTTGGGAAAACTCCAGGATGGGATTTGAAACTTGGTACCCACCAGGCCGGGCGCGGTGGCTCACGCTTGTAATCCCAGCACTTTGGGAGGCCGAGGCGGGCGGATCACGAGGTCAGGAGATCGAGACCACGGTGAAACCCCGTCTCTACTAAAAATACAAAAAATTAGCCGGGCGCGGTGGCGGGCGCCTGTAGTCCCAGCTACTCAGAGAGGCTGAGGCGGGAGAATGGCGTGAACCCGGGAGGCGGAGCTTGCAGTGAGCCGAGACTGCGCCACTGCACTCCAGCCTGGGTGACAGAGCGAGACTCCATCTCAAAAAAAAAAAAAAAAAAAAAAAAAAGAAACTTGGTACCCACCAATATAATACCAACAATCTCACATGGTTCCTTCAAACTGGGTCCACACTCCTCCTCTCTACCTTGCCTCTCTTGCCCCAGACTTGGAGCTCTTTTGAAGTTGGCAGCAGGTCTTTTGTTCATCTTTTCATCTTGCATTCTTTCTTTATCTACTGGCATCTAGCCAGATGTTTTGCACATAAGCACCCAATAAACCTAAAGATTGTATTAAGCCTGGGTGGGATTTGGATAGATGGAGTAGAAGGAAGAAGAAATCCAGGGATGCAGCAGGAATGTGTTAGTTTCCTGTTGCTTCTCTAACAAATTATCACAAACGGTGGCTAAGAACAACACAGATTTACGATTTTATAGTTCTAGAGATCAGAAGTCTGAAATCAGGTCTAATAGGGCTCAAATTAAAGTGTTGACAGGGCCATGTTCCTTATAGAGGATTGAGGGGAGAATCTGTTTCCTTGACTTTTTTCAGTTTCTAGAAGCTACTGCATTCTTTGGCTCATGGCCCCATCTCACCCTGACCCCTGCTTCTGACATCACATCCCCCTCCCTCATTTTGGCCTTTCCTCTTATTATAAGGACTGTTGTCATCACATTGAGATCACCTGGAGAGTCTTCTCATCTCTAGATCTGTAACTTAATCACATCTGCAAAGTCCCTTTTGCCATGTAAGATAACATATACACAGGTTCTGGAGATTAGGACATGGATACTTTGGGAGCCATTATTCTGTCTACCACAAAGAGCAAAGCTAGACATAAGAATGAGCAACTAATGTTTGGAGATGGACCTTTCCAGCTGAAGCAAAGGGTTGATTTGATTAGAAGACATTAGAGTTTGGAGATAGACCCTCAAATATCAGAGTAAGGAGTTTTAGTTTTATCCTATAGAAAGTAAGCATTAAAGGTGGGTGAGCAGGGAGTTAACAATGAAAGAAGTAATCTAGCAGACCCCCAAAGACCCTAGAGTGTATAAATCTGGTGGTTATGCTTGAGGCAAGCAAAAACAGAATTAAAAGGTTAGGGACCAAGAGACCACACAAAGGTGAATACACTGCTGTTTACTGTCCTATCGAGTTTCTTCTTTTTGCTAGATGTTCCTTGTGCATCCACGATAAATGGTGAATTATTTCCCTTCTTGAACTCTCAACTTTTGTCTAGTGGAAGTCTACAGTCTTGTTATAATCCCTCTGCTTAAAAGAGTCTGCCACAGCAGTTGGGAAAGCACGTATTTAGGGTAAGAAGTGGAGAGGAAGAAAGGGGATAAGATGTGAACTGATTAATTTGTTCACTGATTAGGAGAGTCTGAGCTTCACAGGAAAGGGTTTCAATGGTTTGGAAAGACAGGGACTCTACCTCTTGGTTGTAAACAACAGGAACCCAATGCATAATGAGTTAGAAAAAGAATTTACTAGCTTTTGGCCGGGCGCGGTGGCTCATGCCTGTAATCCCAGCACTTTGGGAGGCTGAGGCGGGCGGATCACGAGGTCAGGAGATCGAGACCATTCTGGCTAACACGGTGAAACCCCGTCTCTACTAAAAATACAAAAAAATTAGCCGGGCGTGGTGGTGGGCGCCTGTAGTCCCAGCTACTCAGGAGGCTGAGGCAGGAGAATGGCGTGAACCTGGGAGGCGGAGCTTGCAGTGAGCTGAGATCACACCACTGTACTCCAGCCTGGGCGACAGAGTGAGACTTCATCTCAAAAAAATAAATACATAAAATTAAAAAGAAAAAGAATTTACTAGCTTTAATAGTGTCTATATGACGATGATTTCCAAATTTACATTGCCAAATTGCATAAATTAATAAGTAGAGCTGCTGCTTGTCGCAGGCATGATGGCTTCAAGGTTACTTTGCACAGCTGGAACGCTGGCCATGAAGGCTTTGAGGGCTTGCAGCCCCAGTAGGGTGCAATCGCAATAAGACATATATGAGTCTGAAGAGCAAATTCATATATATCCAATTGCCTAGTGGATATCTTTACTTGGATGTCCAAAAGGCAAATCAAACTCAACATGGCCCAAACTTGTTCCTGACCTTCCCTTTCCAGTTCCCCCTCACCAAACCTACTCCTCCTATCATTTCCCCCATTTCAATTAGTGAAAACTCCACCATCTTTGTTGCTCAAGTCAAATACTTTGCAGTTATCTTTCATTCACCCTCCACATTCAAACTATCAAGAAATTCCATCAGCTTTACTTTCAAGTCTATAAAAAATCTGACCATTTCTTTCCACCGGTACAGCTACCACCCTGGTTCAAACCATCTCTCACCCAAATGATTGGACTAGCCTGCTAACTAGTCTCCCTGTCCATACTTCTATTGGTTTGTTTTCAATGCAAGAGCCAGAGTGATCCCTGTTATAAAACATGTTAGATCATATCACTCCTCTACTCAAAATCCTCCAATGGCTACCTATCCTACTTAGAGAAAACCAAAGTCCTCATACAATAGCCTACAATATCCTACACAATATGGCTTCTGGTTACCTTTCTGACTTCATCTTTCACTACTCTTTTCCTTGCTCATTGCACTCCAGCTACACTGGCATCTTTGCTCTTCTTCTAATACATCAGACATAGTATGCACTTGCTATTCCCTTTGTCTGGATAATTCTTCCCTAGATAGCCACATAGCTTATTTCCTTGCATCCTTCAGATCTTTACCCAAATGCTATCTTATTAGTGAGTCTTTCCTTGATCATCCTATTTAAAATATTTATTATGAGGGAGGGGAAGAAGGAGCCAATGCAATGACTAGTCTTTATTGGAGAGAAGACACTTTACAGCACATTTTGAGCAATTAGTGCCACGGCTCACTGGGCCAACTTGTGGGGCATCTGCTTGTAATGGGTTCACAGTTAGAGCATCGCTGGATCTCACCTTTGTGCAGCCAGAACCAGTTGACAGCACTGTTGTCCTCTTCACCGATGCAGCTCACTATTATCTTGGTGATGGAGGGAGCTGTTAGGGTCTTCCCTGGTGCCTGAAGCTGCCTTTGGGGGTAGTATATTGTATGGGTCCAATCTCATACATGGCTCTCATGAACTCCCTCTCCAGCCCAGTCATCTGCTCGTCATCAGTAGGAACACCACCTCCAGATGTCATGAAGCACGCTGCAACCACCCCATTGGGACTGTAAGCCCTCAGGCCTATGCAGCTAGCGCTCCAGCTCTGAAAATTAACCTTGAAGCCATCATGCCTGTGACAAGCAGCAGCTTTATTTATTTATTTATTGAGACAGAGTCTCACCCTGTCACCCAGGCTAGAGTGGAGTGCCATGAACATGGCTCACTACAGCCTCAATCTCCTAGGTTCAATTGATTCTCCCGCCTCAGCCTCCCAAGTAAGCAACTCTATTTAAAATCTGAATGCTTCTTCCATCTCTATCCCCTTTCAGTTTTATTTTTATTAACACTTATCACTAACATCTATACATTTTACTTATCTAGTTTATTGTCTACCTTTCCTTCTACACAGATTGTGAATTCCAAGAGGACACAATGTATATCCTGTTTGTTCCCAGATGTATCTTCAATGCCCAGAATAGTATCTGGCATAGAATAAGCTTTTTAAAATAAATATTTGTTGAATAAATGAATGAAAAATTTAGGTGATAACTTCAGGCATGGTTAGATACAGGTTCTTGGCATGTTATTAGAATTTTGTCCTGTCTCGTAGCTTTTCTCTCCTCTGCGTTGGCCTCATTCTCAAGCAGGCTTGATGTGTTACAGGTGATGATAAGACGGCCACCAGCGGCTGCAGGTTTACATTCTAACAATTTTGCAGCCTAAATGGAGAGAGAGTGAGTGCCTCTTTCCTGATTGTTCCAGAGAAAGCCTTGGATATATCATATTGTCTGGGCTTGGGTCAAGTGACAACCCCTAAAACAGTGTCTATGGGTAGAGGAGGAAAATGTTGTGACTGACTGGGCCTGGGTCATGGGGCCCGTTGGAACTGGGGATAAAGTTCAGCTCCATTTAGACTGAGAAGAGGGGAGAGGTGGTTTCCTAAAAGAAAAGGGGGTGCTATCACTGGAAGAAGATGGCGGCTAGACAACAAATGTCCACCGCAAATGTCAACGACCCACCCGCCGACTGAGCCCAGAACAGCGTTCTTCTCCTGCCTCTCCATTTTCACACGCAGCCAGATGAGCCTCTGACCGTGGTTAAGCTTCTCTCCTCCCAAATGTCTTTTCCCCTGCCTCTGTCGGGTAAGGGCTTCCTCATCCCTCAATGCCTGGTCCAACTATGATCTCCCTCACCCCGACTCTTAACAGATACTGTCTCTCTCCCTCTTCTGAGTATCCTGCTTGTTTCTACTTCTCTTGTAGTTATTTTTGTACGCCATGCCTTGTATAATATTTTACTTACTTGTATACATCATGAGTTCCTTTTGAAAAAGGGTACGGTCCATTCCCGGGGTGTCCACGCCAGCTCCTCACGCTCTCTGGGAACCGCGGTGATTCGATGCCGGCTGAGGCCGCCAGGGAGCGCTCGGCGCCCGGCACGAGGCCGTCAAGGGCGGGAGGCGCTGTGATTGGCAGACGCGGCCGTCAATCGGGCGCAGGCGGGGCGGACCGGGCCGCCTGGGAGGCCTCTGGGCGGGAGGCGGGGCCTGCATGAATGGGGCGCGCGTCGCGCGGGCTGCAGTCGGCGCTCGCGGGGGAAGCCCGAGTCCCGGCCAGGAGTGGGTGGGAGGAAGCGAGGTTGGCGGGGGGGGAAGGGAAAGAGCGCGGGGGGCGGGGAGGGGCAGCGCCCGGGCGGCGCGCCGAGCGCGGCGAGGCGGCGGGTGTGAGCAAGAGCCGGCCGCCTTCGTCCCCCTCGCTTCGGTGCGGCTGTCCGCTACGCTGCCTCCGCCCTCGCCGCGCGCCCCCGCCAGCGGGACTCCAGGGAACCCCCGGCGCCCTCGACGGGGCCGAGGAGTCAGGACTCGGGGAGTCGGCGCTGAGGGAGGAGCCTGGTCGGAGCCGCGGAGCCGAAAGCTCCGGAGCGTGGAGGTGGGGGGCTGAGGCCCCTGAGGGGGCCCCGCCGCGATGGGCAACCTGGAGAGCGCCGAGGGGGGCCCGGGAGAGCCCCCCTCTGTCCCGTTGTTGCTGCCGCCCGGCAAGATGCCGATGCCTGAGCCCTGTGAGCTGGAGGAAAGGTTCGCCCTGGTGCTGGTGAGAGCTGAGCCCAGCCCCTTCCCCCGCCTACCGCCCCTCAGGTCCCGACGCCCGGGCTGGGACTTTGTGCTGGGCCCCCGTCCCGCCCACCCTTTCAGTCGGGGTCCCGAACGGATCCCAGCCTCCAGTGTCTTCCCAGGAACCTCTGAGCAGCCGCTGGCCGGCCCGGACAGCCCCGTCGGGGATCTCGGGACCGACGCCTCCACCGCTGGACCCTTAGGAGAAGTCCCCAGCTCGGGACCGTCCTAGGAACCAGGCTTCTCCCTCCTTCCTCCCCCTTCTGCTGCCCTTTTCCCGTCTCCCCGCTTCTTCGCCAGGCTCCCCATCCCTAGCATTCTCAGCCCGGAGCCTCTCGCGGGTGGGGGGAATTCAGAAGCGCGGCCGGCTCGCTCCTCAGCAGGCTTCCCTGAGTGGGGACACCGCCTCTCCTGCGAACATGGAGGCTTTCCAGGGAGTGGGTCCCACTCCCAGCCCAGACCAGATGTTTGGGGGGAGAGGGGGATGGGGAGGGGGCTGGCAGCTCCTGAAGGGGGTGGAATAAGGAGTGTGCCATTCTGCTTATTTTCAGAACGGCCTGCAGGCATCCTGCTAAGTTAGAGTGGATTTGCCTAAAAGGCTGAACATGTGGATAAACCATTTCACTGGGGTATTTCTCCAAGTGAAACAATACACAAACCATCCTCCCCCCCTTTTCATGTTAAGCCATAGTGACTGGTTTGTGTTGTTTAGCCTGTGCTTTTTAGTCTTTCTGTAGGTTTCAAACGGTCTGTATAAATGGGTTTGTAGAGCTGACTTTGGGATTCTTCTTTGGTGTGGGAGTTGGACACTGATGTCAGTGGCTCTATGAAGCGAGAGGTTCTGAGCTGGTACCACCGGGAAGGAGCCAGAGAATATGTTGGCGCTGAAAATGAAGTTTTGCAGAGCGAAAACATCGGTAAACCGGGGTTAATCTTTGAGAAATTTGGGGAAATAGTTCTCACTTCCCCAAAGAGTTATCTAAGAAGCAGTAATAATTCTGGCGTTATTGTTGGTATGGCCTGAAGGGCCGACTCTGCCTTTGCCCATCAGGAGGGATAAGTTGTGGACTTAGCAGCCTTATTGGATTTCATCTGCCTTGGAATAAGGAGATTAGATCTGTTGGCAACAGTGGAGCTGTCTAGAGATCTTGGCCTCTCCGATGGTAGAGAATCTGACATCAGCCCACTGGCACCAGAGCTGGCTCAAAGAGGGTCCACAGGGTTCCAAGGGGAAGTGGTGTCGCTGGCACCTCTGCCTGCCAGCTCTGCGAAGGGCCAAAGGGATGTGGGCCATACATCCTGTGGCCCTCTGCATTTCCCCCAGCCTTCTCAGGGGGATCGGGTGAGTCAGTGATTACCAATGTGCTGTGACCATCTCACAGGCTGAGGGGGAGAGACTGGGACTTAGTGGCCTTGAGAACAAGAGCCCAACTGTTGGGGAAAAGAGTGGGAAGGGATCTGCACTCTGGTGGGGGTGTGAAAACCCCCAGCAAGGTGACACAAGTTAGCTATAGAAATTGGGGAGAAGGATGGGGTGAGGTGGATTGGGTGGGAGGCTGCCTTAGGTAGGAGCCGTTTTTTGTGAGAGCTCAGAACCAGAATCCATCATGTTCTCATTGGCCCTTGGTTGACCAGTTCGTTTAGTTAGCAAACTAATGGCTTAGTATTCACAAAATGCACATGGTGTCCTAGTTAACCAGGACACCAGAGCACCAGGAGAACCCAGGTCAAACGGGGAACTGGACCACCCACTTGCATGCCTTCCTTTCTGTATAAAATTTTGATTTGTTTCTTCGTGCCTTTTGTTTTGGTCTTGTTTCTGTGTGCCTGAGCTACTGCTGATGAAGGGTTGGAACAGGGCAGGCCAGAGCTAGTTAGTTGTCTCAGGAGACGGGATTTCACCTCAGTTTTCCAATACAGGGAAATCATCCCTTCTTGGGGATTTGAGTTCTTCTCTGGGGGCTCTTAGGTGTCCCTGTGTCCACTGTTCTGAAAGGTAACCTTTCTACCATGCTTTGGGAACAGTACTGACTGAGTTAGGTGTTTGACCCAGGTACAGGCTCAGGGGTATTTCCTGAACAGTCAGGAGAAGCATAGTGTAGTAGAAAAAGCAAGGACTCTGGCTTAACAAGTATCTTAACTTCTCTGAGCCTAGACTTCTTCCTCATCTGTAAAATGGAGGTAATCCTGTTCTGGTGAGATTGTGAGAATTAGGTGAGCCCTTGTATATAAGGTGCTTGGCACCTAGTAAGTACTCAATATAGATTAGCTTTTTTTTTTTTTTTTTTTTTTGAGATGGAGTCTGGCTCTGCCACCCAGGCTGGAGTGCGCAGCACGATCTCGGCTAACTGCAAACTCGGCCTCCCGGGTTCAAGCAATTCTCCTGCCTCAGCCTCCAGAGTAGCTGGGATTACAGGTGCCCACCACTACGCCTGGCTAATTTTTGTATTTTTAGTAGAGATGTGGTTTCGCCATGTTGGCCAGGCTGATCTCGAACTCCTGACCTTAGGTGATCCACCCGCCTTGGCCTCCCAAAGTGCTGGGATTACAGGCATGAGCCACCGTGCCTGGCCAGATTAGCTTATTTTTGTTGATGGCGTGAAACAGTCAGATAAGCTGTTTCTTTCTCACCTTTTTCTTTCCTAGATTGTCAGCTTCATTATAATTGGTTTGGTTTTTTGAAAAAGCTATTTGAGAGGTTTGTTGAGGTGACATAGTGGTGTCCTGGTTAAGCTTATGGACTTTGAAATCAGAGTGGATTCAAATTCTGTTTCATCCATAGTCTTTGGTTAGAAGAGTGTTTGACCTCAAGCAAGTTACTTAATCTGATTCCCAGTCTTCTCTTATACATGGGGAAAATAATAGCATTTGCCACATTAGGTTGTTGTGTGGATTTAATGAAATTGGAAGTCAAATACTTAGCAGAGTCTGGCATCTACTATATGCTTGGTAAATGGTAGCTTTTAAGTTTGTACCTCTCAGCAGTGACTCAGATCTGAGATCACTTGTGTTCCCAAAAGGGGGTTTTAAAGTTTAGAAATCTGATAAAACCAATTACCCTGTTATGTATATCCAGTCTCAGAATATGGCTGCTGCTGTAAGCTGGAGGGCTTCCTTATCCCAAGTGTGTCTTTCGAAAACCCCCTGAAGAGTATCCTTGCTGGGGAAGTTGTATCAGTGCTGAGTCAAGACCACAGGCTCCCAGCCTTCTGTTCCAGACACATGATCTGTCAGCCAAAGTTGAAGAGCTTGAGATGAGGGCTGTGAGCAGATTTGATGAGGACATTGATTCCAAGAATCCTAACCCAGCCCAGTGCCTTAATTCAGGGCTTCCCTACTAGTGTGCTGCAGATGGATCACAGGTGTGCTGGAATACTGATCCCCTTATTCCTAGGGGCAGCTAAAGTTCCCAGTCAGTCCCCTCTGGATGGGATCAGCTTCTACCCCATGTACTGTACAAACAGTATTATTTTCTAGGTGTGCCTCGATGTGAAAAAGGTTGTGAAGCTGCTGTGTTACACTGCTTCTTGGCATCCTTCCTTACCCCCTATCTGAGTAGTACCTCCCATTCTGTTGGGTATTGAGAAGTTTGGGGTTGGGGCAATTAATGGAGCTCCTCTTTATGAATACCAGAATGAGAGCCAATCTCTGGTCTGATACAGTCCCAATGTGTTTTGGTCCAAACTAGATTACTACCCAAACTCAGTTGTTCAGAAGCTAGTATTCTGGCCAGTACTGGACTTTCCATAGAGAGGGGAGGCAGAGGGCTCTAAGGTCTTTGAAAGGATAGCTGTCTGTCTTTGTTGTGATTGTACTCTGATTTTTCTCTTTGTTGATTTACTACAGACTTCACATGGAGTCTAAAAGTTCTGATGCCAGAAAAAGCCCTGTGTATCCCTTAGGAGGAGGCTTTCAGGGCATAAGGGTAGGGTTGTGTGACAGGGGCTATCCCTGCTGCAGTTTCTCCTCTCACATTTCCCTGGTGATGACTGACAACTTGGGGGTTTTTCTGTAAGTGTAGCATTGATGTGGGAGCTAAGCTGGCCTGGGTGCTAGTTGTCTAAGAGGCTTTGAGGGGCCTCCTTTGACACAGAAAGGGGCTGGGAAAAACTTGGACTAAATATCAGGTTCCAAATCGCCACGGTGGAAATTTTTTTCCCAGCCCTCAGGATTGTGGTGAATTAGTTCAGGCTGGAATAGAACTTGGGAGGGGGCAGGGAAAGGGCCTTTGACAGCAGCTGGTCAGAGGAACCTTCTTCTTGTTCAGAGACCCCACAGAGAAGACCCTAGGCCACAGAGAGGAGTCTTATTCCCTTGACCTTCTGATATGACCCTGCCTTAGTCTGGGGGAAGCCTGTGTGTGGTGGGGAAGGGACTGATGGAGTGGACTCTGTCGTTTGGGAATGTTTTCATTGCCCAGAGGGAGATTCAGCATTTTGTTTTTGTTTTTGTTTTGTTTTGTTTTGTTTTTTCCTCTTAAAGTAATACTTATTCTCTAAAGAAAGTATGGGACAATTCAGAAAGAAGAAAAGACTAAAGATTTAGGTTAAAGAAAAACATCCATATTTTCTCTAGTTTCTTTACCAAATGCAAATATTTTCTTAGTTCCTTTACCAAATGCAGCTGATGTGTTTTAAAACCTTTATATTTTTTTCTCTGCATAGAGTTTTATACAATGTTTTGATATTTGGTTTATTTATTTAAGACAGAGTCTTGCTCTGTCACCCGTGGTGGAGTGCAGTGACATGGTCATGGCTCACTGCACCTCACTGCAGTTTTGAACTCCCAGGCTTAAGCGATCCTCCTCCCTCAGCCTCCTGAGTAGCTAGACCACAGGTGTGTGCCACCATGCCTGGCTAATTTTTTCATTTTTTGTAGAGATGCGGTCTTGCTTTGTTGCCCACATTGGTTTCGAACTCCTAGGCTCAGGTGATTCTCCCACCTCAGTCACCCAAAGTATTGGGATTTTAGGCATGAGCCACCATGCCCTGCCGGTATGTATGTTTTTTATCCAGTTTTTTTGTTTGTTTTTTGCTTTTGTTATTTCATTAGTTTTCCCAGGCTAGTAATTGTAAATGGTTTGTTTTTGTTTTTGAGACAGTCTCACTCTGTCACCCAGGCTGGAATGCAGTGGTACAATCTCTGCTCACAGCAACCTCTGCCTCCTGGGTTTAAGCGATTCTCCTGCCTCGCCTCCCAAATAGCTGGGATGACAGGCACCTGCCACCACGCCTGGCTAATTTTTGTATTTTTAGTAGAGACGGGGTTTCACCATGTTGGCCAGGCTGGTCTCGAACCCCTGGCCTCAAGTGATCTGCTCACCTCGGCCTCCCAAAGTGCTGGGATTACAGGCAAGAGCCACCAAGCCTGGCCTGTAAACATTTAAGTGCTTGTACGATGGTCCATCAAGTGAATGTATCTTTGTTTGCTTACCCATACACGTTTTCTTAGATATTTAGGTTTTTTGCCTCTGTTTGCCATCATAAACAATGCTGTGATGAACATCTTGGCATACAAAGTATTTTCAATATTTAGAGTTTTCCTTGGGATAGAAACTCAAAATAGAACTTGCTGGATTGTAGGATATAACTGTTTTTGTTTCCAAATGGTTTTTAAAAGAGGGAATAATGTATGAGAATGTTTTTAAAAGGATGGAAGAGGATTGAGAATAGCTTCTTTTCTCCTGATTATGAAAATAATACATATTTATTAGGTAAATTTGGAACTTACTGAAAAGTATAAAGAAGATAATAAAACCTATAATCTCACCATCTACTATTAACACTTTGATGTATGTGTATATATATTTTTTTAACAATTGATGTATATATATTTTTTTAACAATTGAGATCATACTGTGTATATTGTTTTGTAAGCTGACTTGTTCATTTACTATTTTAAGCATTTTCTCATTTGCTTATATATTATTCAGTATAATTATTTCTTTTTTTTTTTTTTTTTTTTTTTTGAGAGGGAGTCTCACTCTGTTGCCCAGGCTGGAGTGCAATGGCCTGATCTTGGCTCACTGCAACCTCCACCTCCTGGGTTCAAGCAATTCTCCTGCCTCAGCCTCCCAAGTAGCTGGGATTACAGACACCCACCACCACACCTGGCTAATTTTTTCGTATTTTTAGTAGAGATGGGGTTTCACCATGTTGGCCAGGCTGGTCTCAAACTTCTGACCTTAGATCTACCCACCTCGGCTTCCCAAAGTGCTGGGATTACAGGTGTGAGCCACTGTGCCTGGCCCAAGTATCATGATTTCATTACTGCATAGTACTCTGTAATATTTTATCACTGCCTTATGTTGCTTTTTTTTTTTTTTTTTTTTTTTTTTTGAGATGGAGTCTGGCTCTGTCGCCCAGGTTGGAGTGCAATGGTGCGATCTCAGCTCACTGCAACCTCTGCTTCCTGCTTCCTGGGTTCAAGCAATTCTTCTGCCTCAACCTCCTGAGTAACTGGGATTACAGGTGCATGCCACCACGCCTGGCTAATTTTTGTGTTTTTATTAGAGACGGGGTTTTGCCGTGTTGGCCAGGCTGATCTCAAACTCCTGACCTCATGCAATCCACCTGCGTTGGCCTCCCAAAGTTTTGAGATTATAGACATGAGCCACTGCGTCCAGCCTATCTTACCCTTTTAAAATCTCTTTTTTTTTTTTTTTTTTTTTTTTTGAGATGAAGTCTCACTCTGTCGCCCAGGCTGGAGTGTAGTGGCTGGATCTCGGCTCACTGCAAGCTCTGCCTCCCGGGTTCACACCATTCTCCTGCCTCAGCCTCCCAAGTAGCTGGGACTATAGGCACCCGCCACCACGCCTGGCTAATTTTTTGTATTTTTAGTAGAGACGGGGTCTCACCGTGTTAGCCAGGATGGTGTCGATCTCCTGACCTCGTGATCCGCCCGCCTCAGCCTCCCAAAGTGCTAGGATTACAGGCGTGAGCATCACGCCCAGCCTAAAATCTTTTTTTTGCTGTTAACAAATAACACTGTGTTGAACATCCTGTGCATAAATATTTGTGTCCATCTCTGATTATTAGGATAAATTGCTAGAAGTGGAATTATTGGGCCAAAGGGTATATGGTTTTTAAAGACCTTTGAGACATATATCTTCTGAAAAAGTTTTATCAGTTACCTTTTCCACTGATAATATGTGTGTCTACCTTTCTCTGTAAGCTAACCGTTACTGAGTGAATTAATGTTTTTAAAGCCTTTGCCAGTTTGATTAATTAGACATGGTATCTTGTTTTACTTTGCAGTTTTCTGAACATTTCATTATAGGTGTTTTGGCCATCTTTTATTTGCGTTCTTTGCTCTCTGTTGGGGATTTATTATGTACATATGTCCATGTAATAAATGTATACATTTCCTATAGTTTTTCATTATAAAATATTTTTCACATATGAAAGCATATGTAACTGTTATGTAAGGTTAAAATAATAAAACGGATACCAGTATATCCACTGTGGAGTTCTTGGAATTGCTTCCTGCCCCTTATTTTCTTCCTGCTACTTTATCTGGGATGAAAAAGCCCTTTCTCAGGACTCATTGGGTCTGTGTTCTGCAGCTGGGACAGTCCAGGTGGCAGCCACACCAGTGCTTCCTAATTCTGTCTGTGGGGAAACAACTGCTGCAACTGGTGAGAACAGGAACTGGTCTTGGTGGAAATAACTAATCTTCAGTGAAGTGAAAAAAGAAGCCAAAGTGGAGAGGAAATGAGACCACAGATCCTCCCCTGCCCCTGAGGTTGCTTGGGGAGGCTGGGCAGAGCTGGGGTCCTGGTTCTGTGGTCAACACCAAAGTATGTGCCCCAGAAGTGACTGTAGTAAGCCCATGGGACAGCAGTGCTGGCTGCCTGAAGTCAGCGTGTCATCTGGTCTGCCAGACCAGTCATTTCCATTCTGGGGAAACATTTCTCCCACGTCTCCAGACCAGTCTCTTCCATTCTGGGGAAACATTTCTCCCACGTCTGAGCTGAGCAATAGCAGAGCCAGGGAAAGGCTGGGGTTCATCGTGGTTCGGAAATGACTTTAAAGAAGGGGGAGGACCTTTGTCTTTGAAGATAGAGGAGGGGAGGGTCCTGTCAGCACACAGGCTCTCCCTTTCCTGCTTCTTGCTGGGTACTTCTGAATAGCAGCAGGTGAGAACTTCAGGGATTTAAGCTTGTCATTCATGAAGAAGTGAAGTGGATTGCAGAATAGAACTGAGCTGGGCAGCTAGAATTCCTGCATTCCATTTCCAGTCTCTCTCTCACCTCTCTGAGCAAAGTTATTTCTTTGTATCTTGTTTTCCTTTCACATGGAGAGTGAGTCAGTCCCCCAAGAAAGGTGTAGAAGTGTCAAGCTCCCTCTGTGTCCTGGAGATACTCTTGTTGTCTTTGCCTCCCACTTTCCTCTCTACTTCTCTTTTCCTCTTTTAGAATCTTCCTCTTTCCAGGTTCTCTTACCCTTTCTGTCTTCTATCACCTCACAACAAAGTTGTGGGTTACGGTTTGTGTGTTGGGTAGGGGAGGACATGGATAGGGTTTTTTTTTGGAGGGGGGTGGGGAGCAGTATCCCCCTTCAGCTTTACTGTTATGCATACTCTTCTTAGTTTATAAAGTATTTTGAGGTCCTTGAAAGGTGTTCTCAATAATGTCCAGAACCATGAGGGTCTAGCAGAATTATTTACATGGCAGATTTTGCCAGTAGAGGACAAGTTTAGGCTCTTGTATATTAGTGATGGTTTAATTCTTATCCTTATCCCCCGCCTCCATCTCTTTTACCACCTTCCCCCCTCCCACCTCACCCAGAGTTATGGCCAAAACTGGAGTTGAGGCTGGTGATCTTACCTCTGGGTCCCTTATACACACTAACAGGGAAGATATGTACTTTCTTTCTCCCCTGTTTGCTCATTTCTACTCAAATTCAGAATGGAGAATGTCATAGTCCTCTTTTAATTGTTCAGTGCCTCTCTAAGAAAGTTGACATGAGCCTGGTCGTTGGGTACTTTAGGAGATGAATATTTAGTTTTAAAAACTACCTATAGCTTAGAGCAGTTTCTGTTCTTGTTTTTACACAGAAGCTGGGGAGCCAGTCAATAGATCCTCCTAGTGTTTCCCATGAAACCTTAAAAAAATTTTTGTTCTGGAAGGAAGCAGTAGACCATTGGTTTTGGAATCAGAAGACTTAGGTTCTGATCCAGCTTTATAGTCTTTTTTTTTTCCAGCTGCATGACCTTAGGCAAATCCTGTAACTTTTCTGAGTCAATTTCATCCTTTATGACATGTGTGAAGATAGTACCTATCCTACAGGTTTTTGAGGATGCTTACAGGAGACAACATAGTGAAAACACTTTGTAACCTATACAGGTGCTAAAAATAAATATTTATTGTATATACATTACCCACTTTATCTCCTCTTGGAATTCCATAAGTTAAAGTAGCTTTCAACTGAGGGAGGTATTGTCCCAGGAGGGAGTTTTTGGAAGCACTTGAGGATGTTTTGATTATCATACTGACTGGGAGTGCTAGGCTTTCTAGCTGAGGGCCAAGGCTGTTAAACATCCCTCTGTGTTTGGGTCATGTTTGGGTGAGTCCCACACAATGAAGAAGGATCCTACCCAAAATGTGGTTGGCACCCCTGCCGAGATTTGCCTTCCACTTATCTGTACCTCGTTTGTCCTGTGTACCAATTGAGGATGAAGCTTCAAGAGCAGTAAAAGGGAAGACAGAGCCATGGTATGTGGTGCTTTCTTGGTTTTCCCATTTCCTAGCACACCTTTAGGAGAGAGGTGGACCTCTTTTTATTACCTCTGCCTGTTGGTTTAATACCTGATTCCTCTGTACTGTGGGCTCTGTCCTAATACTCATCAAGTGGCAGTTTGGGACGTACATACTACATTCACCCCCTGGTCAGTTACTCAAGCCAGAGTAAAAGTTTTTATAAGTTGGGAATATGTTTGAGAGATCTGTCAACAGTAGTTCTGAATCTTTTGGGTAACGGATTCCTTTGGAAATCCAATTACACCTGTGGTCCCTATTTCCCCTCTCCCCCTCCCATGTATATATGAACACTTGTAGTATTTTGGGAGTTTTAAAGACCACTTTTGGATTTGCTAAGGAAGCCCTGGATGCCAGCCTGGAGGAATGGGAAGTGATAGCTGGGTGAGGAAACTCTACTGCAGGAACTCCTTGATACAGTTTTAGTACTCTTGATCCTTGGTAAGAAGGAGCCCTGGTTATTGGTTCAGATAAAATAATGCTGCTGTTGGTGGTTCCAACAAAAAGAGCTTGTTGAAACTTGGGTGATTCCCATTCAGAGGGAGATATTCAGGCCCTTGGACAGTTTAACTTTGATTAAGGGTCTCTTGTGGTGGGGTCTACCTCTTTGAACTAGGGCCCTAGCCCTCAACCTTTGGGAAGATCCAGGTGGAGATAATAGAATGTACAGCTGGCCCTCCTTATCTGTGGGTTCTGTATCTGTGGATTCAACCAACTTCAGATATAAAATATTTGAAAAAATTGTGCATGTACTGATCATGTAGCGTTTTTTTCCTTGTAATTATTCTGTAAACAAAACAGTATAATAACTGTAGGGGAGTCTTAAACAACAAGGCCTTGAATTGTGTGGGTGTGCTTATACGCAGATTTTTCAGTCAAACGAGAATTGAGTAGTAAGAATTGAAAACCTTATAAGGAGGTCAGACTTATTCATACACATGGGATCTATGGGGCCTGTGGAGTTTGAGTATGCTCAGGTTTTGGTTCCAGGACCAGGCTTGGAGCCATTTGGTCTGGTCCTGGAACCAATTCCCCGCATATACCGAGGGACAACTGTATTTACATAGCACTTAATTGTATTATGTATTGTAAATAGTTTAGAGGTGGCTTAAAGTATACAGGAGGATGTGTGTAGGTTGTATGCAATTACTATACGATTTTATATCAGAGACTTGAGCATCTGGGGATTTTGGTATTCTAGAGAGGTCCTAGAACCAATCCCCTTCAGATACCAGGAGACAACTATACTTTGACAAATCCCAGGAACCCAGTGGCCTCTTGCAGTGATGGCCAAAGGTTAGGCAATATCTTGTGTTTGGAGGTACTACCTGCCTAAAGCAGCAACTCTTTCCTGCAGGCCTGAGGTCCTTGGGGGAATGTCTGGGTAGTGGGCTTCCCAGCATCTGCCTGGGAGAAGGATGGAACGTTTGTTTCTCTAGCAATGCTTAAATCCTCTCTTCTACCTTACAAAAAAAAAAAAAAAAAAATGACCTGTACCTTTTTTGACTGCTCGGATATTTCATAACAGAATTTTTATAGGAAAATTTACCTCTTTTGGGGGACTTATGAAAAAAAATCTTTAAGACAGCACTCTGTTTTTTCTGGGTAGAGTCCCTCATCTCATCCTTTTAGGAATGGGTCAGTGTCTGGTCCTTACCGAATGCCTGGATTTAACTTGTAAAGGTTAAGGAAAGACAGTTAACATTTGTTGGATGTATGCCGCGTACTTTGACATGTGTTATCTCATTTAACTTGACAACAACTCTATGAGGCAGTATTTCACTGCAGTGTTTTTTTACAGGCAATATGAAGCTAGGGCTCAGAGGGGTTAAGTAAGCGGGGATGGTCTCAGCTTAAATGTCACTTACTTAGGCCTTAAGGAAACTATTTTTGGTTAGATATTTTATTCATGCTAAAAGGGCTGTTGGAAAAACAACTTCTAAAAGATGCTTAATCTTTTATTTTTTATATATAGATTTTAAATTAATAAAAAAGTATCTGTAAGGGTACAAATAAAACCGATAACACTAGTTAGTTACCTCTGGGATTCGGGGGTAGGGGAGGAACCCTGATGGGAAGAACAGATTCAAGAGAAATTTAGCTTTATCTATAATGTTTACATCTGAAATTTTTATTTGTATATTTTTTAGAGACAGTGTTTTGTTCCCTAAACTGGAGTCGAACTCTTGGGCCCTCCCACCTCATCCTTTGGAGTAGCTAGGACTGCAGGAATGTACCACCATGCCTAGCTATAATGTTTCCTTTTTTTTTTTTTTTTTACAAGGATAATTCATTTATGTATTAGTTATGTAATTAAAAGTTAAATAATAGAAAAAGTTTTTTAACTTCACTAGAAATCAAGGAGATGAAAATTTAGAGGATATACTTTTTTTTTTTTTTTTTGAGATGGAGTTTCGCTCTTGTTGCCCAGGCTGGAGTGCAGTGGTGCAGTCTTGGCTCACTGCAACCTCTGTTGCCTGGGTTCAAGCAATTCTCCTGCCTTAGCCTCCCAAGTAGCTGGGATTACAGGTGCCTGCCACGGCACCTGACTAATTTTTTGTAGTTTTTAGTAGAGACGAGATTTCACCATCTTGGCCAGGCCGGCCTGGAACTCCTGACCTCGTGATCCACCTGCCTCGGCCTCCCAAAGTGCTGAGATTGCAGGCGTGAACCACCGCGTTCATCCTGATATACTTATTATACTAATTATCTGGGTGAAATTTTGAAGACTGACAATGTCTGTGGTCAATATTAATGGCAGAGTAATTCAGTACAGACATTTTAGAAGGCATTTTACAGGGTTTATCCATTTAAAATGTGCGTGTTCTCTAACTCCCCCACCTCACCTTTAGGAAACCATTCTGCAGAACAGTTTACACATGTGACGGAAGGGGCATGTAAGGAATAATCGGGGCCACACTGTTTAATGTAAAAAAAAAGGAATGGGGAAGAGCCTGATTGTCCATTCCTTGCTTAAATTTACTGCTCTCCCATTCACCTACTCAGGGCAAATCCTGGGAGTTATTTTTAATTTTTTCTTTTCCTTTCTCCATAACCCACTGTATGAGTAAGTCTTGCTGATTTCATCTCCAAAAATAGGACGGGCGTGGTGGCTCATGCCTATAATTCCAGCACTTTGGGAGGCTGAGGCTGGAGGAGCACTTGAGGCCAGGAGTTCAAGACTAGCCTGGGCAACATAGTGAGACCCTGTTTCTACAAAAAATAAAAATTAGCTGGGTGTGGTGGCATGTGCCTGTAGTCCAGTCCCTGAGGATTGCCTGAGCCCAAGAGTTTGAGGTTGCAGTGAGCCATGATTGTGCCACTGCACTCCGGCCTGGGCCTCTGAATGAGACGCTGTCTTAAAAAAAAATAAGATTGTTGGTGGCTCACGCCTGTAATCCCAGCACTTGGGGAGGCCAAGATGGGCGGATCACCTGAGGTCGGGAGTTTGAGACCAGCCTGACCAACATGGAGAAACCCCGCCTCTACTAAAAATACAGAATTAGCCAGGTGTGTGGTGTGTGCCTGTAATCCCAGCTAGTCAAGAGGCCGATGCAGGAGAATTGCTTGAACCCAGGAGGCAGAGGTTGCAGTGAACCGAGATTACACCATAGCACTCCAGCCTGGGCAACAAGAGCGAAACTCTGTCTCAAAAAAAAACAAAAAAAACAAGATTGGGAGGCTGAGGCGGGTGGATCACTTCAGCCCAGTAGTTCAAGACCAGCTGGCCAACATGACAACTGTTGCTGCTAAAAAATTAGCCGGGTGTAGTGGTGTGTGCTTGTAGTCCCGGCTACTGGGGAGGCTGAGGCACAAGAATCACTTGAACCTGGGAGGTAGAGGCTGCAGTGAGCTGAGATGGCACCACTGTACTCTAGCCTGGGTGACAGAGCGAGACTATCTCAAAAAAAAAAAAGAAAAAAGTGAAAAAAAAACAAAAAAACTGTCTCTCTCTATGTATATGTAATCTGCCTGTCCCTTTTCTCTACTGCCACTGCCCTGGTCTAAGTCAAGATCAGCTCTTGCTCGTATTGCAGCCAACCAACTGGCTTTCCATTTTTCTCTCTTATCCCTATCTCTGTCTTCCCATCCATTCTCCACAAAGCACCCAAATTTAAAATATAAGTTAAATAATATCATTCCCTGGCCTAAAAACCTTTAATGGCTTCCCTTTGTATTGTACTAAAAGGAAAAATGCAAACTCCCGACAGGGACCCTTAAGATTGCATCATTTGACGCCTGCTGACCTTTTTAACCTTATTGCCCTCCTGTTTACGAAGTTCCACATTAGCCCTCTTTCGTTCAGGACAAGCTCCTTTCTATCTCAGGATCTTTGCATAAGCTGTTTCCTCTCCTGGGATACCCTTTGCCTGGATATTAAAATGACTTTCTAGTTTATACTTTAGGTCTCAATTTTTAAAAATGCCACCTCTCAGGTCTTCCCCACTTACTATTCTTTTTCTTAGTTAGCGTCCTATTCATTCTTTTTCCATTTTACAATTATTTGATTACTTGTTTATTATCCGTCTCCCAGATTGTTGATTCAGTGAGGGTGGGGACATTACGCTTGCTTATCACTGTACAGCCAAATACCTGGCACAGGGTGGGCACTCAATAAATGGCTCTGGCAAATGGGAATCTCCAAGATATATATGTATGTGTAAATATAATCTAAAAAGGCAATTAGAAGAATGTGTATATAATGCTTTATAAAAACCATATATGGTTGTATATAAATACATAGAAAAAAGGCCTAGAAAAATAAACACCGACCTATTAACTGTGGTGAACTATGGAGGGGATTGAGTGGGGTTGAGGGCTGAATAGTGACTGATTTTTTATTCTATAAGCTTTGAGTTGGTTGAATTTTTTTATTTTACATTATCTACTTGTGTGTTCCTCCTTTAAGAGAAAAGGAGGAATAAAAATTGGGTGGGGAGGGGGTGGACTGAAGTTTTTTTTTTTTTGGAGACAAGGTCTCTTTTGCCTAGCTCAGAGTGCAGTAGTGTGATCACAGTCTCAACTTCTCAGGCTCAATCAGTCCTCCCAAGTAGCTGAGACTACAGGCATGCACCACCATGCCTGGCTAATTGTTGTATTTTTTGAATAGACAGGGTCTCGCTATGTTGCCCAGGCTGTTCTTGAACTCATGGGCTCAAGCAGTCTGCCTGCGCTGGCCTCCGAAAGTGTTGAGATTACAGGCATGAACCGCTGTGCCCAGCCAGACCCAACTTTTTTTTTTTTTTTGAGATGGAGTCTTGCTGCGTTGGCCAGGCTGGAGTGCAGTGGCGTGATCTTGGTTCACTGCAACCTCCACCTCCCGGGTTCAAGCAATTCTCCTGCCTCAGCCTTCCGAGTAGCTAGGACTACAGACGTGCACGACCACGCCCAGCTAATTTTTGTATTTTTAGTAGAGATGGGGGTTTCACCATGTTGGCCAGGCTGGTCTCAAACTACTGACCTCAAGTGATCCACCCGTCTTGGCCTACCAAAGTGCTGAGATTATAGGCGTAAGCCACCGCACCCGGCCAGACCCAACTTTTAATGGAAAAAAAAAAAAAGCTCCTCTCTTACTTTTCACACTAAGCCAAAAGAAAAGTGCTAGAGAGAAAGGGCACCAGTGGGGTCAGCAACTAGCCACTGCCCTGTGCCCTGTGCTGAGCTTGGCACTGTCTCCACAGTAAAAAGAATCCTAAGAGATGCTGTTTTGCCCTGAAGCTGTATTTTAAATTATTTATTGTAGGCATGATCCTGGTCCCCCAGACACAGGCAGGCTATGTATTTTTAGTCTCTTTCATTTCCAGGCCAGTGAAAGCTGCATCTCCAGCCTTGGCAGAGCTATAGCCCTTAAAGTCAGCAAGAGAATAAACCTGAGCTCTAGGCTGTGCTGCATCTCAGCTTCTCAAAGTCAAGTCGGTTCAGCAGCTATGACCACCGTGACAATCATTTTCTCTAGATTCTTGCCTTCTAGGAATAAGGATAGCTAATAATTTTAATAGCTAACATTTATTGTGTGATAATGGTATACCAAGCACCATGCAAAACACTTTACACACATTATCTCATTTAATCATCACAACTCTGTGAAGTACTTGTTATCTCCATTTTATAGAAGAGGAAACTGAGGTCCAAGTAGGTTAAATAGCTCACGTAGGATCACACACTAGTAGGTGGCAAAGTTAGGACTTGAGTCTAAGCAGCCTGATGCCAAAGTCCAGTTTTTTTTGTTGTTGCTTTTCAGACAGGGTCTCACTGTCACACAGCTGGAGTGCAGTGGCGCAATCTGGGCTCACTGTAGCCTCAGCCTCCTGGGCTCAAGTGATCCTCCCACCTCACCCTCCCAGGTAGCTGGGACCACAGGTGCACCACCACGCCTGGCTAATTCTTGTATTTTTTGTAGAGACAGGGTTTCACCACGTTACCCAGGCTGTTCTTGCACTCCTGCCTTGGCCTCCCAAAGTGCTGGGATTATAGGCGTGAGGCACTGCACCCAGCCCCACTTTCTTAACTATAGTTTCCTTTTTGCGGGGTTGACTCTCCTTTGCTCTTATTACTGCTTTGGAGTGGATTGAGTGGATTGTGGCAGAATATAGGGGAAAGTTTACCAAACAAGTTCTCCTTTGCTAAGAGGTGTGGTGGAAAGATTTGGACTTTAGAGTCAGCCAGATTTGGGTTTGAATCTTAGCTATCCCACTAGGACATCTGCTATTCGAGAAGTTTTGTTTTCTTGTTTTTTGTTTTAAATTTACTACGTGCTCCTGATATCACTAGGTATATAGTGGTGAAAAATCAAAGAATTCCTTTGACCTCAGAGTTCAGAGGAAAAAACAGATATTAAATATTTAATTATGATATATTCTTGGAAGGCAAAGAACAGGTTGTTAAGAGAGAGTGTAACAAAGAAGGCTTTAGGTTGGGAAGTCTTGGGTCTATTCTAAATGTTCATTCCATTTTCTTTTCTTTCATGATTTATTAAGTTAATATGTCATAGGTGCCTGCTGTATACACAGCACTTTCCCTAGTACTTTGGGGTATACCAAAGAAATAGAAGATAATGCTTGCTATCTAAGTTGGAGAGACAAAATGTGTATGTACTTAAAACTGTATTTTGAACTAGAGAATTAAAGCAAATGCATGTCCTCAGGTTGTCTATGAGACTCCATGTGCTGTAGTTATTTTATCTATAATGTGGGAATACTGTTTGTCTTGCCCAATCACATGCTTTTGTGAAGACCAAGTGAGATCATGAGGTGATAGGGTGCCACACAGCTATAAACACAGAAAGATTGGAGAGCTAGGGGAGGATCAGTGTGGTATAGGAATGCTAAATAGGCAGTGCTTTAAGGAGGACAGTGCATTTAGTCAGGTCTTTAATCAGCTGTAGATCAGGAGAGAGGAGATTGTTCCAGGCCAGAGCTGTATGGGTGGGGATTAAGGAGGAGGAATGAAGCAGCTATATGAGGGGCAGCCAGGAGCCCTGCTGCTGGAATAGAGGAGTTTAGTTATAGACAGATGTGAGCTTGGATCAGGACAGATGGCCAGTACACACTGAGTTTTGTCTGAACATTTCTTATTTTTTTGAAATGGGCTTGCTCTGTCACCCAGGTTGAAGTGCAATAGTGTGATCATGGCTTACTGTAGCCTCCAACTCCTAGGCTCAAGCCATCCTCCATTTCAGCCTCCTTAGTAGCTGGGACTACAGTTGTGCTTCTTACTTTTTTATAGAGATGGGATCTTGCTGTGTTGCCCAAGCTGGTCTTGAACTCCTGGGCTCAAGCCATATCTGCCCACCTCAGCTTCTCAAAGTGCTGGCATGTAGACATGAGCTATCGTGCCTAGCCTGAACATTTCTTGATTGTTAGAAAAGGGACTTTCCTGCCCAGGGTTTCAACAGGGAATAGAGAATAGTTGGTAAGTGGTCTCTGGCCATTCATGAGTTTTCTCATTTAAAGTTGAATGATTGAAATATATGAGAAATAAATGCTCAATCCTCATAGGTTAGAGAATCAGAATAATTTGATTTAAGTGAAACTGGATAGAAAATGATCCCATGTGTTACCCTTGAACTGCAGAAGTCTTCAAATGTAGAAGCTTCCATTTCTAGTCAGCAAATTTTGAACTAATTCTTTCCATTGCCAAATCTGTCTTGCTTTCCTTTAAAAAAAATTATTTTTTGAGTTAGGATCTTTATTGCCCAGGCTGGAGTGCAGTAGTGTGATCATAGCTCACTGCAGCCTTGAATTCCTGGGCTCAAGTGATCCTTGCACCTTAGCCTCCCAAAGTGCTGAGATTACACACATGAGCCACCATGCGCAGCCCATTTTTGCCTTTCTTTAGGGTAAAATGTTGTCTTGTACTAAATAATTTTTATTATTAACAATGCCTTGTTCATAGTAGATGCTCAATAAATATATCTCATTTCATAGTAACAGCGTCCAATGTTTGTGAGCCACTTTATACCTGCTAGTGTTTTCTTATACATTGTATTTTGGGGGGAATGGCACTCTTCCAGCTAATCATCCAGGCCAAGCACTTGGAGTTAGTCTGGGCTGCTGTCCCTCTCACTTTCTCTCTATCTGTACTACCACTACTGTAGTTGATCCTCAGCTCTTGCCTGGTCTGTTGTAATGGACTTCTTAGCAGTTTCTTTGGTTCATTCTTGCAGACCCACTTACCACAAGCCATCATCATAGCCATATATAAAGATCTGGGGGGTGAGTTTTCTAGGAAGAGAACAACTTTTGCAAAGCCCTGGGGTGGAAAAGAACTTTGCACATTTGAGGAACTGCAAGAAGGCCAGACTGGTCCGAGAAGGTATAGGAAAGATGAGCAGGGCCCAGATCATGTGGGACCTTGTTGGCCTTGGTAAGGAGTTTGGAAATTAATTGTAGGGAAACTTCTAGGTATGCTTTATAAGGTTAAGAGTTCTCTTGTCTGCTCTTTGGAGAATCCTGGAATCTGTCTCCCTTATGGGCAACAGTTTGGCCTGAGTGAGATCCAGGCTCCTCGCTAGACTGTCCCCTGCAGGGTGATGGTGGCTTCTGCCCTTTCAGGTTTGACTGGTGCTCAGCCCTCACTCCCGTACCCCCTCTCAGGCCAGAAGGGGCAGTGCCTCTGCTAGGCTAGGCTGGCCCCAGTGTTTGGCGTGCCTACCGGTGGCCTGAGCCTGTAATTTGATGGGTTGGCTGGTTATAAAAATAAAAAGTGTGACCTATAACTATAGCTGAGTGGATTCAGTAAAGAGGGAGCTTTTAATTTGCAGAGGTTCTGGACTGTACTTAACTGGAGGAAAAATGTGTCTCCTCCCTGGGTGCTGCTCCATTTTCTCTCTTTAATACTTGCTCTGGGGTGGGTTAGGGTTTGTGGGCCTGGGAGTGAGATGTGGAGGACTTTAGGGAGATATTTGGAGAGAATGTTAGGGTTCAACAACAGGTTTATAGGGCTTTCTGGGAAGTAGGCATTATTCAGTCTTGCTTCTTATGTAGCCCCACTAGGATGGAAGCAGAGTTTAAAAATCTTTGCATGATCACTCATGTATTCATTCAACAACTATTTATTGAGTGTTTACTCTGTATTTTAGACATTAGTGATATCACAGTGAATAAAAAAGACAAGCTAGTCTCATAGCATTCACATTGTTGTTGGGGAGAACAATAAACAAATCTACAGGTATATAATATAGTGTTAAGTAGCAAGAAGTACCATGAAGAAAAAGAAGGTAAGATAAAGAGATAGATGATCATTGGGGGTTATAGCCAGGTGTGGTGGCATGTGCCTGTAGTCCCAGCTGCTTGGGAGGCTGAGGCAGGAGGATCCCCTGACTTTTGGAGGTTGAGTCCAGCCTAGACAACCCCGTCTCTTAAAAAATAAGAGAGAGGTGCTGGGTGTGGTGGCTCACGCCTGTAATCCCAGCACTTTGGGAGGCCAAGGTGGGCAGATCACGAGGTCAAGAGATCAAGACATCCTGGCCAACATGGTGAAACCTCGTCTCTACTAAAAATACAAAAATTAGCCAGTCATGGTGGTGGGCGCCTATAGTCCCAGCTACTTGGGAAGCTGAGGCAGGAGAATTGCTTGAACCCAGGAGGCGGAGGTTGCAGTGAGCCGAGATCGCACCACTGCACTCCAGCCTGGAGAAAGAGCGAGACTCTGTGTCAAAAAAAAAAGGGGGGGAAGGGGGAAGATATTTAGATCTGATAAGATTATCAGGCAGTTTTGGGGGTTGAGCTATGAGAGAAAGTGAAACTTTCCATGAACTTTGGATCCCAGTGCCTGAGTGTGTCTCCGAGGAAGGGGCTCCCTATGGCAGTGCAGCCAGTCTGGGTGGGGATCAGAGTCAGTACTCATCTGGGGGTCCAACTGGCTCCTAGCCCCAGGTGGCCCCAGTCAGAGCCTGTGGTTGATTCTTCCTGGCTCCAGTTGTCAGAACTGTCTGCAGGGCTGGGTAGGGTGCTGATTAACTGTAAATAGATACTTGTCTTTCCTAGGCTTCTCAAGTCTGATTCTCTCAAGATTTCCTGAAGTCACTCCGTGTGTTCTGGTCTTGAAGAGAAATACGAAGTCTGGTCTGGGAAGCAGCTGCAAGGAGTGTAGGGATGGATGCTCAGCCAGGCCTTTTGTAAGAGTTTTGGGGCTCAGTGACTGACATAAAGGTGCTCAATACTTTTTTTTTTGGAGATGAAGTCTCGCTCTGTCGCCCAGGCTGGAGTGCAGTGGCGCAATCTCTGCTCACTGCAAGCTCCACCTCCCGAGTTCACGCGATTCTCCTGCCTCAGCCTCCTGAGTAGCTGGGACTACAGGCGCCTGCCACCACGCCTAATTTTTTTGTATTTTTAGTAGAGATGGGGTTTCACTGTGTTAGCCAGGATGGTCTCGGCCTCCTAACCTCGTGATCCGCCTGCCTCGGCCTCCTAAAGTGCTGGGATTACAGGTGTGAGCCACCACATCCAGCCAGGATGCTCAATACATTTTGAGTAGAAGGCTGGACACAGTGGCTCACGCCTGTAATCCCAGCACTTTGGGAGGCTGAGGCAGGAGGATCGCTTGGGCCTGGGAGATCGAGGCTGCAGTATGCTATGATCATGCCACTGCACTCCAGCCTGGGTGACAAAGAGAGACCCTGTCTCAAACCCTCCCCCTCCAAAAACCAAAACATTTTAAATATAATTTTTATTTATTTATTTTTGAGACCGAGTCTCGCTCTGTCGCCCAGGGTGGAGTACAGTGGCACAATCTCAGCTCACTGCAACCTCTGCCTCCCAGGTTTAAGTGATTCTCGTGCCTCAGCCTCCCAAGTAGCTGGGATAACAGGCGCCCGCCACCACACCTGGCTAATTTTTGTATTTTTAGTAGAGACGGGGTTTCACCATGTTGGCCACGCTGATCTCAAATTCCTGACCTCAAGTGATCCGCCTGCCTTGGCCTCCCAAAGTGCTGGGATTACAGGCATGAGCCACCGCACCCAGCCTTAAATAGAAATATTATTTGAAGGCCATTAACCTCTTGAATCAGAGATCTGGTATTGAGGAGCCTAACAAAAATATTTAAGAAATAAGAATTATTGTTGAAGGGTAGAGACTGTTTTTCTGTACCTTGAAGTTGTAAAGTCACTGAACAGCACGTACTGGTCACCTTTCTTTTATACTCAATAATGTTGGCCTAGTCATGACCTTTCCACAGGCTTTAGGGACCTCCAGGTACTGGGGTAATTCTTGGCTTTTGTTGGCCTGCCCTTTAGCACATTTTGTCTCTTGTGCAGCCACGGAGGGACCTTATTATTATTATTATTTTGAGACAGGATCTCTCTCTGTCACCCAGACTGGAGTCCAGTGGCACCATCTTGGCTCACTGCAACCTCCACCTCCTGGGTTCAGGTGATTCTCCTGCCTCAGCCTCCCAAGTAGCTGGGACTACAGGGGTGTGCCACCATACCCGGCTAGGGGTATTGCCATGCTGCTTAGGCTGGTCTCGAACTCCTGGGCTCAAGTGATCTGCCTGCCTCAGCCTCCCAAAGTGTTGGGATTAGAGGTGTGAGCCACTGCTCCTGGCCTGGACCTTATTTTAAAAGCCTTCCGAACTGGGGGCATTTACCAAGGTTAAAATCGTCATACACCAGCTGAGGTTGAGACCTGTGCTCCTGGGATTTTATTGAACTCTGAGGTGGTAGAGTTGCCATTATATGGGCTCATTTCGTAGACTTGAGATCACATACTCCTCTCCCCTCAATGCCAGCCCTGAAGTGAGGCCCAGACAATGTTCTAGAATGGATGGGCCAGAGATATCTGACCAGGAAAGAGCATCTTCGTTTGGACCCCTTCTGTGTCCAGAGTATGCTTGGGCCCCTTACTTTGGACAGACTTCTCGTTTGTGGTTGTGGTTATTTTGTTTTTACTTGCCACTAAGCAGAATCAACATCATATAAGCACTCATTATCCTCAGGCCCTTGGCAGGCAGGGCACTTGGTGAATCTGCTCCCTCGTGAAGTGCTCACGTCTGCAGATTATTTTCTGATGGCATCTATCATGAGTTCCAGATTGAAGGTCCAATAGCAGCTATTAATTGCTCCCTTTGGGCTTGTTTAATTATTGCTGGCATGGTGGCTGACTAAGGAATTAAGAATCTCTTGTGCATTTATGGGGCAACAGGTCCCGGTGGCGTCCCAAAGCATTTATCTGTCATTTCCCTAGAATGTCCTTGTTAAAAGTTTTGAGCATCATCTCAGAAGCTGGAGGATAACCAGCTAGACAATGTCCAGTAGAATTTGGCTTCTCAGTTGATTCTTTCCAAGAATTGTAAAGAAAGCATCTAGTGCTTGTTGCCTACAGATCCAGGGAAATGTCAAGTTGGTGTCATAACAGTACAAAAGCATTACCAGCTGCTTCTGATTGTCTTGGAGGCAAGAGGGCAGAGAGAGCCTTATTCTGTGGCAGGGCAGCTAAAGAGTCACATCAGCACTCAGGAGGGCCTCTGAGGTGGTGAACTGAGAATGGTTAAGATGTCATTTTCCCTGCCTAGAGACAGAGGGGGCAAGATAACAGCCCTCAAAGACTCACCAAGTGCGGCCTAGTACTCATTCACTCAACAAGTGCTTAGAATTGTGTTAAGAGCTAGAGAAAGGTGACTAAGACAGTCATCCTGCCCCCAGGAGTTCAGTCTAGAGGGGGAGACAAACACATTAAACATATAATTATAACATACAGCTGTCTAAGTGCAGTTCCGTAGAGATGCAGGAAGCATCGGGAGAGCACAGTAGAGAGGTGGGGCTTGGGGAATATTGCCCAGAGAAGGAAATCTCTGCTGGCTAAAAGGATATTTAGGAGTAGGACAGAAGTTTGGAAAAGAAAGCATTCCAGGTAGAGAGGACAGCATGAGCAGAGGCATTAAATCGAGACAGCATGATGTGTTCAGAGAACCCTCTCAGAGCCGCTCAGTGCCGTTGATGTGTAAAGTGTAAGGCAGAGACTCAGGGGAGGCAGGGCTAAAGTGGTAAGGAGGGCTTTGAATGCCATATGGAAGAGACTGTACTTTATGTGTTTCATAGTCAGATTGTGAGCTGTGGGTAGGTCAGTCTGGCAACCATGGGAAGGAACCAGAATTGGAGGTGGGCAGCTGAGTGGAAGGCCTTGGCTCTGTGGTGGTGATGATGGGAGCCTAAACTGGGACCAGTTTGCACAATGGAGATGATGGGACAGTCAAATAAATGTTAACTATTAATAAATAGTTAAATTTTCATGACTGATTAGATTTTATTTCAATTTTCAATGACTGATTAGATTTTACATTGTGAGGATAGAGGTGAGGGAGAAGGGAGGCATTGAGGATGGCACCCAGATTTCTAGCTTGCTAGATTAAACTACTCTAACAAGGGAACACAGTAGAAGAAATACCTTAGAAGGAAAAGTGATGAGGCCACTTTGAGACACATGAGGTTGCAAAGCCTGTGGAAGTCTGGGTGGAATGTCTAATGGGGGTTGAATATTTAAAGCTGAATCTCAAAGGAGAAGTCTGGGATAGAAATATATATTTGAGAGTCATCTATGCCTAATGTCAATAAAAATGTGAGCTTTTCTCCCGTCTCACAGCACAGCCCTTCAGTGATGGGGAGGGACAACTCCTAGGAGAGAAGCACAGTTGTTGAGAAGACTAGTTAGTTGAGGGGGCCAAAAACAGAGATTTGTGGCAGAAGTGGACCCGAGGAAGTTAGGAGACAGTTGGGGAAGTGAGGAATCTGAGATGAGGCGGGAACACTAGAGATAACCTGGCAAAATCTCTCCCATATCTCTCTACAGATAACAAAACCATGGCCCCAAAAGGTTAGAATTGTCCCAGATCACTCAGCTGCTCAAATAGCAGAGCAGCTTAGTGACTCGACTTCATTTCACTAAGTTCTGGTCTCAGTTTTCCTGTGAATCCCCTGGGTGGCTGTTGGTTTCTTGATTGTATCTTTTGAAGGGGCAAGGGTGCAACTGCTCTAACCTACAGAATTATTGGATCACATGAGATAAGGGAATTGTACTTTACGTATGTTTAACCTATACTATTCAACTATACATTTATACTCTTTTATATATTTTAAAGTACTATGAAATTAGGCTGGGCAGAGTGGCTCATACCTGTGATTTCAATGTTTTGGGAGGCCAAGGCAGGAGGATCAGTTGGGACCAGGAGTTCAAGACCAGCCTGGGCAACATAGCAAGACCTTGTCTCAACCAAAATAAAAAATTAAAATAGGCGGCCATGATGGCACACAGCTGTAGTCTCAGCTACTTGGGAAGCTGATGTGGGAGGATTGTAACAGTCCAGGAGTTCAAGGTTACAGTGAGTTGTGGTCATGCTGCTGTACTCTATCTCCAAAAAAATAGTATGAGGGCCAGGCGCGGTGGCTCACGCCTGTAATCCCAGCACTTTGGGAGGCCGAGGCAGGTGGATCACAAGGTCAGGAGATCAAGACCATTCTGGCTAACACAGTGAAACCCTGTCTCTACTAAAAATACAAAAACTTAGCCAGGCGTGGTGGCGGCCGCCTGTAGTTCCAGCTACTTGGGAGGCTGAGGCAGGAGAATGGCGTGAACCTGGGAGGCAGAGCTTGCAGTGAGCCGAGATCTAGCCACTGCACTCCAGCCTGGGCGACAGAGCGAGACTGTCTCAAAAAAAAAAAAAAAAAGATGAAATTGTATTTGTATTTTGCATACATACTTAGAAGCTAACTTGAGTCAAATGTGACTCCTGGAGTAGGTCATTCCAGTTACCACTTATAGAGTCTTTCTCCTGTGCCAGGCACTGTGCAAAATCCCTTTTACTCATTTTTAAGAGGCAGATATTATCCATATTTTGTAGATGAAGACACTGAAGTTCAAAGAAGTTTCATAACTTTCCCTGGTTGGGCACAGTGGGTCACACTTGTAATTCTAGCACTTTGGGAGGCCAAGGTGGGAAGATTGCTTGAGGTCCTTAGGAGTTCAAGATCAGCCTGGGAAACATAACGAGGCCCTGTCTCTACAAAAAAAAAAAAAAAAAAAATTAGCCAAGCGTGGTGGCACATGCCTGTAGTCCTAGCTACTTGGAGGCTAAGATGGGAAGATCACTTGAGCCCATGAGTTTGGGGCTGCAGGGACCCATGATCGTACCACTGCACTCCAGCCTGGGCGGCAGAGCGAGAACTTTCTGACTGTCTCGTGAAAAGTAACAGGATTCAAATCCAGTCATCCCTGATTCCAAAGCCTGTGCTGTACTGGAAAGTTTAAAATGCTACTCAGGCAGGGCACAGTGGCTCACGCTTGTAATCCTAGCATTTTGGGAGGCCGAGGCGGGTGGATCACGAGGTCAGGAGATTGAGACCACAGTGAAACTTCGTCTCTACTAAAAATACAAAAAATTAGCCGGGCGTGGTGGCGGGCGCCTGTAGTCCCAGCTACTCGGAGAGGCTGAGGCAGGAGAATGGCGTGAACCCGGGAGGCAGAGCTTGCAGTGAGCCGAGATTGCGCCACTGCACTCCAGCCTGGGCGACAGAGCGAGACTCTGTCTCAAAAAATAAATAAATAAAATAAAATGCTACTCAGATGTAAGGATTTGTCACCAGGTTGTGTCCAAGAGGACAGTTTCCTTGTGTCTGTGCTGTGCAAAGTCTCTTACTCTGTGAAGCCTTGAACTTCAGATGTTCAGCACACATACTTGATTCAGCTGGTTTCACTCAGTTGTGCAGAATAGGGAAGCATTGTGTAATGATCAGCCAAAGCCAGTCAGATAAATCAAGTTGGACCTTCTCAAGTTAGAAAAAGAGATTTGTTTTCTTTGTAAGGAAATGGGCGAACATGGTAGAAAAGCCTGTATGTTGGGGCCACACGTCTGGGTTTGAATTTGGATCCTGCTACTTTCTGTGTAACCTTGAGCCAGTTGGTCTCAGATTCTTAATTCCCTCATCAGTTAAACAGGTATAATATTTACCTCCAGTGGTTATTGAGAATAGTAAGTGAGAGAATGTGAGAAAAGTGCCTGGCATATAAGAGATGAGCAGTAATGTTTTTCATCCCTGTTCCTTGAGTGAATATAACACTTAGGACATCAGACATTTCAAGAAGCAGAGAAGATTTGGGTCGTGGGGAGGGAACTCTCAAAAGGCTAAGTCTAAAAGAGGTGTTTTTTCCTAGCTGTACAATCAAACGAGATGTAAAAAAGCTGGAACAATTCAAAAATAGCATTGGGCTGTGGGTAGCCTAGACCTTTATGCCAAGTTCTAGCCTTCAAAGCGTGAGAGGGGACAACATTGGGAGGACAGCTCATGGATCTAGAGCAGACTGAGGTTATTATGATTCCTCCCAAAAGAGGATAGAAGCACTGAGGCGCTGAGGATGTACCTCCGTTTGAAAGCAGGGAGAGGCAGGACTTGTAGAGCCTCTCCCTGGCTGATACAACTTGTGACAGATGTGTGCCTGTGCCAGACCTCAGTTTATCTTTCTGTAAAGCAGGGGTCATGCCTCTCTCACATGTGTCTGGAAGTAGGAAGGGATTCATTAAGTTTTATGGCTTTATAATAAGCTCTTAGATGTGTCACGAGACTCCTGGAAAGCTAGAGCTGGGCCCTAGGCCAGTGTACTGGGTGCTGCCCCCCAAAATGGCCTCTGCTGTCTCTTTGGGCAGCCCAGAGTATCTATTAAGCTTTTTCTGTGTGCCAGGCATACTTGTCTAGGAACAGGTGTATTCAAGGCAAAGTCCTCAAGGAGCTTATAGTCTAGTTCAGGAAATAATATAAAATGTGAAAAATGAATAACAATAAGAGAGAGAAGTGACTTTTCCATGAAATCTTGTAATTGAAGGGTCTAGCATCATCCTGGTCCAGAGTAGATGTTTATAAGCTTCAGGTTCCCCCTTCTTTATAAATACAGTAGTTATCGCAAGGCAAAACAGGTCCCCCAGTTGGCACAGTGCATGGTACATAGAAGACATGAATGTTACTGGGTGTGGTGGCTTATGCCTGTAATCCCAACACTTTGGGAAGTCAAAGTGGGTGGATTGTGTGAGCCTGGGAGCTCGAGACCAGCCTGGGCAACGTGGTGAAACCCGTCTCTACCAAAAAAAAATTTACCCAGGCATGATGGTGTGTGCCTGCAGTCCCAGCTACTGGGAAAGCTGAGGTGGGAAGATCACCTGAGCCCAAGAGGTCGAGGTTGCAGTGAGCTGAGATCTTGCCACTGCACTCCAGCCTGGGTGATGGAGTGAGACCCTGTCTCAAGAAAAAAAAAAAAAAAAAAAAGACACAAATGCTGTTCAAAAAATGATTGAATATGAGTGCTAATGGGAGGTTAGGGCAGAAACCCCACAGAAATTCAGAGGAAGGAATGCACAGAGATCTGGGTTGTTTGGGAGAGGTTCCATGAGGAAGGTTGAGGTGGTACTGATTGATTGGTCCTGAAGGATGCATACAATTTGGAAAGGTGCAAAGAAGGGCTAATACGATTCATTGTCTCAGAGGAGACATTGTGAGGAGTTAAAAGCTCAGACTTGGCCGGGCGCGGTGGCTCACGCTTGTAATCCCAGCACTTTGGGAGGCTGAGGCGGGCGGATCACGAGGTCAGGAGATCAAGACCACGGTGAAACCCCGTCTCTACTAAAAAATACAAAAAATTAGCCGGGCGTGGTGGCGGGCACCTGTAGTCCCAGCTACTCGGAGAGGCTGAGGCAGGAGAATGGCGTGAACCCGGGAGGCGGAGCTTGCAGTGAGCCGCGATTGCGCCACTGCACTCCAGCCTGGGCGACACAGTGAGACTCCATCTCAAAAAAAAAAAAAAAAAAAAAATCTCAGACTTTGGGGTCAGACCTGGGTTCAAATCCCAGCTCCACCGTATGCTTGCTTTGTGATGTGGGGCAAGTTCCATGGCCTTTCCAAGCCTTCGTTTCCTTGCTTGTAAAATTGGGATAATGATAGTCCCTACTTCATAGGACTTTGTATCATTGTTTTGAGAATTAGATGAGATAATTCATATAGAGTGCTTATCACAGTTCTGTCAATAAATGTTAGCTTTTTTCATTATTACTGTTTTCATTTTAGTAGTGTTATTATTGTTATTATCCTACTTATGCCACCTACTTACTTAGCTCATCATATCCTTTATCACCCAACATTTCTGCCTGCTGTAATTTCCTTATACATACTTTCATGCCTTTGTAGTAAATCACTTACAGACTCCTGGATTTGTAATGGTGTTTTGTGTTGCCAGTATTTGCAAATACTGTCTCTTTGCCTGGAATATCACCATCTTCCCTTCTGCTCTTGGCTTTGCCCGATTCCTTCCTGCTTGATGTTTAAGACTAATTCCAGGTGGGGCACTGTGGCTCATGCCTGTAATCTTAGAACTTTGGGAGGCCGAGGTGGGTGGATCACTTGAGTCCAGGAGTTCGAGACCAGCCTGGCCAACGTGGCAAAACCCTGTCTCTACTAAAAATACAAAAATTAACCAGATGTGGTGATGAGTACCTGTAGTCTTAGCTACTTGAGGGGCTGAGGCAGGAGGATCGCTTGAACCTGGGAGGTCGAGGCTGCAATGAGCCAAGATTGTGCCACTGCACTTCAGCCTGGATGACAAAGTGAGACCCTGTCTCAAAATAAAAATAAAAATAATGCCAGGTGTGGTGGCTCATGCCTGTAATCCCAGCACTTTGGGAGGCCGAGGTAGGTGGATCATGAGGTCAGGAGTTTGAGACCAGCCTGGCCAATGTAGTGAAACCCCGTCTCTATTAAAAATACAAAAATTAGCTGGGCATGGTAGTGCACGCCTGTAGTCCCAGCTCCCTGGGAGGCTGAGGCAGGACAATCACTTGAATCCGGGAGGCAGAGGTTGTGGTGAACCGAGATCATACCACTGCACTCCAGCTTGGGCAACAGAGTGAGACTCCGTCTCAAAAAAAATAAAATAAAATAGGCTGGGCACGGTGGCTCAGCCCTGTAATCCCAGCACTTTGGGAGGCCGAGGCAGGCAGATCACGAAGTCAGGAGATTGAGACCATCCTGGCTAACACAGTGAAACCCCTTCCCTACTAAAAATACAAAAAATTAGCCAGGTATGATGGCGGGCGCCTGTGGTCCCAGCTACTTGGGAGGCTGAGGCAGGAGAATGGCGTGAACCTGGGAGGCAGAGCTTGTGGAGAGCTGAGATCGCGCCACTGCCCTCTAGCCTGGGCAACAGAGCGAGACTCCATCTCAAAAATAATAAAATAAATCCTGTGACATTTCTTTCAGGAAGCCTTACGCCTTACTTGACTCCACAGTCTAATTAGATATTACCTCCTTGGGATCCCACAGTACTGTATGTGCCGCTTTCACAGCAATGCTGTCTATACTGACCCCTGATTTACATGTATACCTTTCCTCAGGATATGAACTTTCTGAATGTAGTGACCATACCCTATTTATTTTGATATTGCCAAATTCTAGCTTGTGCTTGGCATAGAGTTGTTTCCCAGCTAAATGTTGAATAAAAAACCAAACTGAAAAAACATAGGTAGCATTATGTGTAATATTTACTATATATGTTCTGATTTAAATGCTTTACATATATTAACTTATTTAATCATCATAGCAACACTATGGGGTAAGTACTATTATTCCTGCCTCCACTTTACAGGTGAGGAAACTGAGGCTTGCAGAGATTAAATAACTCTCCCAAAGCCACACAGCTAGTAAGTGGTGGAGCTAGGATTCAAACCCAGGCAGTGTGGCTTCACAGTTAGTGCTTTAACCACTACATTGTATGTGTGCCTCTAGGAATGTCACTGAGATTTATGATAAATATATATATTGATTGTCCAAGAAAAGGTGAAGAAACATTAACCATAAGTCACAATTCCACGAACACATTTAAAAGTAATTAGTAAATGTGTGGAGACACTGTTAGGGGAGTGGATGTTACTACTGTCATTTATGAAGGATTTGCTAGAGATGGTAGATTTCACCTGTTGTGAATTGGAGGAGGAGCATGGCTGGCAATTCGAAAGGAGTTCATCTCTCTGGGGGTACAATGGAGTAGAAAACTTAGGGACAGAAGGAATATATGAATGGAGAAATTCGATTTGCCCAATCTTTATTGCTCACCTATTATAGTGCTAAACAAGCTGATGGTGATTCCTGTGCTCAGAAGCCTGTGTTCTAGCAGGTTATAAGAAGATGAGTCTGGTTAAAGAGAAGAGCAGGGAAGTGGCTTAGATTATGGCATAAACTGAAGTTGAAACTCAGAATGAAAAGTAGGAGTTGGCTGAGGGGAAAGCAATATATAAAGTGATTTGGGCTATAGCACATAAGACAGATTATAGATAAGAGAACTCAGAAATAGTAAGGACAGTGGTAAAAAGTTAAAGGATGCTCCCTTTCCCCAGTTAGCCAGGAGACTGAATAAGGGACTTGGTGGTAGGAGTGGTAGGAGCAGGATCAATCACTTATTTATTAAGCACCTGCACATGATTCAAAGAAGAATAAGACATGGCCCCTACCCTTAAGGAGTTTATGTTCTTTCTAGTTGTGAATAGAGAAAACATATGCAAAAAAAAAAAAAAACCCACTATGAAACATTCAATTTGTGCTAAAGGTCCATGGTATCAGTGGCCTGGTATTTTCTCTCTTGTTATTTCATCTATGTGGATTTCATTTCCAAGGTCACTTCATGGTCTAAAATAGTTGTTGAAGGTTCGTCCATTGTCTGTATTCCAACTAGCTAGAAGCAGAAAGGAGAAAAGAAGGTTATATTCCCTCCCTTTAATGACATTTCTCAGAAGTTGTGCACACGACTTCTGTTTACATCCCACATGATCACATAGCCATACCTAAATGCAAGGGAAGCTGAGAAGTATATTAATTCTAGGCTGTCAAGTGTCCAACTCAGCACTGGAGGTTCACTACTAAGGAAGAAGAGGAGAAGAGGTTGGGGGATAACAGGCAGGTCTCTGCCATTTTATTCTTTAAATGTGATTATGCTTGGAGCTCAAGAGAGGGGCTGATTATTTTAGGCTGGGTAGTCATAGAGCTGCTGGATTTTAAGTCAGGTAGTAAGTAGTAGGTAGGGAGTCAGAAGATTGGGGAAACATCAATCACAAGCAAATCCTAGGGTTAAGGAATGGGAAGAGTGGCTGTCCCAGGAGAGAGAGATTCCATAGAGTGGGAGAGGATGAGGCTGGTCAGAGAAGCTGGGGCCAGCCTGGAGAGAATCTTACCTCAGAAGCTCTTACTGTAAGATACTAAGAGCAATAGGCCAAGGAGCTCAGGTTTTCTCATATAAATGATAAAGAGTCAAGAAAGATTTCTGAACCAAGGAGAAACATGATTTATCTTATGTGCTTGGAAGTTTGAAAGTTTCATTCATGTGCAGGATGGCAGGGAGGAAAGTATTGGAAGTAGGGATGCCAGCTAGAAGTTTATCACAGAGGGCGGCAAGTGAACAATAATGGCCCACCCAGGTGATGACAGTGGGAATGGAAGGGCAAGTATAGATGAGAGACCTTGGGAGGGAGACTCACTGGGCCTGTTGGTATGAGGAGAGAGGGAGATGTGACCCCAGAAATATTGTGTCCTCTGAGAAGTAGCACTGCCCATTGGGCTCCCCAGGTGGGAGGACAACCTCATGAAGAGAGGGAGGTCGTTGGTTGGCTGCAGGGAGAATGCGAGGCTCGGCCCCAAGACTCCTTGGCTTTGGAAAATAAGCTGCCCCCAGCAGAATACTTTCCATTCTGCGTAACTGGGGAGTGTGTGGGTCTGGCTAACCACGAGGAGGGGCCGAGGAGCCAATAGACAGATCAAGTTGCTGTGGCAGTAGCTTTTTACTAGGGCCTGGGTGCTCAGTTGGGAAGCGCTGACAGAAGCTCCTATCGGAGATTGTGTGTTTTTTGACTGGGCAGGCCAGAAAGGGTGGCCTTAATCAGGGTTTGGGGACCTCAGGGTTACCTGCAGGTTATCTGATGTCAGGTATGAGGCCAACAGTGTGGCAGAGGAAAGAGTTTGAGGCTTTACCAACTTTGGGGACATGGCCAATTTCCTTTGCCTTCTCAGGATCCAGTGGAGGAATTCTCTAGGATGAAGAAGAGGCCCCAGGGGTGTAATTGTATTTAGAAAAAGCTCTCTCTTTGTTTGAATGATGCTGGCCTTTTAGGACCTCTCCTTCATCCGACTTCCCTAGTGTGAACTGCAGAGCTCAACCAGAGACATCTGGTGAATCCATTTCTTTTTCTTCCAGGCTGCTCAGGGACTTGGCCCGTAACTGCTCAGCAAGTCATTTCTGGTTACAAGAGTCCTCAGTGACCACAAAAGCACGTTCTCCAGACATGGTTCCGAGCCTGTGAGAGCTGGCTTTTCCCTGGCAGCTCATCACCAGAGTGGTAGTTTCAATTAAACAAAAACAGCAAGCCAGATCTACGATACTACAGACACTTAAGGAGCACCCACTTTTCTTATGCCTTTTGTCATGTGGTACCTAAGCAATTTGCTCAGATGTCTAACAGGGCAGCTGGGGCCTAGAGAAAGCTGTGTGTGGCTAGACTTGTACTCACATGCTTCTGTGTGTGGGGTCACATAAGGAAGGAGATGAGCAGTAATGGGGAGCTGCCCTGGGGAGGCTGTGGAGTTTGGCAGGACCAGGGCTGGAGGCCTGGAGTCCAGGGAGGTTAACTGCTGCCTTCCACCCTTTATATTCTTGAGTGCTTTGGTGTGGTGGTGGGGTGGTACAGCTGAAGTGTTTGCCCCTACTCTATTGAGGCAGGGCAGGGGGTTGCCTCTCCTTCTAGCCAAGTGTCATTGACTGTTCCGTGATTTCCTTTCTGCCACAGGATATGAATCTTTGCCCAGAACCTTTCATAGTTGACTCAGCCCATTTCAGGCTGTCTGTCTCAAGTTATCTTCTCCAAACCCGAGCTCTGGAGAGGAGGATGGGAGGGAGTCAAAGCAAGGAGAGCAGTCTTGAGCTTTGTCTCCCCAGGTTGGCAGCGAAGCCAGGCTTGGCCTTGGTCTGTAAGAGCTGCAGTGAGATCTGACCATCCATCTGTTCCATTTCCTCCCCTGTGCTACCCCAGCCAGTCACAAGGCTGGGGAAAAGTGTGGGTGTTTGGAGGGGCTGCCGTACTTCCCATGTCTGGACCTTTTAAAATTTTAGCTCTTGGGCCTTTGATCAAACTCTGATTTTTTTTTATTCCCTTTTACAAAGGATTGCAGTTTTGAGGGGAGTTAGAAGGAGCTGTGCTGGAACAATGAGATAAACAAACAGTGACGTGGAGGCGGTGGCGGCAGCAGTGTAGGCAATGGGCTGGGCCGGCTGGCCTGCCGTCTGGGCGGGCTGGGTGGAGGAGGACTCCCGCCCTGCACACTGGCCAGCTGGCTTGTGTTAAAGTGCCGGCTGAAAATAACTCTCATTGTCTAGGAGCTGCTACTGCAGCAGGACTGGCTGTGGCCGCCAAGGGGCCAAGGCAGCAGGAGCTGGTACCTCCCACCTCCTTGGGCTCTTGCCCTTTGGGAGCAGGGCCCAACTGGCCACAGCTGTGCCTACTGCCCACCAGTGGAGACATGTGGAGGCCGTTCCTTACACTCTGTCCTTTTGGCGGCTAGTAATGGGCCTTTGTGCCTTGTGTTGCCCGCTTTGCCATTGGCTTGGGGCAGATCTGTTGGTTTATGAGGGGGATCCTAGTGGGAACATGGGAACATGGGGTGGGAACACCGTGTTACAGCTCCTCCCTTCAGCAGTCTTCTGGACTCCCAAATTTTGTGTCCTCTTGCCACTTTCCATCTTTGCTCATCTGCTCAATGAGCTGATCTGTGGATGCCACGGAGGACTTGGACCTGTGGTCAGGGGCTCAGCAGCACGTTGAGAAGTGTGTGGTGCCCAGGACAGCACTCATTTAATCTGTGGGGCAGTTCTAGATTCAGTTTCTCAGGACTCCCCATCCCCATGGGCTGAGTGTGGGGGCTGAGGCTACCACACTTGGGAGAAGACAGCCATAGGAAACCTGGTGGGAGGTGATTCAAGAGGGAAAACATTAATAAAACTACCTCTCACTTTCTGTATTTGCTCAAAACAAACAGCCCCTACTGGAGCTTCCCTAAAGCCTCCAGTTTCTTTCCCAGGAACGTTACAAGCGTCTCTCTCCCTGTCTGTCGAAGCTATGCCATTTTGGTCTCTGTTCCTAAGATTTATCATGATAGGGACCAACAAAAACAGTTGGGAATTTTTGGTGGTTCCTATTTCTGTTTTTTTGGGTTTTCCCCAGGCCTGGCTCAAGAAGACTGTCAGAGTAGGGGCAAGTCCCAGAGCAGAGCTCACAGCTTTGAAGGAAACTCCAAACCCTACCGGCATTTCCCTTCCCCTGCAGTGGGAAGGAAACAAGGAGGGGCTCATTGGGCTGGGGGTACAGAGTGGGAAAGGGAAGGTAACCTCTGCCACCAGAGCTACCTCCCTCCTTGGCTTGACTGGGGCTGTCAGGGGTCAGGTGGAGAGTTAGGAAACCTTGCTGGAGGGACTGGGCCCTTGCTCACATGCACCCCGTTGTGCAGGGAGATTTGCCTGGCCTCAAACTGGCAAACAGAGCAGGCTTGCTGGAGAAGCACCAGCTCTATGCCTTTCAGCTTCTTCCCATTATAGGTTTTTATTATTAGACATTTTTCTGGTTCCCTGTGATTTAGGAATCAGTCCCAGAGTTGCTTTCAGTTTGAGTTCATCTTCCCTTTTCCTCACATCTCCTATTGTGACTGTTTTGGCTATGACTTACCTCCCTTACTTCTTCCTTGGAGTCTCCTGCCATGTCCCCCACCCCTCAAGATAGTGATACTAAAATTGGTGCCTAGTCTTAGAGGAAGTCAGAGCAGGATCAGTGAAGGGATAATGGATTGCTCTATAGTCAGAGTGTTGAGAAGCAATTGCTGAAGGTGGGATGGAGGCAGAGAGAGAGAGACAGCCTAAGAAGCAAGAGGGCAGGTCCCTTGAACATCAGAACGTTACACAAGATTTTCAGGAGGAAGCGGGCGGTGGGGGGGACTGTGTTGAACACCTACAGTGTTCCAGACACATACAGACATAAAATATCTATCATTTAATCCTCAGTTAAAGCCCTGTGAAGTAGTGAGATTATCTCCAGTTTATGGATGCGTTCACCAAGGCTCCATAACTCTGAAGAGCCCAAAGTTGATCTTGGGCCCTCTGACTTCACCCACATTTAGTGCCTTCTCCTTTCCAAGACAGCCACTGCCTCCTTTCTGCTCAGCAAGGGTCTCAATGAGGAGTTAGCAAGAACTTAGCCCAGCTTCTGCCTTCTGGGAGCCTACAGTCTTTCTGGAACCACCGAAGAAAAAATGTCAAGGAAACAAACTTTTGACTGAGACCGGAACTGTGTCAAGTTTCCTCCTTTTCTGTCCCCAGAACTCAGGAAGTTGTCATTCCTAAGGGCAGAGTGGCTGTCTTAGGACATTGGAGCCCTGCCAGACTCACACACATTATCAGGTGGAGGCAAAAGCCCTGATGCCCTTGTCTAGCAGGAAGAGAACTGTCCGGGCCAGGCTCTGGTTTATGCCCCCTTGGCAGGTGGCTCCCACTGGCAGCCAGTGACCCGTTTCTTCTGAGAATGCTGGAGCTTGGGGGAATTCCCCTTACCCACTTCCTTCCCTGTCACCCTTCAGCCCAGAAGAAGCAGGGAAGTCTGAGACCACTGTCAAGAAAGTGCCACCCAAAGCTCTAGACAGGAGGATGTGGCTGTGGTCAGACCTACTTCATGCCTCTACCACCCGTTTCCATACTTTGGGATCGTTCCTTCCTGGGGATCTAGAGTTTGACCAGGTCCCTGCTGTGCCTCTTCCATACTCTTAGGCTAGGACTCCCCAAGGGGGTGACTTTGCCCAGTTTTTCAAAACGAGGGGACCAAGTGTTTCCTCATCAGTTCACCTGGTGGAGAAGTGTGAGCCACAGCAGCTGACAGTGGGTGGCTGAGGGAGGAAGTTGGCATAGACAGGATGCGATGTCTGCCACAGCAGTGACAGGCTGCCCCCTCCTCCATTCCAGTAGCTTTCTTCCAGGGGAGACAACAGAAAACTATTTTCATGGCACAGACTTGGGAGAAATGGTCAGATGTCAGCAATGTGTTTAGGATATGCACAGAGCTAGGACCAGTCCTGAGGACTGTTTCTGCTCAGTTCTGTCTTGAATTCATCTGGCAGCAGCCTGGCCCCAGTTAGACTGAGTTAGGAGCTCTACTCTGGGTTGACCTTTGAGTCCTTGTTTTGTTGAGGCCTCTTGCTCCTGTCCTGCTGTCCACACGGGTATGCTGAGATTGGCCCTTAACAAAGTAGTTTCAGAGAGAACATTCCAGGCTTGTGTCTGACCTGTGAAGAGGACTCAGCCTCACTTTCTTGTGGAAGTTCAGGCAGATGCATAGTGCAGCAGGAACCATGGGGAGAGCTGTGATGTGGGGCTTCCTTCTCCTTCTTTGTTTCTCTCACCTGCCCCACTTCTTTGGTCCTAAATTCTTCCATGTATAAATTCCAACCGAAGACTTCAACCCTACTTCCTTTTTGAGCTATAGTGACCTCGTTTCCAGCCAGTAGCTGGGCTTGTAGCTCAGACCTGGGACCTCTTACACATAGGTTTATTATCACCTTACTGCCCCCACTAGATGCATGTTGGGAGCTGGAGATGGTAAAAATAGACACAGCACTTTAGGGGCTAGATGAGTATACAGCTGGTTTAGGAGTATATCTGAGTTATGTATATAATAAATAGATAATATGACAGAATAAATGTTTAGGGATTTTCTTTTGGTTCCATCGAAAGTTAGAGGACCTCCTTCTAGGATTTGTTTGCCTCTTCTGGAATAATGCAAGGCCTATGTGACTCCTCAGGGACCCTGGATGCACACAGTTCGTGTCCCCAGGGATGAGGATGCCAAGAATTGGGCAGAGATAAATGAAGTGGTCATGCTTGGGTTACCAGGGAGTTAGAGCTGAACTTGGACAGTAGCTAAAGGAGAGAAAGATGAGAGGCAGCCTTCTAGGTGGCTGGCACTATGCTTGGGAAGAAGCTGAATTTGTGGGAAGTCACATGGGTGATCCGCAGCTGCGACACTTCGGGTAGGGGATCATATTTGATTCAAGATTACAAGGGAGCAGGTACAGTGGTCTGATTAAAGTGTCAGACTGCCTTTATTCTTTTTTGTTTGTGTGTTTTATTTTGTTGAGATGGAATCTTTCTCTGTTGCCCAGGCTGGAGTACAGTGGCGTGATCTTGGCTCACTGCAACCTCCACCTCCCAGGTTCAAGCAATTCTTCTGCCTTGGCAACCCGAGTAGCTGGGACTACAGGTGTGTGCTACTGCACCCAGCTAATTTTTGAATTTTTGGTAGAGATAGGATTTTGCTATGTTGGCCAGGTTGGCCTTGAACACCTGGCCTCAAGTGATCTGCCCACCTCAGCCTCCCAAAGTGCTGGGATTACAGGTGTGAGCTACTGCATCTGGCCCAGACTGCCTTTAGAGGTAAGGGCTGTGACCTGGAACAAAGACAGCCAGACTGATGAGAAGAAAGGTTTGGCTGAATGGGGATAAAAGTAGGGAACGTAGCCTCCTAGCATGGGTAGGGCTAGTCCATGGATGAAATCCTTAGGCTTCACTCACTCATTCTCTCGTACCTTATTCAGTCACCAAACAGTGGTGAACAAAATAAAATGATTCTTGGGCTGTCCTTCAAATAGCCTATATTAGAGTGGCTTGCCAAGGGGTTAGGGTGCTTTGCTGTGTCTTAATTAATTGGGAGGTGTTTCATAAGTAATTTGCTACTAACAATTAAAGTCTGGTACTTTTGTGAATTTTTGCCTAAAATTTTTTTCTAAAAAAATTTAAGCAGTTATCTTCATGCTAATGTTCTTCTCATTCACTTGTATGCTGATATGGGCAAGAGGGTCACAGTTAAAGCGTCTACATAGGTTGTGGGTGGCTCAGGATTCGCCCATGGGAGTGGATGTTGTAGGCAAGTTGCCCGTCTCTCAGGTTATGGGGGAAAAGCAAACTAAAAAAAATTGCTGCTTTAACCTGGTGGGTTTTCAAATTTTTTGACCCATCTCATGTTCCCGTCACATTTTATGGTATGATGTATGTATATGACATATTTGTGTATATACTTAAAATATAAAAGAAACTAAAGCTTCACAAAACATTATTTATACTTCCTACTTGCAATGAATTCTGGTATCTTCTATCCTATTTTAATCTGCTCGTTTTCATTTAAAATGAGTTAATTTTGACTCATTAAATTGATTCTACTACCAGTGGTTAGGAAAACATTGCTCAACCAAACATGAAAGGGAGGCTGGAGGACTGTTCCACCTTTCCAAGCCTGCCTTATCAGCGATGGAGTGTCAGGGTGAAGTCTGAGGGCCCAGTAGCAGAAAGGTGTGGGCAGTCTAGTCTTTCTCTTTTCCAGATGAGGGGAGGTTTCAGCCTTGTTGACTCAGGTTCTCTCCTCAGAGCTCCATGAACCTGCCTCCAGACAAGGCCCGGCTCCTGCGGCAGTATGACAATGAGAAGAAATGGGATCTGATCTGTGACCAGGTATGGGGTTTGGGAAAGAGGAGGGAGGTGGGGAGTTGTGTCTTGGGCTGGCTAAGGCTGTGGGGCCAAAGGCATTGAGTGCAGCTCTGGGTTCCTTGAGGAACCCTGGCCTAAGCTTGGCCTCATCTGTGTTCACTTGCTTTTCCAAGAGGATTCTCATAACAGAGACAGAGCTGGCAGGCCAAGTTCCCCTCTAGCTCCCACAAAGAGCTGTCTTGATTTCTTCCAATGGGCAATAGTATAAGGGGGTTTGTGTAGATCAGGAGTCAGGATTGGCTGTGCAGGTTCAGGGCTGTGCCGGGCAGGGTGCTCAAAGGACTGTTGATCTCTCATTCTGTCTTAGCCCTGGCAAATAGCAGGGTCTTTCTCATTATCTCAGGGCCTCTAGGAATGAGAAGCCCCAGACTCTAGTCTTTTGTTCCCAAATCTCAGAAGAGTCAAGGTCTGGAAACTCTCCCTGCATGAACAGTGTTGAGAGCTGGAAGAGAATAGAAATCATTACTTTGCTGAGAGTTGAGAGTCTTCTAACACATATGACCTGGCTCTTTCCCTTGCATACATTTGAAGATCATGAGTCACGAGTCTGTGAACTCAGACAGGCCTGTATGCAGGGCTGGGAGAGTTGGCTTTTACCTTTTTACATCTTGGTAGAGATGGAAGTATCTGGCAGTGTGGGTAGTGTCTTTACCCAGCACTTTGCCATGTACAATTTTATTATTTATTTTCAGGCTCTGGGTGAGATAATAATAGGTAACATTTATTGAGTGCTTGTTATGGACCAAGTACTCAACACACTGAAGTATCTCATTTAATCATCACAGAACCCTCTGAGGAAGGCAATGTTGGCATTTTATAGATGAAGAACCCAAGGCTCAGTAACTTGCCTAATGCTAGTAGGTGATGAAGCCAGGGCTGAGCTCAGGCAAGCAGATGCTAAGTCTGTGTTAACTGTTCTGTTCCACTGCCTCTCCAGGTCATGCTGCTTGACATAAGCTAGGAGTATGCTTCAGAGATTTTAGTCCAAGTCCCTTCTCCACCAAAGGTCCATATCCTTGTGTTCTGCATTAAGAAGAGTTGGTTAGCACCTGCTTGGGGTTTGGAGAACAGTAACCCTTTGATATTGAGGTTCTTTAATTGATCCTCAGTCTTTCCTAGGTCAGATAATTTCAGCTGTTCCTCACACCTTTCGTTTTTTTCTTCGATTTGTTTTTAGGTCCTATTCTCTAACATTATATCATTCTCCTGGACATTTTTCAGCCCCTCCACCCACCAGCTCTTCAGGTATCTTGGTGGTGGCAGCTCTAATAGGACCAGAATGCTAAGGGGTACTCCCTGAGTTTCTTTTTGGGTCAGATAAAGGGTTGGGCTAAAGTAGGGCATGGTCCCAGGTCCTATGTAGAAGGGAATCGAGGGATGACCTTGCTGAATGCAGCCTTCAGTATTTGAGGTTGCTTTGGATTGCTGGAGTCTGGGCAAGGAGCAGTGTTTGCAGCCCTGAGCTGTGTCAGCTCAGCAAAACCATTCCAGTCCCAACTGCAGAGTTCATTGCTGAGAAAGTTGGATTCTACAAGGCCAAGCTCCTCTCCCCTTGGCCTTCCTAACCCATATCCATTAGTTGGCCAGGCAGTGAACAGCATTTCCCAATCATATCTTTTTAAAATTTTTTTTCTTAGAGAGGGATCACACTCTGTTGCCCAGGCTGGAGTGCAATGGCATGATCATATCTTACTGTAGCCTCAAACTCCTGGGCTCAAGGGATCCTCCCACCTCAGCCTAAGTAGCCAGGGCTACAGGCGTGTGGTAGCCACCATGCCTGGCTAATTTTTGAAGTTTTTTTTGTAGAGACAGAGTCTTTATGTTATCCAGACTATTCTCAAACTCCTGGCCTCAAGCAGTCCTCCTGCCTCGGCCTCCCAAGCCCAATTGATTATGTCTTTATTTTGGGTGCCATTCACAACTCTGTAATCCCCAACATCTTTGTAGCAAGCAGCACACTTTTAGAATACTTGTTGACATAGAAAAACATTTTAGGCTCAGGGAGCACTAATTGGAGGAGGAGGAGATGGCAACAGATGGGAACACCTGGGGATAAGTCAAGGAAGGGAACCTCAAGTTTAGGTGATGTCTAGAGCCAGGTGACAACTTGGAGAGGCTGAGCCCCCCTCACACTGAACACTGTGAGTGCTCCTCTTCCTCAGCGCCCTCCTCAGGTCTCTGGTTGTCTTTGTGGACACGCAGATGCATGTTTCCCTTACAGGAGCGATTCCAGGTGAAGAACCCTCCCCACACTTACATTCAGAAACTCCAGAGCTTCTTGGACCCCAGTGTAACTCGGAAGGTGAAGTATGAGGCAGAGAGTCCCCGTCTTGCCACCCTTTATAGTCCTGTGGGCTTTGGGGGCAAACCCTTTAACTTGGATATTGGACATCTGTTTCTGAGCATTGGGAGTTGGATTTCAGGGTTCTGTGGCCAGGGGCCTGGAATGGCTGGCCAGTAATGGAGGGAAAGTCTATAACTGCCCTCTTGTATTCCCCTCCTTTTCTACCCTTTTTACAGAAGTTCAGGAGGAGGGTGCAGGAGTCAACCAAAGTACTAAGGGAGCTGGAGATCTCTCTTCGCACCAACCACATTGGGTGAGTTGGATTGGCCGAGCCTCTTCACCTGGCCCCAGGCTGTTGGCTGGGCACACAGGGTCTTGTGTCCTCCGAGGATGGTGTTCCTGTTCATCTTCCCTGCCATGGGGCAGAGTTGCCCCTTGAATGGCTTCTGGCTCCCCAGAGCTTTGGACTGGTTCTTTTCTGGCTTTTCCACCCCCTCAGCTCTGCCAGCTGCTGACTAGATGTTTCTGGCAAGCTTGAGGCCTCTCCTGGGGTCCTCTGCCTGTGGCTTTGAGTGGAAGACATTCCCACAGCAGTTGAGACAAGTCTGCCTGTGGCCTGGTGCTGGGCCAAGCAAGGCCCAGAGAAGGCTGAGGGTGGGGGGAACATACTGTATTGGGTAGCTGAGACCTAATTCCCATTCAGTGACTATTTGGACTTTTTGGTGCCTGGAAGATTATTTGCTTGTTTGGGAGAAGATAATCTTAGTTCATGAGCAGAAGAAGCTTCCTTAAGCACCAGGAAAGATGTAAGGCAGTGGGGGCCAGGAGCTGAATGTTTTCTATATTCACAGACCCTGGTGCCTCCAACCCATTGATAGGGCCCTTAGGAACTGTGTGAGTCTTTTTTTTTTTCCAGTGCCTGAGTGGGAAACCAGGAATTGCTGAACAAGCAAAGAGCTAATGTGTGAGGTACAGTGAAAGAGGGTATTGGCCTCAGTGTTATGAAACTGTAATCAGCAAAGGTATATGCAAAGGTATATGAAAGTGAGAGAGAAAGAGAGAAAGTGTGTATATGTGTGCTTATGCAAAAGGACAGTGAGGGACACGTGATATAGAACTGCAGGCAGGGGTATAGACCTGATGGGAGGGCCTGGCACAAATGTCCAGTGCTTATGAGTGAGCAGTGGAGGCCCGGGTGGGGGTGGGGTGCCCAGGCTTCCTGACAGTGGGGTAGGGACAGCCAAATGACATCATCAGCCTTTCCCCTCGTGTCGTAGCAGCAGCCCTCATCCGCCCCCAGGGCAAGCCTTCCCAGGGTTCTTCAGAGGGAGGGGACACCTGTGTGTAGCCAGCTGTAGCAGCAATCACAAGGGAAACAGCACAGGAGAGAACAGGAAAGGGATGGTTCCTGGCCTCAGTAACTGTGCTCTCGTGGCCAGAGTATGGCTTCTGTACCTCATCTGTGAATCAGACATTGAAAGCCAAGCCACTGAGAAAGGTGTGGCCAAGCTCTTCCTTTGTTTGGTCAGTCCTTCAGTGACTTCACCAACTTCACTGACTGAAGGACAAAGTGGCAGGGGCTGCTTAGTACCCCTGTGTGTGAGGGCAAGAAGGACACCGATGGCAACCCTGAGTGCTGCTTGCCACCCTGAGCCCCCTACCACTCCGCATTCCTCCATAGGTCCCTTTTGTCCCTCTCAGCCCTTCTGTCTTCTATTTGTTTGTTTGTTTTTTAAGACAGGATCTTGCTCTGTTGCCCAGGATGAAATACAGTGACATGATCATGACTCACTGCAGCCTCAACTTCCAGGGCTCAAGTGATCCTCCTATCCCAGCCTCCCAAGTAGCTGGGAGCACAGGCACACACCCATGCCTGGCCATTTTATTTTATTTATTTATTTGTATTTTGAGATGGAGTCTAGCTCTGTTGCCCAGGCGCCATCTCGGCTCACTGCAACCTCTGTCTCCCAGGCTCAAGCCATTCTACCTCTGCCTTCCGAATAGCTGGGACTACAGGCGTGTACCACCACACCCAGCTAATTTTTGTATTTTTAGTAGAGACGAGGTTTCACTGTGTTGGTCAGGCTGGTCTCAAACTTATGGGCTCAAGTGATCTGCCTGTCTTGGCCTTTCAAAGTGCTGGGATTACAGACGTGAGCCACCATGCCTGGCCTGCCTGGCCATTTAAAAAAAAAAAAATTTAGTAGAGACAGAGTTTAGCCTTGTTGCCTAGGCTGGTCTTGAACTCCTAGGTTCAAGTGATCCTCCTTGAGGATCCCAAAGTGGAGTCACTAGTACCCAGCCTTGTTTTCTTGATTAAGTCTTGCTGTAGTCATCTGAGGATAGGGGTGTGCTTTTATTGGGAGAAGGCCACAAAGCAGTTTATGACAGTCTCTGCTGCCTGCCCCCTCTACCTGGTGCCTGCCCCTCTGGCTGCTGGCCAGGAGCTAGGTCCAAAGCAGCGTGGTTCCCAGGCCTGGGGCCTCTTGGCAGTTGGCACACAAGTTAGAGGTCCTGGACCTGGTCCTTTCTTCCCAGGGAATAGCTCAGTGCCTGGCATTTTAGGCATGCCTGCCATCTGAACTGCGGCTTCTCTGGGTAGAGTTATGTGGAAGGACCAGGATCCTTCCTGGATTTCTGGGCAGGAAGAGTTTGTCAGATTGTGGGTGCTTCAGGATGGTAGGAACCCAGGGCAAGGTGGGGAGAGGAGGATCCTGCTTTGGTCACAGCCTGCTCAGCCCCAGGGCTTGCAGAAGTGGAGTGTGCAAGAGCAGCAGATGGGAACTCAGGTTCTGGAGAGGGACAGGCTGGGAAGTGGGATTCCAGAGCCTCTCCAGCTCCTCTTTCCCTGGTTTGTATTGGTTTCTGTGCCTTGCCTAAGCACCCTTTAACCTCTCCTCAAAGTGTCAAGATCCCGAAATAGCAGTATAGACTCAGACAGGAAATGAGAAGGGGGTGGGGAGCTGGAGAGCAGACAGACAGGAAACGGGAGGCCTGTTGGCCCCCAGAGAGGAAGCTAACTTCAGGCAGCTCCGGTGTCAGTCAGCTTCAGCCAGAGCCTGCTGCCAAATCTCAGCTGGGCCTGGTGTTGTAGCTCCAGAGTCTCTCTGTAGCTTGGAGTGTGGCTGGCCAACATGGCGCTGGTTTTCCAGCTATTGGGGAGAAGAGGCTCCGCAGGGCAGTTTGTGCAGAGCTTTCCTATAAAGACCTCCAGAAATTCTGAAGGAGTAGAGCACTCTAGATTAGGGTTTCATCCTGAGCATTTTATGTTTCTGCTATGGAATGAACTTGTCATATAACAGTTCCCTAGATTTGCCCTTGACTTTCATTCCAGGAATATCTCAGCCCAAAAGGACTGAAAGCAGAAGGGAAAATAATGCCCTGGGATATGGTCCTTAGGTGCTTTGTTGTCTACCTTCCTGGCTGAGGGGGGCCCACGTACTCAGGTTGACCCTGAGTGGTCATAGACATCCTGGAGTTCCTTGAATTCCTGATCATCCCTCATGCTTTTTCGGGTTCTGCCAAAGTCAACATGACTAAATACAGAACTCCTATACATCTCTGTTTGCTCACTGCTTTCCAAAACTCCTCTCCTTAAACTTGGTAGAGAGTGTTTTGCTCCAGGATGCCTCTGTTCCAGAGCTCTCCTTGACCCTTCCTGCTGGGGTCTTGACTGAGGCTTCAGTCAAGTTGGAGACTTGCTGGCTTCGGTCAAGCACAACTCTGCACACGGGCCTGTAGTAAATGCTCTTGATGCTTCCTAAATTCTTCTAACAAACACTGAGCAAGGACATGTGGAGGGATGCAGAAAATAATTGAGCCAGGGTCTGGCCCTTAAGGAGGGAGTACCTGAGAGCTTGTTTGTCTAAAGCACCTTCACGATAAAGCAAGTGGCATTAGAAGGGCCTGAACTTTCGCCATCCCTGACTTCCCTGCCTAGGGGAAGTCCATGACCGTGGATGGGTCTGTCATGGGTTTTGATCTTCGGAATTTTCTTAGCTTGGTGCTGGGTTCCAGGAGGAGGAGGTGTTGGGTCAGAGGCATGTCACCCTCCTCATCCTTGACCCACTTTAGCAGACCCCTTCCACTGTGTTTCCTTTATCTGCAGGTGGGTGCGGGAATTTCTGAATGATGAAAACAAAGGCCTGGATGTGCTGGTGGATTACCTGTCCTTTGCCCAGTGCTCTGTCATGTGAGTACCACCCCGGGGCTAAGGTTGGGGACCAGTTGGGGGAGGACATAGCTCCATTCTACTTTGATAAGGAAGGGTGAGAGTTCAACAATGAAGATGGAAATGGGAATCCTGGACAGGAGGGAGCAGCCCAAGCAGTGGTGTGGAAGTAGGCAGGCAAGCCCGGAGATGTCTGGGGATCAGTGAAGAATGGCACTTGGCTGGAGTAGAAGATAAGATGCAGTTTGGAGAACAGGAGAGAGATGGAAAGGGAGCTTGGAATCAGAACCCAAGGCTTCCAAATGCCAAGCTGTGAGCAATCCAGGGAAATGTCCTGGCTTCTGGTAGAGATGCCTTGGTGGGATCCATTCATCTTTGCAGAGTTGAGTCTTCCAGAAGCAACTTTGGGTTTCCAGATGTGAGAAGGTTACTCCAGGTCATTGTTGAAGAACCCAGGAACAGTGAGCATGATGACCTTTTGACCTGGATAGAAAAATGAAGTATTAAGGAGTCTTTTTCTAGCAGGCAGGGGGGCTTGGAGGCAGCCAGAAGTGAGTTAGCACAGAAAAGGTGGCCTGGTATAGTGGAAGGAATGAGGGCTCTTGAGTCAGACAAAGCTGGGTTTGGGTTTCAGTTCTGTTATTTACTATCTGTGTGACTTCAAAGCAAGTTTGTATCTTCTTCTATGAAAGGAGATCCACATTCCAGGGTTGTTGTGAAAATTAGATGATAACGTGTGTTAAAGCACTTAGTATTGTTTGGAACATACCGGGTCTGTATTGTGGTAGCAGATCTATTGTTAATTTCATTATTATTATTTAAAGTGGCATACCCTACCACAGTTACCTGAATATATGGAATTACATAATAAACACAATGACCAACACATTTAGACTTACACCTAAGACAGGTCAGCCTTAGGGAGACCAATCTTCCCAGTTTGCCCATAACTTTCCCTAGTTTTCCCCAGCATCCCAGGAAACTCCTCCATCCTAGGACTTAGCCCTAACATTTTTTTGAAACAGGGTCTTGCTGAGTTGCCCAGGCTGGAGTGCAGTGGCATGATCGTGGCTCACTGCAGGCTTGACTTCCTGGGCTCGAGCAGTCCTCCTGCCTCAGTCCTGCCTCAGCCTTGCTGAGTAGCTGGGACCACAGGTGTATACCACCAAGCTTAGCTAACTTTTTGTGTGTTTTTAGTAGGGACGGGGTTTCACCATGCTGCCCAGGCTGGCCTCGAACTCCTGGGCTCAAGCCACCCACCCTGCCTTGGCCTTCCAAAGTGCTGGGATTGCAGGTGTGAGCCGCTGCTCCCGACCAGTTTCCACTTTTCTAACTACTGTCCTTGCCCCCTTGGCCATTCTCGTTTGTCCAGCAGGTCTTCAGTGTCATCTCCTTAGGAATTTGATGCTTCGTCTATGTTCGGCACCTCTCACCTTTTCCAGGTTATCTTGTTAAAACCAAGAGTGGCCCACTTGGCATTCTTGTCTCAGCAGAAGTCATACCTCGTGTGATTCTCTTATCTCTTAAAAAAAAATATTTTTATAGAAAGAAATGAAAAACATTTGGTGAAATAATTTTTCTTAAAAAATTCAGAGCTTTAGTAAAAAATATAGCTCATTTTTCCAAATAAGCCTATTTCTCTTACTTGAAAAGCAAACAAATTCCAGCCGCCCTAAACCAAGAGTACCCTGGAACCTCAGTACTGTCCTCAGTAGTGTCCATGGCAGTACCTTTGATTCTGTTTTTAAAAAAGAAGGACTTTGTGTGGGGCAGAGAGTGTGTGTTTCAGGAAGGATTGAGAGGGAAAGGGTGAGGCTAAATAGAGTTGGAGTGAAGATATAATTGTTTGTAAACTGCATATACCAGTACAAGAGGATACAGTGTTACTGATGGAATCAGCAAGCTGTTTCCCTGTCAGGAGGTTCCTCTGATGTCTACTTGAGAGCCCCATTAAACACCTCCTGATCATGAGGACACTAAAGCCTGCTCCCACTTCCTTTGGAACATTCTGACATCCGTAAATATCCCTTCCTATTCCAGAAAGCCTCAACCTCTGTGCCTTTGACCCCATATCTGAGCAGAATGCTTCTTGGGGGAGAAGAACCTGTAAGAGATGCTCCCTTAGTCTTTAATGACCTACATGGAGGAAGAGGACAAGAAGGAGGAGAGGGACTGTTTCTCAGAGGGTATATCCTGAAGTGAGGATGATAAGAGAGGAGTCCCTGTGAGTTTGTGATCTTGGCCATCTTCCTTGTCCTGGCCACATTGACAAACTGCTGACAGTTGGCTGGGCGCAGTGGCTCACACATGTAATCCCAGAGCTTTGGGAGGCCAAGATGAGAGATTGCTTGAGCCCAGGAGTTTTAAGACCAGCCTTGGTAACATAGCAAGACTCCATCTCTACAAGAAAATTTTAAAAAATTAGCCAGGCATGGTGGCATGCACCTGTAGTCCCAGCTACTCAGGAGGCTGAGGCTGGAGGATTGCTTAAGGCCAGGAGTTAGAGGTTACAGTGAGCCATGACTGTGCCACTGTATTCCAGCCTGGGCCACAGAGTGAGATCCTGTCTCTTAAAAAAATAATAATAATTGCCGATCGTGGAAGACATCTGTTCCAGGAGCAGAAAGTGACAAACCATTCAACTCCTGCAGAGGCTAGACTACAGGACCCTGGTCCACAATCTCAACTTGTAATTTCTTCCCCCAGGGAAACTGAAGCCCAGGGAGCCTGTATACCTGAAAAACCTAGAAACCTCAAGTAGCCAGAACCATAGAGAACCTGGTCATTAAAACCCAGTGCTAAGATGGGGCAGTGGTGCTCCTCCAAACAATAAAGGACTGTCCCACTCTGGGTTTGCCAGAACCCCCTTTCCCTTCCATTCAGTCCTGCCATCCAGAATCAAAGCACTGAAAGGCCCTTTGGTTGCTGGCATTTGCCAACTAGCAAGACCTGCAGTTGGCCCATTCCCCACGATTCCCTCTATGGGGCAGATTCTTCATGGGGAGCCACAGCTTCCTGGAGATGTCCCATCTAAGCTGGGAGTGCAGAAAGACTGCCATCTCCTGAGTGGCCCATGGGGAGGACACTCCTGGAATTTCCTGGCCGGTGGGGAGCAGAGGAGTTGGCCTCCATCAGCTTCCCATCTCCTTAGACTCCCCTCCTGGTTGCTGCCTGTGCTTCTTCTGCTGCTGTTCTGTGTTAGTGGCTCTTCCAGCTAGGATCAGGTCTCTGCTGCCCAGTTCTGCTTTCTCTCCCTGCTACCCCTGCTGCTTGTTGCCCTAGAGGCCTGAAGGGGGGTGGGCTCGCGGGGGGCCTTGGCACTGAATTTCTCCTGTGTATGTGCCTGTGTGTGCGCATGTGTGTCCTTTCATGCTCCAGGTTTGACTTTGAGGGTCTGGAGAGTGGTGACGATGGTGCATTTGACAAACTCCGGTCCTGGAGCAGGTCAATCGAGGACCTGCAGCCACCCAGCGCCCTGTCGGCCCCCTTCACCAACAGCCTCGCTCGCTCTGCGCGCCAGTCTGTGCTCCGGTATGTGTGCTCTTGCTCTGCCCGCCTGCCTCCCACCCTACCCTTCAGTGCAGGTCTCGGGTTCAGCGGTGAGTGCTCATGCTCCTCCCTCCACTCTTGCTTCCAGGCTCAGCTCTCTTGCCCTCTGCCTGCCAGTCTGTCTCTGGTCTGTCCTCTCTGTCTCCTTGACTCTGCCCAGCGGTCTGTCCTGGGTAAGTACATGGTCTCAGCTGCACTCACCCCACGTGGGGTTCCAGCTCTCCCCATTCCTCACCCCTCTCTGGGGGAGCCCTTCATTCCTCTCACTCTGCCATTCCTTCTGGGTCTCTTGAGCAGGGCACATCTCATACAGGTCCGTGGCCTTCACTGGGTGATCCAGCTCCTACTCTCATTCTGTTTCCCTCTAGTTCTTCACTCTGCCCCTTTAGCTGCTTGGAGACCAGCTCCCACCCAGCCTGGCTGCCCCTCTCATTCCCTTCACCTCTTCCTTCAGGCCTTTCTCTCTGAGGCTGCCACATGCTCATTTGTCTGCGTGTCTTAAGAGCCACCCTGCCTGGAGGTAGGTGGATGGACTGGATGACTTCTCAGAGCCCCTTCCTACTCTGGGAGGCTTTCCTTTGGGTCCGATGGCCCTTTCCTTGGTTTCTGTCTCTCTTGTGGCCATGCTTTCCTCCTAGTCTCCTTTGGGTTGTGTCCCTTGGACACTGTTGATTATTCTTGTCATGCATGAGCAGATACTATATGTGTCTCCTCCCTTTTCCATGAAACATCACTGAGAGGGTGGAGGGGTGGTGCAAAGCCAGACATAGGCCTGTGGCCCAACTGAAGCCTTTAGGGGTCGGCTCTGCCTTTTCTGTGATACAGAAGTTGGATGGGAGCCATGATGCTCTTGTCCCACAGATTGTGCAGAAGGTGCAGCAACTGGAAGTGGGTGGAGGGAATGCTCAAATGACTGTCTCTGGAGCCATCTCAGGGACTAGGAAGGCCTACACAACTACTATTTGTATTTTGAAGGATCTCTAGGGTTGGGGCATTGGTTATAAAGCCGGGATCCTGAGTAGTTGCTGACAAAGGTCTGTTTAAGGACGTGAAAACAGGCTGACCACCCTGCCTCCTGCACCCTGTCCCTCTTGGCTGTTGGTACGAGGTGCTATTCCCTATTTTTTGCCACTGCTAAGGGGCAGCTTGCTGTCTGGGTGATGGTGAGTGCCCCTAGATGCTTCACCGGCAGCCTCAGCTCCCACCTGACTGCCTGGCCCATCTCCCCAGGTATAGCACTCTCCCTGGGCGCAGGGCCCTGAAGAACTCCCGCCTAGTGAGCCAGAAGGATGACGTCCACGTCTGTATCCTTTGTCTCAGAGCCATCATGAACTATCAGGTAAGGGGGAAGCACTAGCCATAGGTTCTCTACGTCTTCTGCCTCATCTGCAAAACCAGGAGAGCTAGGAGGGCACCAACTTATAAAAGACAGGTTTGCTGGCCGGGCGCGGTGGCTCACGCCTGTAATCCCAGCACTTTGGGAGGCCGAGGTGGGCGGATCAGGAGGTCAGGAGATCGAGACCATCCTGGCTAACACAGTGAAAACCCCGTCTCTACTAAAAATACAAAAAAATTAGCCGGGCGTGGTGGCGGGCGCCTGTAGTCCCAGCTACTTGGGAGGCTGAGGCAGGAGAATGGCATGAACCTGGGAGGTGGAGCTTGCAGTGAGCCGAGATCGCGCCACCGCACTCCAGCCTGGGCAACAGAGCAAGACTCCGTCTCAAAAAAAAAAAAAAAAAAGACAGTTTTGCTGGTGGGCCTACGGTCAAGGAGATTGGCTGGGCTCTCCCTTCCCCACAGTCAAGGTCCCCTCCTTCTGTCCTTTCCCTTGCAGTATGGATTCAACCTGGTCATGTCCCACCCCCATGCTGTCAATGAGATTGCACTTAGCCTAAATAACAAGAATCCAAGGTGAGTTCCTTCCCTCCCCTTTCCTCCCCACTCTGTCCAGGGCTCTGGAGATCTGTAAACCATGTATTCCTGACAAGTTCTGCCTGGCCTTGGAGTCCTGTCAGAGCCTTGGTTTGGCCCCCTCACCTCTGCTGGAGGAGAAGTGTCCCTGGCTCTCCTCTGGTCTACACAGCTTAGTAAGGGAGCAAGCCCTCTTTTTCCCACCCTCTCTCCTCACCACTGAGGCTTTCTCCACTCTCCAATAGGACTTAACCCAGTCAGGGAAGTGAACTGTGTAGTTGTCAGGATGGGGAGTTAGGGTGTTAATCTTCCTTCTTCACCCCTTAGGACCAAAGCCCTTGTCTTAGAGCTTCTGGCAGCTGTGTGTTTGGTGCGAGGAGGTCACGAAATCATCCTTGCTGCCTTTGACAATTTCAAAGAGGTCAGTCTTGGCTTCGTGTGTGTGTGTGTGTTTGTGGGGGAGAAGGCAGGGAGCTGGGTAGGTAAGCACCATTTCCTGTGATCTGCAATGATTTTTAACATCCCAATGCTTGGCTAAGCAGCCTCTCTCCTGAACTCCCACTATTTTTAAAACCAGAACTTTAGTCTTACTAGATCTTCAGGCCAGGAAACCTCCTGATTGGCCAGCTAAAGATACCCTCAGCTAGCTGAGGGCTATAGTCCAATGGTCCTAGTTGGGCCCTGCATCCAAATCACCTAAGGAGCTTGTTAAAAGTACGGATCCCTGTGCTCTAGTTCAGACCCACTGGAGGCCTGAATATATGTACTTAAGTGACTCCCCAGATGGGAGTCTGATGCAGTGAACCCATTGGTAGAACCCAAAGCACATGTGTTTTGAAATGGAAGGAGAAGGTAAGCAAGGATGTCTCCTGGTTTGTTGGCTGTTATTGGTGAGGGGAGAAGGAACTCCTGTGTGGAATTTCCCCCAGCCCCTGGGCCTGCCTCTGAAACCCCTATCTACTTGAACATAGGATTCTTCAACATCCAGCCACAGCTGGTGGTCCCACCCCTTCCTCTTCTTTGGACCTCTTCCCTAGCATCCATTGTTCAAGCCAGGAAACGGCTCTTCCTCCTTGAAGCCCAGAGGCTCAGAGGAGCCTCTAGACCCCTCTCAGAGAGGGCTTTCCTGTACACTGGCCCTTCCCCTGCATCCCCATCAGGACTGCAGCCTCCTGTCTCAGCCATGGCCTTCCTCCCTTCCTCCTTCTTTCCCTCCTTCCTTTAGTAACTTGGCAGCATCAGACCCCTATGTTTCTTCTTGGCCTATCCCCAGAGGCACCCAAAGCCCAGCTTAAGGGCATAGGCTTTACTGAATTCCCTCAGCAATTTGGTGGGGGACCACAGACCCAGAGCCAGATTGCAGGTCCCAGTTTTATTTTCTTTTTTGAGATGGAGTCTCACTCTGTGGCCAGGCTGGACTGCAGTGGCACAATCTCAGCTCACTGGAACTTCCACCTGCCAGGTTCAAGCGATTCTTCTGCCTCTGCCTCTCAAGTAGCTGGGACTACAGGCATGTGCCACCACGCCTGGCTAATTTTTGTATTTTGAGTAGAGATGGGGTTTCACCATGTTGGCCAGGCTGTTCTTGAACTCCTAACCTCAGGTGATCTGCCCACCTCGGCCTCCCAAAGTGCTGGGATTATAGATGTGAGCCACCGCGCCCGGCCCCAGGTTTTCTTTTATAGTGTCCAGAATGGCCTATTTCATATATAGAGTTGTGGTTAAGCTTGGTCTGAACCAGTCCTTTGCCATGATGCTCCTAGGAGCCAGAGCACAGGGGCTTGGGTTCTGTGTGGAGCAGATCCTTTCACTGAGAAAGTTTGCTCATTCAGGTATGCAAGGAGCTGCACCGCTTTGAGAAGCTGATGGAATATTTCCGGAATGAGGACAGCAACATTGACTTCATGGTGAGGAACTGGGCCTGGGTCCAGCACATACCCACCAGGGCTGTGTGTTCCTTGACAACAGGGGTGAGGCCAACAGCGTATCTTGATATTCCATGTAGAGCCCAGAATGATTCTATTCAGCAGATGCTTCTTGTCCACCTGCCCACCCCAGCGAGCTCTTAGAAACTTCAGGACATCATTTGTGTATATCAGATCACCTCCTTTTCCTCTTTTCTGTGGCCTTTTTGTCCTTGAATTGGATCCTTTTTCAGCTGCCCTCCCTTTTCCTAAGCTCTTCCTCTAGCTTCTCTTCCCCTCAGTGCAGGGTCTTCGGCTAGGTGAGGTTGTCTCGAGGAATACCTGCTGATGTACAAAGGAAATCAGATAGCTGTATCTTCACTTACATCTGTTTTTCATGTAATTTACTTGTCTTTATACACTGAATATTAAATGACATTTTTTTAATTAAAATACTCTTATTGCCCCCATAAAGACTTAACTCTTTAATTGACTCCCTATAATTACCCACATGATGATGATATTCTAACAGCCACCTATCCTCCTGGTCTCTTGGCTCTCCTCTGCCCTTCCTGTTGCTGCTTCTCTGGGCCTCCTCTTCTTCAGGTGGCCTGCATGCAGTTCATCAACATCGTGGTGCACTCGGTAGAGGACATGAACTTCCGGGTCCACCTGCAGTATGAGTTTACCAAGCTGGGGCTAGAGGAGTTCCTGCAGGTGAGCTGGTTGGGGTCCTTGTAAGGTGAGGTGCTTTGGGATCAGTTTAGCCATATCACAAATGATTTTTCTTTTATAAGTGCCTAGTCCTTGATGCTCCTGGGACCCTGCCTGTCTTCTGTAGCCTGGGACTCAGGACCTCTGCAGATAACTCCCCAGTCAGGCAGCTCCATGGGGCAAGAATCTGACATGGCCTGCAGCAGGAACTCTTTGGGAAGTGGTGGCGAAGGGGGATGAGGACTAAGACTTTCTCAGAAAGTTCCCCTGATGATCTGCCTGCTCCTACAACTACTCCTACTCTGCTTTTCCCCCAGAAGTCAAGGCACACAGAGAGCGAGAAGCTGCAGGTGCAGATTCAGGCATATCTGGACAACGTGTTTGATGTCGGGGGTTTGTTGGAGGATGCTGAGACCAAGAATGTAGCCCTGGAGAAGGTGGAGGAGTTGGAGGAGCATGTGTCCCATGTAGGTGGTCTTCCTTAGCCTGCCAGAGCCACTGTTGATGGAAGCTCAAGTTACCAGGAATCCTGAGCTGACCCATTTGCCTCCAGGTTGAGTCCCAGGGAGGCTTTAGAACCCACCAGGGCTCTCAAGAGCATACTCAGGCCTGAGCCACTGGATCATCCACCAGTTGGAACACACACCGACCTCCAGGGCTGGGCATGAGGTGGCATTGGTCTTGAGACAGTCAGAATGTGGCCTTTGTCTTGTATCTGTTATTGGAATATAAGGGAACCACCTGACTAAGCTGCCTTTGTGGCCTTGTGTTGAGGGGCCGGATTCAGGTCTTGACTCCCTAGTCAGGCTGTGCTGAGTGCCCAGGCTTTAGGGCCAGCACAGAACCTGCCCTTCCTGTTGTGCAGCTCACAGAGAAGCTTCTGGACCTAGAGAATGAAAACATGATGCGGGTGGCAGAGCTAGAGAAGCAGCTGCTGCAACGGGAGAAGGAACTAGAGAGCATCAAGGTACAAGTACTCTGGGGAAGGCAGTCCCTGACTGATCCTGGGCTCCAGGGCCTTGGGGTTCTGCTTTTTTCCCTGAATCATATCAAGTTCTCTAGGATTTAGATCTTGATTCACCCTTGAGGTACTCAGGTGTGAGTGGGCTGATGATTTCACCCCATTTTTTTTAGTTGGAGAGGAAAGGTGGGGCCAGTGTGAGCCAGACACACACATAAGAGGGTGGGAACAGCTGGGGCACCCACGAGCATTCTGGAGTTCCAACCCAGGCCTCCTCCTACCAGCCCATCCCATTGATTTTTCTCCCCTCTACCCCCATGTTCCTCCCCCAGCCATGTTTAATGAGCAGGGGCAGAGTGACTAAGTGCTCTGTGTATTAGGATGTCCACCAGGTATCCTAAGTTGGCAGGGCAGATGCTCTTCATATTTCATTATCTTCTGTATTTTCTCCTGACTTTTTGTTCATTATAAAGTCATGCCCCCATCCTACTTTCTCTTTCAGAAGAATATATGCTGGCTCTGTTGAGCTCAATATGTATCTGCCCAGCTTCTGCTGAGCATTGTATTGGGAGCTATGGAGGATACAGAGATGGTTAAGACAGGGTCTTGTTTATGGGGGGCTTCCAATTGAGCCATTATACAAGGCCAAGTGAAATTAAAGCAAAATGAGGCCCAAAAGGTTATGGAGAGAGCAGCTATGTCAGACCGGTGGTAGATTAAGGAGAGTTTCACAGGGGCAACCTTTTTTCCTGGGCTTTGAGGGGTCCGTGCAGTGAGAATTGGCTGGAGCAGAGAGGACACTTCAGGGTGCCAGCGGAGGGAGGCAGCTTCTGCTTGCCTCTTTTGTTTTGCTGCCTTCCAGCTTCCCCATTCCCCCACCTGGGTTTCTGCCACTCTAAGCCTCTGAGTACCCTCACAGAGACCCTAGTTAAGAGAACCCTGGGTAGGAATTCTCACTCTTAGGGGCAATGACTATGCCTTTAGCCCACTTTTCCCTTAATGGTGCTGTCTGCCTGCCAGGAGACATACGAGAACACAAGCCACCAGGTACACACTCTGCGGAGGCTCATTAAAGAGAAGGAGGAGGCCTTCCAGCGTCGATGCCATTTGGAGCCAAGTGTCCGGGGCCTGGAGTCTGTGGACAGTGAGGCCCTGGCCAGAGTAGGCCCTGCAGAGCTGAGTGAGGGCATGCCACCTTCCGACCTGGACCTTCTGGCTCCAGCCCCACCCCCTGAGGAGGTCCTGCCTCTTCCTCCACCACCAGCTCCGCCCTTGCCCCCTCCACCTCCCCCGTTACCAGGTAACCACGACCCCTGGGAGCCAACAGGGGCAGCGTCTTTGTGAGGACCAAAACTGTAGTCAGCAGTGTCTTCCTCAGGGAGAAACTGGGAAAATGGCATCATCTGAGGACTGGGGGGGATATAAAATCAGGGTGAGGGAGGGCTGGAATCTGAGGGAAGCTCAAGTTATCAGCACAGGGATGCCCGAAGGCAGATGTGGACCTGTTTTAAGGATCATAAAGATGTTGCTCCCAACCTTTGAAGACAGCCAAGGAGAGGCTTAGACTGTAGCCATAGAAACTGGGTCAGAGACCAGCAACAACTGCCCTGTCAGAGTTAGATTTCTGGGAGCAGCTTGAGCAGAGTTCATGTAGGCTCCTTCTCTGAGTTTTTTTTTTTAAACTCTCAGAGAAGGTGGGACAGGCAGAGGGGAGGGAAGCCTATGAAGAGTCTCTTGACGCCTGGGTCACTGTGTCATTTCTTCTTCCCCCAGACAAGTGTCCCCCAGCCCCACCTCTCCCTGGTGCTGCCCCCTCTGTGGTGTTGACAGTGGGTCTGTCAGGTGAGTATCCCCAGGGCTCTGGGCAGGGCTGGTGGGACCAGGGGTGTGTGTCCCTGGCCCCCGTGTCACTGATCCTCCTTCCAAATTAGCCATTCGAATTAAGAAACCTATCAAGACCAAGTTCCGGCTGCCTGTCTTCAACTGGACAGCACTGAAACCCAACCAGATCAGTGGCACTGTCTTCAGCGAACTTGATGATGAGAAGATCTTGGAGGTAACAGGGCCTGGGGTCCAGAGGGGTAAGGTTGAGGGCTAGGGACCTGGTTGCCTTTTGAGGAGATTCTGGTCTTAGAAAAGCCATCAGACATGGTGAGGCCAGGCTTAGCTCCACGAACCCTTCATTCTTGAGTGTATGTATATTTCTAGTTGTGTCAACAACACTTTATTTGTGTTTGTATTCAGGAAATATTCCAGAGTGACAGAGCTCTGGGCCAATGCTGGGTGGGCTGTCAGGAGGTCCTCCACTAGTATGAGGCTACAGCGTTTTCCTTGCTCATCTATTCTTGCCAGGACCTGGATCTTGATAAGTTTGAAGAATTATTCAAGACAAAAGCGCAGGGCCCTGCCCTTGACCTCATCTGCTCCAAAAACAAGACAGCACAAAAAGCTGCCAGCAAGGTGACTCTGTTGGAAGCCAATCGTGCCAAGAACCTGGCCATCACCCTACGCAAGGCTGGCCGCTCCGCTGAGGAGATCTGCAGGGCCATTCATACGTGAGGCTCCCACTGACCTGGCCCTGGTCCCTAGTCTGTTGGCAACCCAGTTCTCCACCCAGGAGCCTGGGTTTCCCTAGATTCCAGGTCATCTGACAGAACTCCCTCACATCCCCCTAGTCATCCACTGGCTTGGCTAGAATTTACTGCATCTGTGCTGGCAGTTCTGCCCAGACCTTCACCCAGGGAGCTCTCAGTCTGTTGGGAACAGTGCAGTAACACTGAGTGATACCACCAGGATGGCAGAAGTATACAGGCAGCTTTGGGAGATTAGGGAGGTTCATGTAGCTGAGCTTGGTGATGAATGAGGGAAGCCTTCCCAGAGGAGGTAATGTCTCAACTGGGACCTGAAGAAAATACATGAGATAGTCCCGTTCAGGGCCTGGAGGGAGAAGCATAGTGCCTTGGGTACTAAAAATTGAATCTGGCTTTAGTGTAGGGAGAGGAGCAGGAGAAGGTAGAGAGTTGGGCAGAAGTCTTGCAGGCTGGGCCTCGTAAGCCATGCTCAGGTGTTTGGACTTCACCCTAGGTACAGTGGGAGTACATCAAAGGGCTTATTAAACAGGAGCATGGAATGTTCCCCTAGAATCATTGCTGGTGCTGTGACAGATGATGCAATGGGTCCTTTGCCTTTGGCTGTGTTCTGTGTACAGTCCCCTGTCCAGTTCTTCTAGGAACTTGGAGAATAAAAGGGATGAGGGAAAACGTGGAGAGATGTGAGAACTGAGGTGGTCCCTCCCTCCTACACAGGTTTGACTTGCAGACACTACCTGTGGACTTCGTGGAGTGCCTGATGCGCTTCCTGCCCACAGAGGCTGAGGTAAAGCTGCTGCGGCAATATGAGCGTGAGCGGCAGCCCCTGGAGGAGTTGGCAGCCGAGGACCGCTTCATGCTGCTCTTCAGCAAGGTGGAACGGCTGACCCAACGAATGGCTGGCATGGCCTTCCTGGGGAACTTCCAGGATAACCTGCAGATGCTCACACCGGTACAGCCCTCACCCAACTCATGGTTCTGGACAGCTGTCCCTCCACCCTCCATCTGCTAGTCACCTCCCCTGCCCTTCCAGTCCTTCTGACCCCTCCCTGTCTTTACCCCATCTCAGCCTGGGGTTACTTCAGTGTTCATATTGTCCTACAGCAACTCAATGCCATCATTGCGGCGTCCGCTTCCGTCAAGTCTTCACAGAAGCTGAAGCAGATGTTGGAGGTGGGAAGAGGTTGTGAACAGGGGTGCTGGGGGTTCTCAGGTCCTAGGTGGGTGCCTGGGGCTATACAGAGAGGAAGAAGGAGCCTTCAGGACCTGAGCCTGACCTGCCTCCCACACATTCTTTGGACAGATCATACTTGCACTGGGGAACTACATGAATAGCAGCAAGCGGGGAGCTGTGTATGGCTTCAAGCTTCAGAGCCTGGATCTGGTAAGATGGTGAAGGCAGCGTGGGCCAGGAAGCCTGGGGGGCAGCAGTTGTGGAGCCAGAGTGCTTAGCTTTTATGCACTGCCCTCACCCTCTCTCCTAGCTGTTGGATACCAAGTCCACTGACCGGAAGATGACACTGCTTCATTTCATCGCCTTGACGGTGAAGGAGAAATACCCAGACCTGGCTAACTTCTGGCATGAGCTGCACTTTGTTGAGAAGGCTGCAGCAGGTGAGGAGAGCCTGGCTGGGTGGGCCTGCCCTCACATCCAGCCCAGGACAATTCCCGGGAAGCTGAGGAGAGAGAACACTTGGGTCCATTTGTTTCTGGCTTTTGTTATCTTCTTTCTGACCACTTCAAAGCTTTCCGCTGGAGCCTTAAGCAGGGGCCACTCCAGAGGGAGCCTTCCTCCAGGCGCCAGGCCTGGCCCAGCCCAGCCCTTCCCAGCTAGGTACAGTGGGAGCAGGAACAAGAAGGGGAGCAGTCGCCGGGCGCGGTGGCTCACGCCTGTAATCCCAGCACTTTGGGAGGCCGAGGCGGGCGGATCACGAGGTCAGGAGATCGAGACCATCCTGGCCAACACGGTGAAACCCCGTCTCTACTACAAATACAAAAAATTAGCCGGGTGAGGTGGCAGGCGCCTGTAGTCCCAGCTATGCGGGAGGCTGAGGCAGGAGAATGGCGTGAACCCCGGGGGGCGGAGCCTGCAGTGAGCCGAGATCGCGCCACTGCACTCCAGCCTGGGTGAAACAGCGAGACTCCGTCTCAAAAAAAAAAAAAAGAAGGGGAGCAGTCGCTCTTTGCTCCCAACTCCCTCAAGCTGGCCCCAGAGGTCTTGGGTTTGTGTATAATGTATGTGAAGTGCTTAGAAAAAAAATGATAAAGCTCTCTATAGACATGAAGTAGCTGTTATTTCTGCCCCACCCATGAATGCTAGCGCAGGCCTGAGGCAGTTTCATTTTGGAGACCAGCAGTCTCTGTGGCTTGCCTGCCTTTGCTACTGTGTTCTTTGGGGTCACAAGCTCAGTTTCCATTCCATTCCCTCCCCCTGTGAGGGATCAGCTAGCTTGGTGTGTACTTCCTTATGTCCATACAGGTATGTGAACCTGAGTGAGCCCATGCTGAGGGGGAGGGCCAGAGTTTGATATAGCTCTGGGCTGGGAGGTGGGCATGCCAGGCTCTAGGCATTCCTGAGCCAGGCTTTTGGTGACCAGTGTCCCTGGAGAACGTGCTGCTGGACGTGAAGGAGCTGGGCCGGGGCATGGAGCTGATTCGGCGTGAGTGCAGCATCCATGACAACAGCGTCCTCCGGAACTTTCTCAGTACCAACGAAGGCAAACTAGACAAGCTCCAGCGGGATGCCAAGACGGCTGAGGCAAGCACAGGGTGCAGGCGGTGGGAGCAACCAGGGCCAAGGCACCAGGCCCCTCTAGGTGGCCCTAGTTGTATTTTTTTTTTTTTTTAAATCAAGCAGCTGGCTGGCTACATGTAGGGGAGAGAGAGCGCTTTGGGAGTGGCAGGCAGCTGCCTCTGGAGACTCATACTCGGGAGCTTTGGGAGCCCCAGGTTCTCTCCAGCTCACAGGGGCCTGGGTGCTTGGTTTTCCTCCCTTTGGCCCTGGGCTCTGCTTTCTGCAGGCCTCTCATCTGTGGTGTGGGAGCTGGGCTGATCCTTCCCACCAGGGTGACCCATTCTGCCCACCCCTTCCCCAGGAGGCCTACAATGCAGTTGTGCGCTACTTTGGCGAGAGTCCCAAGACTACACCTCCTTCTGTATTCTTCCCAGTATTTGTCCGATTCATTCGTTCTTACAAGGTAAGCTGCAGAGAGCTTTTTAAGAAGTTTGGTTGAGAGAAAACTGGCTGGGGGAGAGAAGCCTGGGCTTAAAGTATGGGCCTTTTCCGACTCCTCCTCCGAGTCCTGGGAAGGGAGCGATGCAAGCTGGTGACAGGCCTCTTAGCTGTGAACTGGTGGGCAGGGTGGGGCCCAGGACCTTCCTGTCATTGTTTAGGGCAGGAAGTGCCCCTCCAGAGGGTGGCCACCTGGAGTTAGCGGGTCCCACTGCCACCCACTCTCCACCTCAGTGTCAGCCCCTCCCCTCACAGCCTGTGAGCCTCACTCCCCACCCCCCATCTTCCATGGCTCTTAGGAAGCAGAACAAGAGAATGAAGCCCGCAAGAAGCAGGAGGAGGTAATGCGGGAGAAGCAGCTGGCTCAGGAAGCCAAGAAACTGGATGCCAAGGTGGGTGGGACCAAGAGCTGGGGCCTGGAGGACGACAAGGCAAAAGAGTGGGGGCTGGGGGTCAGAAGGCTAGAGGAGATGAAAATTTGGAGTGGACAGACCACCCAGAGGGCCAGTGGGCTGGCATCCAGAGGGATGGAGGGAGGGCCTTTGGGGATTCCTAGCAGTGCACAAGCAGTGGCATCCTCAGACTGCACCTTGGGGCAGGAACCAGTCCCACATTAGGTTAGTGATGACTTCCTTCCCCCTCCACATTCTTGGCCCTAGACCCCATCCCAGCGGAACAAGTGGCAACAGCAGGAGTTAATAGCAGAGTTGAGGCGGCGCCAGGCCAAGGAACACCGGCCTGTTTATGAGGGGAAGGATGGTACCATCGAGGACATCATCACAGGTGGGGCCATTTTCACTCCCTGGGGCCTGGCCATTGCACCCAGCTCCCAAAGCTCAACCTAACCCCTTTGGGCTCTCCTCCCACTCCACCCCCCATGAGGCCTGACCACTGTGTCTCTCTCCTGGGCCACAGTGCTGAAGAGTGTCCCTTTCACGGCCCGTACTGCCAAGCGGGGCTCACGCTTCTTCTGTGATGCAGCCCACCATGATGAGTCAAACTGTTAGCCCCCAAGGCTGGGGCCTGAAAGGTACTGGGCACCGCAGCTGCCCCCTCTGCATGCCCGTCTCCCAGGATTCCTGCTGGAGACCACAGGCACCTCCTTTCCTGCATGACTTGCAATCACCCTCTGGCAGCCTCCCAGCAATGGGGACACATACTTCTTGCATGCCCCATGCTCTGAGAAGCGTGGCATATCCCCTGCATGTGTCCTTAGGGAAGTGGTCTCTCTCCCACTAATGCTGTCCTGGCTTCTACTAAGACCCAGTGGGTAGGGAGTCGCCAGGCCAGTGTTGAGGACAGGCCAGAGCAGGCAGGACCAAGCCTACGGTTCTGATCTTTGAGGCTGAGGTTGAGGGTCCATTCCCAGGCCTAAGGAACCTTTCCCCACGGTTCTCTTCTCATAAGAGCTCTGGTAGTACCTTCTGACCAGGAGGTATCCGATGTCCCTTGATCTGTTTCCTGATGTCCAGTCAGCCTGGGGTCTTTTCCTAGTTTCTGGCTCTTTCTGAATGCATCTACCTTGTCTCTCCCCACTGCCCAGTGGCCTCTAGTCACCCCAACCTGATCCTCTGAAATGCAAAGCCCAGCAATCTCCCCAACTGGGTACCCCTCAAGCCTTATCTAAGCCTCCTGTTTATCTGCCTCACCACTGGCTCCTCCCTGGCCCTACCTGTGGGGCTGCTCTTGAGGGCACTGTCCTGGCTCAGCCTCCCATCCTGTTCACAGGTCTCTCTCTTCCCCCGCAGGCCTCCACTGCCAGCCTATGGTTGTTCGCCACCAAGCCAGGAGTGCTGCACCGCCCAGTGGTCCCCCTCGGGCTCCAGGCCCCCACTGAGACCCTCTCGGAGGCAGAAGCACTTCAGCCCTCAGAGTCCCACAAGTCCAACCAATGGACCTGGAATTGGCCAAGGGCCCAGGAGAGGACTGTGTTGCTCTCTCAACCATGTCCGCCCCAGCTCTTGAGGCTGGATCTTTCTACTTGTGCCACTATGGGCACTAGGTCTGTAGGTCCCTGGTGCTTCCAGTACTGCACTTTGCCCCCAAGGTCTTTGACTTCATTTCCTGAAGGGTCACCAAGGGTCAGCTCAGGGCTAGGAAAAACCATTTCCAGCCTTAGCCTAAACAGGGCACATAGATCTCTCTCCCACTAGAGCCCAGAGGGATGAGAGGAGAGAGCAACTGTTGTTTCATTTTTTTTCCCTTCCTTTTTGCAGGCCCATGGTCAGCTCTGGTCTAGACGTATCTAGGCTTAGGGAGCCCTGGGACCCTGTCAGTCTCAGTTCATCTCTTACCAGGAGCAGGGCCCTCTGAAGCATGGGCCGTGCCAGCTGTGCCCTAGTGATAAGGGTAAGAGGAGAGATGTCAGGCTCACTGCCCTTCTCTGCCCATTTCATTCTAGGCTCACACTGTTCTTGTCAAAGTGGGCAGAAGAGCAGAGGTTTTCTCTGCACCAACCACTCTGCAGATGGCTGGAGAAAGGGTGTGCCAACTCTTCACCTTCTTTCCTCAGCTACGGGTTTTTTTTTTTTTTTTTTTTTTTTTTTGGCAGGGGACAAGGAGCATGGTGGTCTTGGCTGACTATGTGCTTACCTTCCTGCTTCTCCTCTGCCCCTGGAAGGGAATGTGGGGACCCACTTTTTTGTACATGTACCACCTCCCTTTCCTCTTGTACATAAACCTCAGACTCTCCCCCTCTCAACAAAGGCTTGATGCACCAGGCCTGACTTTGTCTCCTCTTTCTGAGCTTAGGGGTCTAGGGTGGCCATTTAGTCTGACCTGGGCCATGGGGATAGAAAAGAAATCTTTGGGGCACTGCATCTATTTCGGAGGAGATGAGATCAGAACTCTGGGGAAAAGGAGAACCAGCTGGGTGGGCTCTAGCCACACAAAGGGAAGCAGGCCTGCCATGAGACACTAGTGCCCTCTGCTGGGCATGTGTCCAGTCCCCAGCCTGCCCCAGTAGCACATGGAAAAGAGTCACTGGCCATGTTATAAATATTGTTATTTAAAAAACAAAAAACAAAACACACGTACATTAGGTCCTGGGTGGAGGAAGAAGTGGTGGAGCCTCAGGGCCAGGGCAGGCAGGAGCAGGCACTGATGCTAGAGAGTGATGACCCTGCCCTCTGCCATCCAGGCGGTGTCCAACAGCCTGTGACTCTTCCCTGGAGACCCCTTCTCTCACACTTTTATCTACTGGCATCACCCACCCCACATGGCATATACCACCCATCTCTGGTCTGGGGCTGAGGGCAAGGACTGCACTAGTCCAGGGAGTAGGGGACCCTTGAACACCAAGAGCAACCTTGAGAGGTGCCAACAATGGTGTGCTGGGGGTGGGGTTACTTTAGAAAAAGTGGACACAGACCAGACTAAGGAAGAAGTCTGAGGCAGACGGTGAGGGTGGCCCAGGAGTCATGGCCTCACACAGACCCGAGGCAGAGAACAGCTCATTGGGTCACTGGTGATCGTCCAGCTGCTGTAGGAGTGTCCGCCGCCGCCTCTCCAGCTCACCCTCGCTCAGCTCACTTTCTGACGTGTCCCAGCCTGTCTGTTGGAGCAAAGGCACAGTTCACCCTTAGCCTGCACTGAGGGCCGTGGGGGCTTGACCAGCGTGCTGACTGGCCTAGGGCCCCTGCCCCTCACCTTCTCCTTCTTGATTCCAAAGCCTGGGGAACGGTTAGGATGCTCTGCCTGCTGGAGCTCCCTGTCCTTGTCCTGTTCTTGTTCTTTCTCATCGCTCTCCTTGCCAGCTTTCTCCTCGGGGTCTGTCTCACTCTCAGGACTATTCTGTAAGAGTCCAGAGTCCACCTCCTCAGTTCCTGTGGATAGCCTGGGAGGCAGGTAGAACAGCTCACAAATAGCAGGGGCTTAGGCAGAAGTTCCTTCACTCACCGACTTGTGTCTTCTCTTCTTAGTTTTCTTTTTTGGTTTCTTGGCTTTCCGAAGGCCATGATCTGGAGATAGAAAAATCCCTACTAAGTCCCAACAGGAGAAAGGCAGGCTCTTTTTCTTTGTTCTAGCCCCTCTGTTCATTCTTCACAGGCAGGAACCTCATGTTCTGAGGAAGTCTTAAGTCCAGTTTTCCTTCTCCAGCTTCTTGCTTGGGCAGGTAGAGGAAGTTTCTTTCTACTTCCACAGGTGCAGCCCTCCCAATCCAGTCTACCCTCAAAGGAGCTGGGGCTTGTGAAGGGCATCCTCTCAGTCTGGGACAACAGTTCTCCAGCTTCTAGGCTCATAGCAACTGCTTACCTGCTCCAAGAAGATGGGAGGAAGGGGAGCCCCGTCCTCCAAGGGCAGCACCCCCACTTTCAACTGAATCAAGTGAGGAAGAGGGCTCAGAGCCTGACTCTGAGGGGTTCCGCCTCCTCCGCTTGGGGGGCCGGAGAGATGGTGGGGGCAGCTCCTCTTCTTCTGACTCAGAGCCCTGGGCAGATCAGCAGATACATGTCAATACAGAGGTTCTCTGCCCTCCAGAAGCCCTTGTCTGGGAATTCGAGAGAGGACGACGACCCAGGGCCAAAGGAATCCTCAAATTTCCCTCCAAGAGAGAGATTGTAAGGGGAAAACAAAGTGTTTATTTCCCCAGAACAAGCCAGCTTCACCCCATGTCCTTTCTACCCGCTTACTCACTGAGGGTGAGTCGGAGCGCTTGCGATGGTGCTTCTTGCCTTTCCTGCCATGCTTTCGGCCTTTGGTGTGGAGGTGCTGGCATTCAGTCTGCTAGAGGCAGAGGAAGAAGGGTGAGGACAGCACCAGACTTAGCCCCAGGAAGTATCCTACCTCCTAAAGTCTGGCTTTGCCTTCCCTTCTCAGGCTAGAGCCTTCTGCCTATCCCAGGGATCCTCAGGCCTCCCCTTCCTTAGCTGGCCAGGAGTGCCCTAAGGGTAAGAGGGAGGCCACTGAGGTCTCTGTTGAACTGATCTAATGAGTTCAAGGGCCTGAGGCAGATCCAGAGGACAAGCCTGCCTCACCTCCAGCACCTGTAGGAACTCCCGGAAGAGCCGGATCCGCTCCGACTCCAGGGTGATCTGCTCAAAGGCTGAGTCACACACAAAACGCTCACGGACCTTGAACGAGGAGAGCACTGCTGATCAGACTAGGCCCCGCTCAGCCTGGCCTGGACACCGCCATGAGCACAGGGCAGGGCTGGGGCAGAGAAAGGAAGGGAACTGGAGCTGGCCCAGGGCTGTGACGTGACTGGGGTGGGCCCTCAGTGGTGAAGCACCGCTGCCCTCAGGCTTGAGGGGTGCTTGGGGCCAGGCTACGCTCCTGACCTCTTCCCAGGCAGTGCCTAGCTCCAGAGCAGGTACAGCCTGCCTCAGCATGCTTCGAAAGGCAGCTTCCCTGCGCCGCATCCTGCGTGCCTCCTCCTTCTCCCGTTCCCTCTCCCGTGCCTCTGCTTTCTCCAGCAGCTGAGGAAAGAAGGGACACGGAACAGGGTCACCCAGGAGGGTGGATGCCAGGTCCCACTCAGGCATACCTTAGGAGGTAGAAAGTTAGGGTCTGGGCTTCTACCACCATCCCCTGAATTGGGAATATAGTCAGTGGGACAGTGAGTGAGAAGGAATGGAACAAGACACGGATGATTTAGAGAACTGAGCCCCACTCCCTGCCCAGCCCCTCACACTATTGAAGGTCAGCTTGATGTTGCCTGCGTCCAGTGCAGCAGCCCTCTTGTCAAAGCTTATGACGTGGGCGAAGTCCTCAAAGGCTGTGTTCACCTCCACGCAGAAGCCCCGGTCCTGTGGGTACAGCCGTGCATGAAGCAGGGGCACCACGTGCCTGAGGCCAAAGCTGGCAGGCAGAGTGGTCATACTACAGATGGTCGAGAAGGCCCTTGCCTCCGGAAGAGATCCACAGGACTGTGATATGCATTAGAAACCAAGTTATCCAAGTCCTCATCACTTGACAATTAAGCCCCCATGCCTACCCTTGGTTTGGATGTCACACAGAGCTGAAGGGGTTGGGAGATGTCTCCCAACTGCTGATTAATGCTGAGTTTCTCAAAATTAACTTTTGTTCCTTTGGCTTAAAGCTCTGGCCCCAGCTGGGCCCTCCTGCTGCTCAGCAGTGCTTCCATGCATTCTCAATCAGCATTTGCTGGCCCCTACCCTTTGGCTCTATTTACTGAGTGCTTACTGTGTACCAGGTACCACGATGAGTGTTTCACACATTATCTCATTTAATCCTCTTGGTTCTACATTTAAGAATAGGTCCTAGTATCCTAATTTTACACAGAAGGAGAAACCAAGGTTCAGAGAAACTAGAGCACTTGCCCAAGGTCTCACAGCTGATAAATGGCTGGGCAAGAACCCTACCCTGGGGGGTCTCTCTATCACCAAAGTCTGTGCTTTCAAGCACCACACCCACCCAGATGACTTAGTCCATGGCAGAAATGGAGGCCACCAGGCGTGCAGCTCCCCACCAATACTAAAAACATTTCCACGGGCCAGGCTCTATGCTTCTCATTTAGGCCTCATAACATTCCAGTGAAGCAGAGGCTTAGAAAAGTGATCTCAGTTGGCCCAAGATGACATGAGTGGTAAATGAAGCCACTGGAGTTCAAAGTCTGGCTCTCACGTCAGTTAAGCACAGGCCAGATTCCCTTCCTCTCCCTCCACATAGCTCTCACCTCCTCTGGCCTTTTTGCTGATGGCAGAGGTGTGTTCCTCTTGCTTCTTTCCAAGGGTACTTCCTCAACCCTGCTCCAGTCCTTATCAACACAGCATTCATTCTCAGGAAATTGAAAGCTCCAAGTCACCCTCATTACTGGCGCCTTCCATCAAGCAGACACCTCACCTAACCTGGAACATCCTTTCCGCCATGCTCTCCCCTTCAAGCTAACTACCTCTGCTCTTTTCCTTTGTTTCAAAACCTCTTGAAATGCAGCAGAAAGGAAAAGGAATAAACATTTATTGAGAACCTATTAGACGCTTTGCAAATGTTATTTAATTCTCACAACATTACCTATGAATTATCCCTGATTTACAGGTGAGCAAACAGACTCAGAGACATGGAACTTACGGAGGTCTCAGAGCCAATAAGCAACCAGGAGTTATCTGACTCTAAAACATGTGCTACCCCCATGCCCCCTCCATGACTACTCTCCCAAAGGTTGCTTGTGTCTACTAGCCAAATCCAAGGCCGCCTTCTTGATCCTCACTCATCTGGTCCTCAGTGTCTCTACCATTTACTTCTTCAACACTCCCCTCTCCAGGTCACCCCCTCTCTGACCTCTTTTATTACTTCTCTTGCATATGCATGTTCCTGAGAACAGCACTTAGTCCTCTTTCACTACCCAATCTGTACTCCCTAGCAATCTCATCCTTCATCTCACCTGATTTTCAACCTCATCCTAGACTGGATATTTCAGACACTTAAAATTCAACAGATCTCAAGAGAATATATTTCTCATGAGCATCCTCCATGGATCTCCCTGACCCAGATCTGTCTGCCTGCTCTAAGTCCAGGGCTCTTTGCATTATCCTATGGGATGAGAGGCACCATCATGGTCTGCCTGGCTGTGGAAAGCAAGAGGGATTCCTGGGCTCATCTGCCCTCCATAGGCAGGAACCCAAATGGGGAAAGAGGAAGGGAACTGTATAAAAAAGTTGCTTTCTCAGGTTGTGTGGAGAGACAGGACTCAGTGAGGATAGGCCCCTACAGGCCTATCAACCAGCCACTCTGTGGCTAAAAGTTAATTGTCCAATAAAATTTAGCTATCCCAGGATAAGGCATTTCTGCTTTATATGATTATTCTGTTTTAAAATGTATTTGCTTTGAGAGTAATTCCCCAAATAGAATTCCTATTTTCTACAGCCCTGCTCTTGTTTTATCCTTATCAATAGTTCCATCATCCACTGCCCTGACACCTCTGATTCCTTCCTTTCCCTCCATTTCACAAAATCTATCAATTCTACTTAGTGACTCTATCCCACTGGTGTTAAATTCTCCCTTTTTTTTTAAACAGCAGAAACAGTTTATTAAAATAGAAACCTTATGTAGAACCTCTATGCATAAAAAAGATTCAAGCTGCTTCACTTGAAAACAGGAAGCAGCACCAAATCCCCCCACACTCAATTCCAACCCTTGCTTGTCTCAAGGCACCTACACAGAAACCCAGAGTGTCTCAGAACAGCTGGAGTGCTACAGCCTGCTCTCTTCTGCTGTCCCCGCCGCCCCCGGCCAGGATCACCTCCTACCAAGATTCCTGCACCGCCTACTGACTTTTCTCCCTGCTCACCCTCTTCTATCCCTCTAACCCAGCTCCTGGCATCTAGTGCTTCTTGGGACTTTTGTACCAAGTGGCCCCAACAGTAGGAGAGAGGTCTGGGGATAAGTGAGAAGAATGTGACTATTTGAATTGCCACTATCAGTTTTAGTATCTTGAGGCTTCAAGAACTGCTCTACCTAGCACCACCACCTTCCCTAAGGACCTAAGTATGTACTCGAGACTGAAAGGTTCTGCTATACACCATCTAATCTAATCATTCCCCGGTTCCTCATTACTTACGAGAAAAAAATCCAAATTTCTGATTTTAGCACATTCAAGGCACTTTACACGCAGGGTTCTACTTCCAAGCTGGGGCATGTGGTTCCCGAGAAAGAGAGGAACCTCAGGACAGTGTGACACATCTTACCCAATGGTAAGTAATTCAAAATATTAAATTTATATTAAATAGAGAGGTAATATGCTGTTAAAATGCAACACCTACATGAATTTGTAAGGCAAAACAGTACTTCAAAGAAATACATGTGCAGTGAGACATTTCTAGCTTTATTTCCAGATCCCTTTCAACCCAGGTAGCATTTAATCTCTGTAATTAGGTGTACTCTGGTGGAACATTCACCATTTTTTAGATGAGGAAACAGGGTCAGAAAGGTCAAGTGACCTGTCCAAGGTCACACAACTATCAAGCAGTTAAGCTAGACTTCTACTGTAGGCAGTCAGCCTCCAGTCCTGCTCCTAACCACTGTACTGTATTATCTCCTCAAATGCATTAGAATTTTCACTTCCATAAAGAAATATGCTCTTTGTTTTTTTCTTTTGGAACACAAGGTTTAGTCCATCACTCACTCACTTTTCCACTTTTGATAAGATGTAAATACTGAGAACTATTTCTCTTCTCCAGTAGAAGAGCAACAGGCCATGTGTGATGGTAAATGGCAGCTGACACTTGTGACAGTATCAAGAAGGCACTAAGGAATGGTGAGAAGGATGACTTGCCCTTTCTAAAGTGGCATCTCAGCTTGAGTCTGCAGAATGCCTTGCAAATTCAGCTCAATGCTGCTAGATAATCCATATTGACAAGAGAAGCTAAAGATTCAGATTTTCTATGTGAAGTTTCCTGGTTTTAAAATGTTAGCAACAAATTCCAAATTTTTAGGGAACACTGTATAGGCCAGAAAGAACAATCTGTATGCTACCAGTTTACAATTAGCTATGCTTCTTCCTCCTCAGACCTGGCATGCCCTCTCCACCCCCTTGCCTTTGCTCTTAGTACCCTGTGTACACTCCAACCTCTTCCACCTACTCATTTCTAAATGCGCAGTTCAAATGTTCTTCAGATTCCTGTCTCTGTAATAACACTTGCCCCTTTGTATAACAGTTCTCATATATATCTTCCTATTAGACCATGAGCTCCTGTGGGTAGAAATTGTGTATTCATTACTGTATCCCTAGTGTGCAGTAAAGGATCACAGTAGATATCTGCTGAACCAAGCTGTAATGCTCCTGCAAAACAGGACTTATCAGGGAGTCCTCTGCAGGGAGCGTGCCCTGCATCCATCCTGTACCCATCCATAACCCCAGCCTCCCTCACCTTAAGGATATCCTTAATGATCTTCTTTTCATCATGGAATCGTGCCTTCAACTCCTCCACATAGAACTTGAACAAGTCCAGAGGGGTGGAGCCTGCAAGGAGGGAGGGAGGGGGGCCTGGCGGGCGGCAGCTTCCCAAGGCCTGGGGGCTGTGCCGAGGACAGGACCCAGGAGTAAGGGGTGCAGAGAGGCTGGCAGGGCGGGAAGCCAGGCCAGAGAACAGGGAGCCTGGCTGCCTTACCCGGCTGGCCCAGCATGTTGGCAAAGCGGACATCAGTGCTGACTGCTGGATATAGCTCCATCCAGGTGGACATAGAGTGCAGCTGCCCTGTCTCATGCAGCTCGTCCAGGAAGGTCTGAGCAGGGAGAGGCCAGTTATAGAGAGAGTGAGACAAGGAGGGAGGCAGGGCCACAGAATGAGGGGGAAGAGAGGGAATGGCAGAGGAAGAGGCAGGGACAATCAAGATTGAGGAAATGCAGGCAAGAGAGGCAGAGATGAAGAGATGCAGATGGAAGGCTGAGAACAATGCAAAAAGAGAGAATGTAAATACACAGAGAGGGACAGAACAAAAAAGTGAGAACAAGCCGGTCCCAGGAGGCAAAGAAACAGAAACCTGCCTGCAGTAACCCCTAGCACTACCACCACCACTGCCACCCTGAAGCTGAGGGAATAAACTCTGCCTGTCGGGCGCCCCACCAAGGGAAATAAACATGGCCTAGCTGCCAAGTCGTGCCTGTAGGGTGCTCTCTGCTGGCAGTTTCTGGATGGTGCATACATCTAGTCTCCCTAGAAGAGCACAGTCCAGAATTGAGGAGGTACAGCAGAAACAGACTGCAGGCAGAGAGAGGTCTCATGGAGCTTGGACAGGGCTAGGCACAGAAAGAACAGGCAGCCTATCCAGAAGGGGGCAGGGAATGGGTGAAGAGGTTGTGCTCTAGGGCAGAGCCGAGCTCTGATCTAGAAAGGACAGCAAAGATACCTGGAAGGCCTCCCGATTCTTGCGTTGTTGGCGTCGCTCCCGAAGCCGGGCCCGCTCCCGTTCCTCCTCCTCTTCCCTCTCCAAAGCTCGGATGTGCTCCTCGAAACAGATCAGTGCATCTTCCTTGTCCATGTCTAAAGACAGGCAGTAGGTTCAGCGGGCATTGTCCCAGCAGGACACCCTCTCAGACCCCAGCACCCCTAATGTTTCAACGATGCTGTCCTACAGGTGCTAGGGATACCCAGGGTGGTGGGGGAAGGGCCTGGAGGGGGCTTTGTGGGAGCAGCCACTGGAATGGTAGTTCTTAAGAGGGGATCATTAATTGTATAAGAATAAATGAGCAAGTATTTAGCTCTTGTGATTCAGTTATTAGAAGCCATAACATGAAACCAGTTATCTTGGGATCTGAGGTTTCACATCTTAGGGAACTGGGAATCAATCAGGCTTTGATGCAATTTCAGAAAGTGAATTTGAGTATCATCAGTGATTACAGGCCAACAACAGTCTATTGTAACACGTGACCAGTTAAGGCCTGTAGTGCTATGATGCTTTAAGATCATATTCACATGAGCTAAAATCATCACTGACATCTCTAGGACTTAAGATTCCTATCCCAGAGCTCCTCCTCCAAGGACACAAAACGTCTAGGCCAACAGTGGACCCCAGAGGGAGGGGTGTCCTGAAACATTCTGGTATCCCCGGAGTCCAGAGAGGTACAAGGACTGGGTGAGTGTTGAGTACTCCTAGGGTGTCTGGGAGGGCAGAAGGTACAGGGGAGTGGGGTGAGGCAGACTCTGGGGTCCCAGGTACAGTAAGGAAAGGGAAAGGGATAGCTGCAACTGGAGGCCCAAGCTTACTCTGCAGCTGATGGTCCTGAGCAAAGCTGGGGTTATCCATGAGGTACTGCTGGGCCTGGGACCACGTGGTTTGGAAGTTGACACTACTCATCCCATCCAGGATGCTCTTTAGGGCCTGGATATTGCGGCGCCGGAGCTGCTTGGCCTGTTCCTAGGGAGCCACAGGATCAGGGTGAGGCAGGGCAAGCCAGAGCTACCCAAGTAGGCCTGGGCAGAGGAGGACCTGGGGAAAGGTAGCTAGGGAACCCTAGGAAGAAGGCCATACTCAAGACTTTCATGTCTCAGGGAAGGGGAGGGAGTACATGTTACAGACCCATCTCTCAGAGACTCCTCCTCCCTGCTACACCCAGGACTATAGGCCCAGAGCAGAAATGAGATGTGCAAGTCCCATACCAGCTTCCAAGTCAGAAGCTGGGACACTGGGGAAATAGAGAAGTAAATGGCTAGGGTCCACAACAAAGCAAAAACAAGGAAGGTCCAGGATGAGATGGGCTGAAGGATCCTGCCCAGGGACCATTACCTTCTCCTTCTTGGCCAGGAAGAAGAGGACATCATCATAAACCTCTTTTCGATCCCTCTCAGGGACCACAGCCCAGACCTCCAGCTCCCCAAAGGTCTGTTCTGCCCGCCTGTGGAGCATATAAGCTGTGAATAGGTAGACAGAGAACAGAGACCCTGGACCTTTGTGTTCTCAGGGTTCCCAAGCCCCAGCCCAGCCTGGCCCCCTGACCGGTAGCGGGTGGTGGAGGTCATGCGTTCATGCTGCTCCAGGAAATGCTGCAGGGTCTGCTTGGCCTCTTTGGCCCTTAGCCGGGCTTCCTCCTTCTCCTCCTTCTCCCGCTGCGCCTTGTAGGCATTGAATGCCTGCTTTTTTTCACTCAGTTTAGGCAAGGCACTGGGATAGAGGGTAGGAGTGGGGTGGGGATAGAGAAGTCACCCTGAACCACCCTGCACAGCCCACACTGGAGGGTCATGAGACACTGCAGGCTGCAGGGGCTCCAAGGGCACAGATGTCTGGGACCTGAACACCATTCATGGAGAAGTAGGGGTGACAGGAAGTGAGGGGAAGAGATGCAGCTCCAAGACACTGCAAATACTGGGCCCTTTTCCTTTGGGGTTCTCAAGTCACCCTATCCAGCACCCTCATTCCCCCAATTAATTCAATTCAGTTTGATTCAATTCAGGAAGCATTTATTGAATGTGTTGTGTCAGATACCTTTCCTTTCCTTCTCCTGGAGGCCCTCCAGCTTTTGTTCCCCTTGCACCCCAACCCAATCTATCACTGTCCTGACTCTGGTTCCCTTAGGGCTGAGTGTTGCGCTGGGGTTTCCTAGGGAGTCCCTAGCATAGCTGCTCTCATGAATAGGGCCTGGCTCCCTCTGCCCAGGCCTACCTGTAACGGGGGTCGGTGACCACCATCTTCATGGCCTGTTCCCATGAGGCATTGGAGGGGACAGCCTGGAATGAAGCAGGTGGGAGTCATGGGGCCTGCTCCGCTCCGCCCCCTCCAAACCTTCCCTGGGAGCCCCACTCCAGCACCTTGTCCCTCAGCAGTTCCTTGAATGCCTGCTTTGCCTTCTCCCGGTTGCTCCAACTGAGGCCAGACCTCTCTGGTTCTGGCTTTGATTCCTCCTCCTCCTGCTGTGGCTGATGCTGTCCAGAACTGGAGGGCACAGGGGACTCAGCCACAGGGTCCCCCAGCTCTCACAGCTTTCAGTGCCCTGAACTCTTGGCAACATATCACCCCCTCCTTGTTCCCCAGGGCAGCCTTTTTCTGCCCTTCAGAGGTCACACCCAGATCTTCAAACCCCTCCTGAGAGAGAGGCCCAGCAGAGGACAAGGGTTGAACCAGGCTGGGAGTCTGAGGCCAACATCGGGAATGCCATGGGGGGCAGCCCTCACCTGCTGGGGCCCTCCTCCAGCTGCTGCAGGAACCCCTGTTCCAGGGGCTGGGTGGCCTCCGACACATCACAATCTTCACTCCCACCTGGCTCAGGTTCCAGGAGGCCTGTGGGCACTGGGGTGGGGCCAGGAGGTGCAGGTGGGGGGTCAGGCTGTGGCTGAGGTGGCTGTGGCTGAAGTGTCTGTGGCAGCTGCTGCTGCTGTTTCCTGCAGATGAGCCAGAAGGGCAGTGTTCAGGAGGGCAAGAATGGAGGACTTCAGGGGCTGGCTGGTTTCTCTATACTGGGAAGGACTGGGGACAGAGGGGATGACCCCACAAGGCGACAGAGCTGGCTCTTCCTCCCACAGTGTAGAGATCATGGCGACAGAGTCTACTCCCACACTCCAGGTGCCCCAGCTATAAATGGATAGGGGGGCAAGTCACTCACCCTGCAGCCTCTTGTTTGACTAGAACTGCTATGGGAAAAGATAACACAGTCAGTCACAGGGGCAATAGGGAACCCCCAGAACTCCTGACCCGGCCCACCCGTAGGACATCTCACCCTCTAGGTCATCCAGATCCTTGGGCCGGGTCCAGCGAGACTCTTTACTCTGGTTGTTATAGTAATAAGGTTTGCCTGTGTCCGACTTGTACTCTTTCCAGGGACACTGGGACAGGAGCAGCTGCAAGAGGATGGGATAGGAGCCATCAGTGGGATGGACAAGCTCTCCAGCCAGTCAGGGGAGCTAAGGAGACCCAGTGAGTAGAGGACACAGGAACCTTTAGCTACCACCTGGCCTGGCTCAAACTGGGGAAGGTGGACTTCTTGAGATCCTACGGAGGTATTTCCAGGGAGGGTAGGGAGTGGTCAGGGACCTTGGGACCAGAGGAACCATCATGAATATGGTTAGAGACTAAGGGAAGGCCAAGGACTTGGAAGGGTCAGGGCAGCTGAAAGGAAGGGCCAGAAAGGCCAGCTCAGGACCTCTGCCTTGGACTTGAGCACGCTGGGCTTCTCCCACACGGACTGCTTGTCGTCAGCATTGTAGTAGTAGATGCGCCCATCTGGGGCCACATGCTCACTCCATAGGGCCCTCTGGTTGGGGGGGGGGGGGCACAGAATGGTGATCAAGGCCCCTTTTCCAAAGCCTCTCCTCACCCCAAAGATTTAACTATCAGTCCCCCACTCTCAGGCTTTCTACCCAGAGACCCCTGAGCTGGAAGAACTCACCGGAGGGCCTGTCCCAGCTACAGCAGCTAGAAAAAAAAAAGCCAAAGGATACATACTAAGTCTTTGCTCCAACCTCCATTTTATCCCCACCTATGCCTCCCATATTCCAGCCCCAGTAAATAGTCCCCTGGTCCCATCAATATCCCAGACTCCTTGGCATCCCAACAGGCATGATCCAGGGTGGGCTCCAGTCCATGGTCCCCTCTCCCTTATGCCCCCCAACCTCCGAGCCTGGGGGGGGCAGGCCCCCAGAAGACTCACAGCTGGCGGTGTCCGCACCTGGAGCCGTCTGCCGAAGAAAGAGGAGGGGGAAGGGTTGGGGCCAAGCCCAGTGGCCCCCAGGACCCAGGCCATGGGGGATGGAGAAGCAGGCCAGGCCAGAATCCATGTGTCCTGCTCCTAGTGATCTCTGCTCCCTAACAGGCTTCCCCCACCCTTCAGGGCCATAGCTCTGGGATCCCAGGGGAGAATCGCGTAGCAGCTCCATTCTTCGTTCTCCTCAAGTGAGAGTATTTGGTTGAGACAACTCCTGAGGCTCATTCCTTCACAGTGGATGCCAAATTCTATATCCTACCCAGACTGTGCTACACTGAGCAATAGCATAAGAAGGCACAGCAAGATCCCCAGGTGCTACTGACTCTTCTGGGGACAAAGAGGATGTGAAGAACTGTATTCATGTGTCCACAGTGTGTGGCTCTGTGAGGATAAGTGTGCTCCTTAAGGGAGCTAGACAGGCCTTTGTGAGTAACAAGAGAATGTATATGCCTTTGGGGATGAGTGGGAAAGTAGAAGAGCTGAGTACATGGCTGGCGAGGAGGATTTGAGTGTGGGGAGTGCTGCCGGGGACCTGGGTGGATACGAAGAGAAGAGGGAAAGAATGGAGGTCATAGTCCTGTATTCCAAGTCAGACTCACGGGACTGCAGGGCAGAGCCTGCTACCTGCTGGCCCCTAGTGCTTACCGCTGCGGTGACAGGCACCGCTGGCATCAGCATTCCTGGCATCATCGGAGGTACCATTCCTGGTATCTATGGATACAAAGAAGACAGAAACCAACCACCAAGGTAAGGGCTGGAACAGGAGGGACAGGGTACCTCAAAGGGTCCTGAGAGATCTCACTGGAGCCATGACCCTCACTTGGGCACTTCCTCAGACAACCCCCAGATTCTGGCCTCTCACCTTGCCTGATAGTTGTCTGTCATTCAGCAGACAAATCCACATGGGTCTGGCCCAAAGCTCCCTTCCTTCCCCAGTTTCTGAGGCCTACATGCCTGCTCTTATCTCCACCCCTAGCTAAACTGACAGGGTTTTCTGAGGCCCCAGGGGAGGAAAGACAATTACCTGTGTGAGTGGTGGTGGTGCCCCCATTGGTGGAAGCATTGGGGGCAGGATGCCAGGTGGCATGGGGGGGATAGCTGGTGGTCTCTGACTCATGGGGGGAAGCCCCATCGGAGGAAAGGGTGGGGGGATCCCTGGAGGGGGCATCTGGAAATGAGGAAAGGAAGAGATACTGAGCAGGGAAGACACCGCCTTGTCAGAGGCAGAGAGGACCTGTCAGGAAATACCACCGCCTCCCTCCCCGACCCTCCACCCTGCTCTAAGGCAATTCCAAGGCTTTAGTTTGAGAAGCACAAGGCATGAAACTGCCTCCCTCCTCACCACTGAGAAAGACTGATAACTGGGGTCTAACAGGCAAGCACACAGCTTCTTAATTATAACGGGAAAGGAAAGGAATAAGGGAAGTTTAACAGCACCAGACTGAGACTGGAAGGCTCCACCTCTTCAGCAATTCTCCCCCAAAGAGGCCTCTCAGATGAAGGGGCAGAAGGCAGGTATCCAGGTACCCAAGTACCCCAGTCCCCTGCCTCCCATCCCTTTCTCTCCAACTCATGACCACCAATGCCATTCCAGCCCGAAATCTGTGGCATATTTAAAGAGCATAGGTAAGGAGTAGTGAAAGAGATAGATAGTCCCACCCTGCCCTCACATTAATGGGGTCTTTTCCCTTCCACTTCTCCTACCTCCAGCCCCAGTGTGTCCTAAGGTCAAAAAGACAAAGGGGGAATTGTCAATGTTATGTACTGAGAGCTTCACAATAGCTCTCCCCAACCCAATGCCCAAGTAAAACCATCCCTCTTCCAAGGGCAGCAAAAGGGGCATTACAGGAAACCTGTGCTGGTGATGCAGCAGTGGCTAGGGGCTGGGGAGTTGGGGGTGCAGGCTGGAAAAGCCAAGCCCAGGGAAAGACATAAAACTTACGAAGGGTGGTGGCATCATGGGGGGCCCCGGTGGGAAGGGGGCAGGCGCTGCTGGGGGCCGGGGACCAGAATCGGGAACCGACTGTTGAGGGAGAGAAAAGTCATAGGACCCAGGATGGGCACAGAGATGGGCTTTTTGCAGAAGGGAAGCAGAAGTGGTGAGGATGAAGAAGGAGCACAAAGTTCAGGAGGGTCTTCAAGCCCGATTTCCTGCCCACCCCAAGCCCTTAGCCCTTGGTAGGTTTGCTCTCTCTTGTGCCAGCTCAGAGCCAGCTGGCTGAGCCCCTTGAATGTCATCTTTATTTTGAAAGTTTCCATTTTGTCAAAGCAACAGAAAAGATGAAGGAGGCTTCACTACAGGCACAGACTGGCTCTACCTAAGGCTTCTAATCCATTCTCCTGCCTGTGGGCAAGGCTGTGCCTCTTTCAAATAAGTTAGAGGTCTCTTTTATTCCCAAAGTATCTAGGGAGGGAGTCGCCTCTTTTATAGTTCCCCTACCTTAATTAGCCCAGTTACAGAGATTCAATCCAAAGCTTGCTCAACACAAATAGTCGCTAGTCCTTTAAAATGCTTGTCTCCCTAATTCTCATCTCTTCATGACCAGCTTCCTCCCCTAACTGACCTCATCCTTAGCCACCTACTTTCTTTGACATCTTCCACTTCCAATCGCCAGCTTCATCTCTTTGGCTTTACCTCCATCCCCTTTTTGGTGTCCATCCCCTCCTCTACAAATCCTGAACTATCTCCCTGTGGATGTAGGCTTTGAACAGCTTAGGTTGCCCTATCCTACCCCCAATGGCTGTCCGCATCCCATCCTTTAGTTCTCAGCTTAAGTATCACTTATTTTAAGACGACCTCCTGACTCTATTTAAAGTAGCTCCTTCCTATTTCTCTGTCTGATCCCCTTTTTAGTTTCCTCATGTACATAATTTTGTAATTATTATGTTTGCCTGGATATGTTTTCCCCAACAAGAGTGTAATAACATTCCATGAAGACAGGGATCATATCTGACTTGTTGGAAGCTATATTCCTGGTACCTACCAGCATCTGGCACACAATAGGTATTCAGCAAATATTGAACGAATGAAGAACAAACGGAACAAATCTCTATATAGAACCTTCTACTTCTAAAAATTCATTTTATAGGCATAGCCCTACATGGCCAAAATGCTGTATGTTTAAGGTTTTCATTTCAGTATTATTTGTAAAAACAGAAGATTGGAATCAGCCTAAACAGCCACCGGTAAGGAGCTATGAAATTATATATACACATAAAATGCAATGCTATACAATTATAAACAAGAATGAAGCAGCTTATTGTCTCGATATGATCTATAAGATATATTAACAACTGGGAAAAACAAGGTGTAGCAAACTTTTATCATTTGTATAAAAATCAGAGACAAAAGATGATACACAAGAAATGGTAGAAAGGGACAGAGGTAAAGGGGAGACTTTTCCCTGTATGGCTTTTTTATCTTTTGAATACGCAGCCATCTGACTATATTGCCCATTCAAAAACAAACAAACAAACAAACTCACTGTAAGTGAACTGAGGCTTGGAGATGCAGCTAAAAGGCCCAGCCCTTCTGCCTCTTTGCCTGAAAGTTAGGGGGTGATAGGGAGGAATCCCAGGGAAAGGTGGTATCTGGCTGAAGACAAGGTACCTCACTGCTGCCAATTTCCCCTATGCTGAGAATGCTCAGCATTTAAAAACGCCCTTCATGTCTACCTTTAAAATATCTGTTCCTAGCCGGGCGCAGTGGCTCACACCTGTAATCCCAGCACTTTGGGAGGCTGAGGTGGGCAGATCATGAGGTCAGGAGATCGAGGCCATCCTGGCCAACACGGTGACATCCTGTCTCTACTAGAAATAACAAAAACAAAATTAGCCAGGCATGATGGCAGGCGCCTGTAGTCCCAGCTACTCGGGAGAGGTGGGAGAATGAGGTGAACCCGGGAGGCGGAGCTTGCAGTGAGCCAAGGCGCCACTGCACTCCAACTCCAGCCTGGACGACAGAGCAAGATTTCGTCTCCAAAAAAAAAAAAAAAAAAAAAATTATGTTCCTGGCTTGGTGCGGTGGCTCATGCCTGTAATCCCAGCACTTTGGGAGGCCAAGTGGGCAGATCACCTGAGGTCAGGAGTTCGAGACCAGCTTGGCCAACATGGTGAAACCTCTACTAAAAATACAAAAATTAGCCAGGTGTGGTGGTGCACGCCTGTAGTCTCAGCTACTGGGGAGGCTGAGGCACGAGAATTGCTTGAACCCAGGAGGTGGAGGTTGCATTGAGCTGAGACTGCACCACTGCACTCCAGCCTGGGTGACAGAGTGAGACACTCTCAAAAAGACAAAACAACAACAACAAAAAAAAACTGTCCATCTTGTCCTAAGAAGAAAAGGGTATGAGCTAAACTACTCCAATGTGACTCACCTTTTCTAAGTGCTCAACTGCTTTAGTTCTGTATTCAGACTTGCTCTTGCCCCTGATGCTTTCCTCAGCATGGGAAGTCAGAAACTAATCAATAGTGGAGGAAATACAATTTTCTGTGTCACACTTTCCCATCTCAAGCTGCCTCAGGAGCCTCTCTAACATCTTTGGGTCCTACCAGGCTCCAGGGGAGCCCGTCTCAGAGACTGGCACCACACCATTCAGTTGTCCAAATGGAAACCTATGAGTCACTCTCCACAACTCCCTCTTCCTTGCCAATAAATCACCAAGTCTTGTTAACTTTACCTCCTCAAGATTTCTTGAATCTATCCATTTCTCTCCATTTCCTTTTCCACCACCCATCTTGCCCAAGCCACCATCTTTTTTCATCTAATTGCAGTGACCTCCCAACTGTTTTCCCCACATCCACTCCAATCGGCAGCTATAACAAGCTCTTCAAAGTGCACCTCAGACTGTTAGTCCCCTGCTTAAAACTCTTCAATGGCTTCCCACTGCTCTTAGGGTAAATAGTAAACCCCCTGAGCAGTAAGGCTCTGAGGGGGTCTGCTACCCAGCTACCTTGCCAACCTCCCCCATGCTGAGCTCCTGGGTCTCAGCTCCAGCCCTACTCACCTTCTCTCAGCACTCCCACCTCAGGCATCCACCTTTGCCTGAGAAAACTGGGTTGGCCCTGCCAACCCCACACACCTTGCCTACATACACTTCACATCTACCAATCATTTCTTCACGAAAGCTTTTCCCAACTCCCTGAACTAGTCACAGCCCTCTTCTATATACTTGTACAACACCATGTACCTTCTCCTTCAGCAATTATTCATTAGAATTTTATAGTTATTTGTATAATCCTGATTATATTATTCTTCTATTTGGCATGAATAAAAAACAAATGCTGCCAATTAAATTACAATATCCTGTCAATTTGAAGATGCATCCTGACTTGACAAATGTTCAAATACGAGTCTCAGAATTAATGAAATATAATATCCGTGGCCCCTACTAGACTGAAAACACTGAAGGGCAGGGACTTCATCTGTTTTTGCTCACCTCATATCCAGTTCCCATTGTGTTTTCCTTACCACCATTGATGGGTACAAAGTAGGTGCTAATAAATATGTGTTAATTTAATGACTAAATGGTCTTGGCAAGTCCTACAAAACAGTAGGGGGCCACTGGTAAGTTAGGTCTAGTAGTTATTCAGGGAACATAGAATGTCAGAACTGGAGGAGACCCTGACAGTCACCCAAGGTATCCCCCTTTTTCAGGGAATAATTTGTCCAAGGAGCACCGCTGGTTAGGGACAGAACCGGGACTGGATCCAATCTGCCCTCTGGCCCTCCTCCCTTAAAAGCAAAGCTCCTGCCACATGAAGCAGGTCTGTTTGCAATCTAGTACATCTCCTGCAACCTAAGTGATTAAATCACCAACGATTCAACATTTTATTGAGAACTTACCGGTTCCTGACTGCCTACCCTACAAAATCTTTCTTCTAACAGTCAAAGCCTTGCAACGAAGGCCACCCCACACTCTTTTTTGCTCATCCTGACTCAATGGCTTCCCTCCTCCTCTCTTTGCACAGAATTGTTAGATTACCCTCAAGTGAAACACATTTCTTTTATTCTACAGTCTCATGCTTTGTTCAAGATGATCCAATATTCACCTCCTTCAGGTTACCCTTATGACTATCCCACACACATACACACACTCCTACCTGTGTCCCTTCAGGATAAATGATGCACTACTTTGCAGAGTGACATGATACTCTGTGAATGTTTGCTGGGTGTTTCATGTGGGACTGCTTGTCTCCCACTCATGTGGGGATTTCCCTACATTTAGGGATTGAGTTTTCTCCTTTTATACCTCCCCCAAGTGTTTAGTCAGGGCCCTGCACACAAAGTGCTGTGATAAAATGCAGTCTCATCTCTAACCTTATTAGATTTTTGCATACTGGAATATCCTAAAATGCACTTTGAAAACAGTGTGTACACGTGTGCATATGTACATCTGTATAAATTCTCTGACATATAGGCTGTGACAGAGAGAGGTAGCTTGGCAAAGGTCTTTGTGGCTTGGAAAAAGGAAATTGGAATGAAATGTTGGCATGAGAAAACCTAATAAAGCTAACTGTATACAGTCATTTTCAACTTGGGATGAAGACCTCTGGCCAGAATTCAGACACTGTCCTATTCTGGACAGTTCCCCACAGAGGACAGAACAATGGAATAAACATAAACCACTACGGAACTTCCAAAGCCCTTCCTTCCCTGAGCTTCCCGTGTTCTGTCCCTGCTTTCCTGAAACACCCCATCCCTCTCCTACCTGCTGCAGTGCCATAAAACTTTGGGTTTTATTTTATTTCTGGGTGAGAATATGAAGACATGACTAGTGACAGGGAAGGGTACAGAAATGGTTGCTGAAAGAGAAACAGATCCTGTGTCTTCCCTAGAACAAAAACACATTTGTGGGCTGAGAGATGAAGAGACACTTGATCATCTGATCATCATATGTTCACCTCGGCCAGTGAGGGGCCACCCCTTTCCCACCACCAAAGATGCAATCAATACTTCTGAGACTTTGCATCTAAGGGGCATCTCAGAACTTAGCACTCATTAGAATAAAAGGAGAAAAGGACAAGAATGGAGAGGCAGAAGGAAAAGAACAGAAAGAGGGAATGATAACAGCTAATAGCTAATATTTACTGAGCACTTATTATGAGCCAGATACTGTGTCAAACACTCATTTAATCCTGGCAACCATCTTTGAGATTATTATTCCCATTTTACAGATAAAGAAACTGAGGTTCAGAGATTAAGTAACCTGACCAAGGTTCCAAGACATTAAATGGGAGAGGCAGGTTTGGAATCCAAGCAGTCTGACCCCAAAGCCTGTGCTTTCAACCAGTTCACAAAGCTGCCTCCCAGCAAGGATGATGGCGCCACAGATGATACTTCTTACATTCAGATACATTTCCTTTTTTCTTTTTTAACCCCAATCCTTATACAATCCAGAAATCCTCAGCGAGCCAGGTGTTCCCAAGGTCTGCTTGCTCTGACTCACTCCCACTCCCTGAAGATGAAGGCTGGGAGGCACATCTCTCAAAAAGTGGTAGCCATCATAAAAAAAAAAAGGCGAGAGACCAGCTGGTGACCCTGTAATCTACCTGTGGCCCTTCTTCAGCTGCCCCAAACAGCACCTGCCCTTCCGTTTCAAAGACCATCTTAGTTTCCAACTTTCCTGGATCAGCCCTACTCTTCCTCTTGCTCCCCAAAGATCTGCCTTACTAGAAAGTATCTTCCTGTTGCTTTTTTTTTTTTTTTTTTGGAGACAGAGCTTCGCTCTTGTTACCCAGACTGGAGTGCAATGGCGCGATCTCAGCTCACCACAACCTCTGCCTCCCGGGTTCAAGCGATGCTTCCGCCTCAGCCTCCAGAGTAGCTAGGATTACAGGCATGCGCCACCACGCCTAATTTTGTATTTTTAGTAAAGACGGGGTTTCTCCATGTTGGTCAGGCTGGTCTCCAACTCCTGACCTCAGGTGATTCGCCCGCCTCGGCCTCCCAAAGTGCTGGGATTACAGGCATGAGCCACCGCGCCCGGCCCCTGTTGCTTCTTTCTGATCCTGCCATCTCATCACTCTCCCTCTGATGAAGCGAGTGTTACTTTTGGTCTCCATCATTGTGGAGTTAGGTTTCAACCTCCTCCTCTCCTTAGAGTTCTTCCATCCCTCCAACAGGATAGGCTAGCCGGCCCCAGCCCGCAGGCTTTCTGTCTACCATCCCCCCCGCACCCGTGGGGATTTCTCCAGCCCCAGCCCAAGGCCTCGCCTCCATCTTCATCCTTTCCTTTGCTTCCCTACCAAACCCATTCTCCTAAACTTCCTCCTCAAAAACCTATTCATTTAGACCCTGGAAGAGATCTGGATTTAATTTTCATGCATTTCCTTTTTTAAAAAATTGATGGGAAATCTGAGGCCCAAAGAAAGGTAGTGACTTGCCCAAGGTCACACAGAGTCGTTAGTTTGTTGATGGCCTGGGCTGGGAGCCCCTTTCCTCAGAGGCCCTCTCTTCGCCTCAGGAGACAAGCTCTTGCAAATGCAGGAAGGTGAAGCAGAGTCCCCAAGTGGTCTGAGGAGCACCCAGGCTTCCAAAGGGAACTGGCGCTGGGGCTGGGGGAGGGGCATGTCGCACACCAAATATCCCAGGAGGGGAAACTGGTCACCACCTGTCCCCTGGTCCCGAGTCCCCTCATGTCTGCCCTCTCTCTTCTTTCCCGATCTTTCTCCGCGAACCCACCCCCACCTCTCCCATTCCCACTCCTCACCCCGTCCCGCCACTCTCGCCCTTTTCGCCCCCGGTCAGGCTCCATCATGGCCTCCCCCGCCCCTTCGCCCCCAGTCCCCACCCCCATCCCCCCTCCCGGGCTCTCTTCCCTCACCCTCGGCCCCCCTCGCCCTCCCCGGGGTCCCAGCTATCCCCAGCGGCCTCCCCGCCCCCTCGGCCACGGCCCGGGCCGCAGGGGGCGCTGTGGGACCGCCCCGAGCCCCTCCACCCCCGCGCGGGGATGTTACCATGCCAGAGCCTCCGAGCAGCTGGGCCGGCTCAGCCCACCCGCCAGTAAGAGCCGCTCTGATTGGCCAGACCGCAGCCGGGAGGGCGGGGCCGGCGGGGGGTCGCACCCCTTCGTGGCCGGGGCTCCGGTGGCTCCCGCCGGCGAGCGGGGCCCCAACCGGCCCGGTGTGTTTGGTCCCGCCCCCCCGGCGCGGAGAACCAGGCCCCGCCCCCGCGCCGCCGAGTCCTGGGTCCGCCCCCCGGGGGGCGGGGCACGCCTGCTCCCGCCTCTGACTGACGGTCGGGGGCCGGCGCCTCTGCCTCTCCCAGCTGCCTACGTCCTGGCTTCGCAGTCGCCGGCGCTCCAGGCGCCGAAGCGTTCACGCCCTTTGTAGGGTGCCTTTGCGCTGCACAGCGAATTTAATTTGCTGTGTAGTTCTTTTACAGTACTTTTAAGTTAATTAACTCCAGAACTATTTGTTGAGCTCCTGTGAGGTGGCAGGGTCTGTCTCGGGGACTGAGCACACTGCAGCTTGAAAAAAAAAAAAAAAAAAGACAAATCCCCGAAATCACGCCCTTGTGGGGCGTACACGTGCTTCTCGCGTGACCCTGAAGTTCACTTTTGGGACCTGGCTCCCACTGAGCGCTGAACTCATGAAAGCAGGGCCCACTCTGACAGAAGTTAAAAATGTGAGGTACATGCTTGCTGTGCGGCTGCGGAAACTGTAACCTGGGGCTCTGCGGTGAATGCGCTGAAGGCCTTGGGGCTGGAGAGTGACGAGCCCCAGGCACACGGGTGCAGAAAGGCGCTGACCGCCAGCCTGCAAAGCCCCGCAAAAGGCGCTTCCTGTTCCCTTTATTCCCCCTTCACCTGAGCCGGGACTCGCGTGATGCCGTGCTAGGTTCCTGAGATCCGAAGAACTCCGGAGAGGTAGAAAAACTCCTGACACGAAGGAGAAGTCCTGAGTTAGAGGTGACACCTGAGAGGAAAAGGAAGTGGGATTCACCCTTGTGGGCTGCTGTAGAGAGAAAATGCTTTGTGGTTTAATCAAAATGATACCCACATGGTCTCAAATGAAGGCCCAGCTCTGCGGTTTTCTTTTCTTATTTGAGGCAGCGTATTGATCTGTCACCCAGGCTGGAGTGCAGTGGCCCAATCAGGGTTCACTGCAGCCTCAGCCCCTCCTGGTCTCAACTGGTCCATCTCCCTCAGCCTCCGAGTAGCTGGGACTACAGGTATGTGCCACCACACCCGGCTAATTTTGTAACTTTTTGGAGACGACGTCTCCCTGTGTGTACTGCCCAGGCTGGGTCCTGTGGTTTTCAAACTTTTTGGGGGCGGTGAGGAGACTGGCGCGCGGCCCGCAGCCGCCGCCGCGGCGGCGAGAGAAGGGAACGGAGGGGGCGGGCGGGGGAGGGGGACGGACCACCCGCGGCCTCTCGACCGCTCCCACCTTCCCCCGGGGGCTGCCGCGATGCCCGCGCAGCTGGGGCGATTTTCAAACTATTATTGAGATCTGTAAGTATAGCAGAAGTGGTCCAGAGGTTCCGTGAACTTTTATGAATTACATTTTTATTTTTAAAATGTTTTTCTTTTTAATGAAATATTTCTTAGAACATGTACACACGTATAGAATCAAATAATTGTACCAGATTTGTTAAGACAAACAACAGAGCCCTGCCCCCATCGTCTTCCCCTCTCTGGAAGCAACGTTTTCACCTCTTTTAGCTGTTTCTTCTGGCATTTACCTTCACATCTCCGGCCTTCCTCCAGCTGCAGCCCTCCCCCCAGGGCAAGGGGTCCAAGGGGATTTGCCCATGCAAAGCACACTTGCCCAGGAATAGACCATATTCTGAATACCGGGGACCCTGGAATTCCCTGCCCAGCTTCCTCCTTGGGTCTGTCCTCCCCAGGGAGACCTTGTGTTTTTTTCCTGCACAAATTTTTATTTTTCCTGGAATTAATAATCTTGTTTTTAAAAATCATTTATTTTATATGTATTTCTCACAAAATCTACCTGAAATTCTTCCCCCAGTTGCTTAAATCTCCTATCAGAATATCTAGATATAGCAGAGAATTTTCTCCATTTCATCTTCTTGAAGACATCACTGCTGGAGACTGCTGACCTTCTCCAATCTGACTGTTCATCCCCTCACCTTGCTGCACATCTGGCAACCTGGCATCTCTTTTCTCATTCTCCTGGGCATGTTCTTTGCCTCATTCTTTTGTTGTTGTTTTGTTTTGTTTTTGTTTTTGTTTTGTTTTGTTTTGAGACAGAGTCTCGCTCTTGTTGCCCAGGCTGGAGTGCAGTGGCCCACTGAACCTCCACCACCTGGGTTCAAGCTATCCTCCTGCCTTAGCCTCCCAAGCAGCTGGGACTCCAGGCGTGCACCACCACACCCGGCTAATTTTTGTATTTTTAGTAGAGACAGGGTTTCACCATGCTGGCCAGGCTGGACTCGAACTCCTGAGCTCAAGTGATCTGCCTGCCTCGACCTGGCAAAGTGTTGGGATTACAGGCGTGAGTCACTTTGCCTGGCTGCCTCAACTCTTCTGTGGGATTTTTATTTGCCATATTCTATGCTTTTATTTTTTTTTTATTTTTTTGACATGGTCACTTATTTTTATAACAATACATATACCATGTTATCACCATGGAATGTAAATTCAGGTTAGACAAGAGAATTTCACAAGTGTAATGGCATTCTGTAGTATAGAAAAGCATGTGTATAATGTCTGTTCAAACCAGTTTGCTTATAAATCATTAATTCCATTATAGGTAATATGTTTCGTTTAACGTTTACAATTCTTATGGAGAAAATAACACACACATTTAAAAAGTGTTCTTCAGTTACCTTTCCATGAGTGCTTGAAATACATGTTTCTGTTTCAAGACGACATTTAAAAATTATTCTTATATTACAGCAGCAAATATAGATGTCTACAATTACAAAAGGACTAAACTGGAATTCATAAGTTATTCTCATGTTTACAGTTAAGATTCTTTAATAAATACTACTACTATGCAGCTCTATTGTAAGCTTCCTAGATTTGATTTAAACACATACACATATATACTTTCAGCTGTGAGAGGTTTTACAAGTTATAGTCCATGCACTTTTTTTTTTTTTTTGTATTTTTAGTAGAGATGGGGTTTCATTGTGTTAGCCAGGATGGTCTCAATCTCCTGACTTCATGATCCACCTGCCTTGGCCTCCCAAAGTGCTGAGATTACAGGCGTGAGCCACCATACCCAGCCTCCATGCACTTTTTTGACAGAGTTCTAAAAGAGCCAGCCAGCCAGTCCACAAGACAGGCAGAAAAAAGTTAAATTAACTGGGGCAAATAGGACTCATATAACAACCAAAACATGCAAGATTCTGCAGCAAACTAGGAGTACTTCAAGGTTGGTTTGCTATCTTCTTTAGAACTAATATTATCTTAACAGTTTAAGAAGGTGGACATTTCAACACCATCATTTAGGTGACATGTTTCTTTTGTGTTAATTTGACTCCCCTGAATGACCTAGTTAGTAAACTAGTCACTAGTAATTCAGTCACCAGGCAAATCAAGCCTGCAAGAAAGGCCAGTATTCACAATGCCATGTTATCAGCTGAACCCACTCAAATAGTTTATTTTCAGCATTAATATGTAGCTTCAATAATGAGATGTGGACGCGGTGGCTCATGCCTGTAATCCCAGCACTTTGGGAGGCCGAGGTGGGTGGATCACTTGAGGTTAGGAGTACAAGACCAACCTGGCTAATATGGTGAAACCCCGTCTCTACTAAAAAAAAATACAAAAATTAGCTGGGCGTGGTGACAAGCACCTGTAATCCTAGCTACTCAGGAGGCTGAGGCAGGAGAATCACTTGAACTCAGGAGGCAGAGGTTGCAGTGAGAGAGATTGTACCACTGCACTCTAGCCTGGGCAACAGAGCAAGACTCCATCTCAAAAAAAAAAAAAAAAAAAAAGAGATGCCTAACTAAAGAAGCAAGCTCCTCCAACAAGACCAAGATAGCATCTCTTCTAAGGTGTGGGTTTTGCCCAGAATTCCCGATACATGGAATGATAGCCCATACCAACAGTCATTGCTCCTTCAACAAAGCCTTGGGCTGCCACACACATGTGGATCAGATGATGCAACATTTTAGTATTTCCCCTGCTCTTCAATTTATATAATACATATGCAACAATTGCTGCAAAACCTGCCATTCTAGTGGGGATGAATGGTGCCTCTTTAGCTTTTCAAATACGTTTGGATCCCTGATTTTCATCATATGAAGAAAGGGAAACATCTGTGTCTGTTGACACAGTGATTGCTTGAATAAGCTCCCTAGAGCGAGAAAACCCCCTCACACACCAACCGGCTTCTGATCCCCACCTGTGCCTGTGTTTTTCTTGATTTATAACACTCCCGCTTTTTTGAGGAGACCATCATCCAGAAGCTTCCTGAGAAAGGGAGCAGTAAATTATTTTGGAACTTTGCATGTTTGCTGTTGTCATTTTTCAACTGTGACCCTTGGATTGGTTGTTTGGCTGGGTAATGAATTCCTTCAGAATTATGAAGGCATTGCTACATGGTCTTCTAGCTTCTGACACTGCTGTGGAGAATGAGAAGTCTGAAGCCTTTTAATTCCTTGTCCTTTCTAGGTGACTTTTCCCCTCTCTGAACTTCTTGTTTCCAATGTTCTGAAATTGCAGTGATATGTCTTGGTGAGTGGCTATTATCTTCCATTGTGCTGGGCACTCAGTGCCCCTCACTTTTGGGGAATAATCTTGAATCATCCTATTGGTGATTTCTTCGTATTTTCTCTATTCTTTCTTTTTTGGAACTCCTATTACTTGGACGATGGACCTGTTAAACTGGTCCTTCTAATTTCTTATTTTTCTCTCTAGCTTTGCATCTTTTTTACTTTATTTTCTGGGAGATTTCCTTAACTTTATCTCCCCATTCTTCTGAGTTTTTCCATCTTTTAAAGGTTTTAATCACTTTCACTTTATTTTTATTCTCTGAATTGTCCTCTTTATAGCATATTTTGTTTCAGGGTTATCTTATCTCAGAAGCTGTTACTGATAGTTCTGTCATTTTTTTTTCTCTGCATAATCTCTGCTCCAAATTTCTTTTTCTGTTGTTTTGGTCTCTGTCTTCTATATTAGATTATTTTCTTGGAGGTCTTAGAATCCTTGGTTGTCTGCTCACACTTAAGGATGGGTCACCTAAAAGCTGACTGGAAGCATTTGTTCTCTGTCTGTTCAGGTGGTACATGGATGGGCTTGTCAGTCATGAGCTTCTTTTTTTTTTTTTTTTTTTTTTTTTCAGACAGAGTCTCGCTCTGTCGCCAGGCTGGAGTGCAGTGGCGTGATCTCAGCTCACTGCAACCTCCAACTCCCTGGTTCAAGCAATTCTCCTGCCTCAGCCTCCTGTGTAGCCGCGATTACAGGTACGTGCCAACACGCCTGGCTAATTTTTGTATTTTTAGTAGAGACGGGGTTTCACCATGTTGGCCAGGATGGTCTCAATCTCCTGACCTCGTGATCCACCCACCTCAGCCTCCCAAAGTGCTGGGATTACAGGTGTGAGCCACCACACCCAGCCAGTCATGAGCTTCTTTGCACAATGATCTGGCTGGGAACTTCTGATGTCAGCATTCCTAGGTTTTCCTTCTCAGGGTGGTCAGACAGAGGAGATTGCCCATCTCTGGTCTGGCACAACCAATTCCATTTGCCATATAGTTCTGCCGCTGCCTTAGGGTCTATCCTTCTCTAGTGTAAGTAAGTAATCTCTCATCCATCTGGTTTCCACTTCTGAAAATATTTTGCTGGTCTCTTCTCCTGTTTCCCTGTCCTTATGGATTTATGCCTTTAAAAATCCCTTGGCTACATGGGTTTTTAGTGGACAAATTTGGATGCTCATGTTCAATCTACCGTTTTTTACCCAGAAACTTTAAGTATATTTTAACTGGTTTTAAAACAGTAGTTTAAAAATATACATATGAATATCAAATTTCTGGGTTCATGAAAACAGGCTTGTTGACATTAAATGACTTTATAATAGAAAGATATCATGAAATTAAACTTATAAAAATGTGTACTAATAAAATATTGCTTTTCTTGAGATAGGGTCTCATTCTGACACCCAGGCTAGAGTGCAGTGGTGTGGTCTCGGCTCACTGTAGCCTCTGCCTCCCAGGCTCAGGTGACCCTCCCACCTCAGCCTCCTGAGTAGCTGGGTCTACAGGCATGTATTACCACACTGGCTAATTTTTGTATTTTTTGTAGAGATGGGGTTTCACCATTTTGCCCAGGCTGGTCTCAAACTTCTGGGCTCGAGCCGTCTGCCTGCCCTGGCCTCCGAAAGTGCTGGGATTACAGGCGTGAGCCACCATGTCCAGCCAAAATATTGTTTTTGTTTTGGTTAGTGAGGGTCTGCATAAAGCTTTGCTTGAGAAGGGGTTGGGTGATTTTTTGTTTGTTTTAAAGTTTGTAAACATCTCTCCCGGGCTAGCGATCACCAAACTATGGCCTTTGAACTGTGGTGAAGGTGTTGTAGCCGGCCACCAAGATGCTCATGTGAGAGGGGCTAAGAAGGACTAATGTCTACAAGAGGGAGCATCTCAGTCCCAGGGGAAAAGGGTATGCAAATAAAGGAGACTCACCATTGGCAAAGGAGGAAGAGTTATTTCCTAACACCCTCCAGTACCTTCCTAATTGCTAGCCCTTTGCCCTGGTTGCCCACAATCCCACCACAGTCTCGAGCATTACAAAACATTGCATTTTAAAAAATCAACTTTATTGAGGTGTAATTTACATATAATGGCAATTTTAAGTGTACAATACAATGAATTTTCACAAATGTATCCAGTCATGTGACGATCACCATCATCATTTCCTTTACTCAGTCAATCTCCTCCCTGCTGACCTGGCTTCTGGCATCTACTGATCTGGTTTCTATCACTATTGTTTTGCCTTCCTAGAATTTCATGTAAGTGGAATTATATAGTTTGTAGGAGTTTGTGTCTGGCTTCTTTCATTAGTATAATGCTTTTGAAATTTTCCATGTCATTGCATGTGTTAGTAGTTCATTCCTTTGTCATGTGAAGTGGTATATTTCATCACACTGACATACTACAATTTGTTTATCCATTCGCCAGTTGATGGACTGTTGTGTTTGGGTTGTTTTCAGGTTTATCAATACTTCTGTATAGATTTATGTGTGCACATATGTTTTATAATAAATATTTAAATACTTAGGAGTGGGATTGCTGGGCTATATGCTAATGCATATTTTTAAAAAAACCTGCTGGCCGGGTGCAGTGGCTCACACCTGTAATCCCAGCACTTTGGGAGGCCAAGGCAGGTGAATGACCTGAAGTCAGGAGTTCGAGACCAGCCTAGCCAACATGGTGAAACCCCGTCTCTACTAAAAATACAAAAATTAGCCGAGCATGGTGGCGGGCGCCTGTAATCCAAGCTACCTGGGAGGCTGAGGCAGGAGAATCGCTTGAAGCCGGGAGGCGGAGGTTGCAGTGAGCTGAGATTGCACCACTGCACTCCAGCTTGGGCGACAGAGCAAGACTCCATCTCAAAAAAAAAAAACAAAACAAAAACAAACAAACAAACAAAAAAAAGCATGCCAAACTCTTTTCCAAAGTGGCTCTACATTCCCACTGGCAATATACCATGTAAGAGTTTCACTTTCCCAAAATCTTCCTCAACACTTGGTATTGTCACGCTTTTTATCATCTGACTCATTTTTATCAGAGTTGGGATCTCATGGTTTTAACTTGTACTTCCCTAATGCAATGACTAATAAGTTGAGAATCTTTTTATGTGCTTATTCGTCATTTGTATATTTTCTTTTTTTTTCTTTTTGAGACACAGTCTTGCTCTGTCACCTGGGCTGGAGTGCAGTGGCACGATCACAGCTCACTGCAGCCTTGACTTCCCTGGACTCAGTGAGCCTCCCGCCTCAGCCTCCCAAGTAGCTGGAACTACAGGCAGGTGCCACCACACCCAGCTAATTTTTGTATTTTTAGTAGAGATGGAGTTTCACCATATTGGTCAGGCTGGTCTCAAACTCCTGACCTCATGATCCACCCACCTCAGCCTCCCAAAGTACTGGGATTACAGGCGTAAGCCATTGCACCTGGCCCATTTGTATAACTTCTTTCGTGATGTGTGTATTTGAATCTTGGGTTGTTTGTCTTCTTGTTGAGTTGTAGTAGCTCTTTATCTATTCTGGATACAACTACTTTATCAAATAGATGTTTGCAAATACTTTTCAGTCTAGTCAGTAGGTTTCAATTCATTTTCTTTTGTTGTTGTTTTTAAATAATTTCAGCTTTTACTTTTTTCCATTTGTAATTATGATCATAATTTTTTTTTAATTTTTAAAAATTTCAATAGGTTTTTGGGAAACAGATGGTGTTTGGTTACATAAATAAGTTACTTAGTGGTGATTTCTGAGATTTAAGTGCACCCATCACCCGAGCAGTGTACACTGTACCCAATGAGTAGTCTTTTTTTTTTTTTTTTTTTTTTTTTTGAGACGGAGTCTCGCTCTGTCACCCAGGCTGGAGTGCAGTGGCACGAACTCAGCTCACTGCAAGCTCTGCCTCCCCAGGTTCACGCCATTCTCCTGTCTCAGCCTCCCGAGTAGCTGGGACTACAGGTGCCCGCCACCATGCCCGGCTAATTTTTCATATTTTTAGTAGAGACTGGGTTTCACTGTGTTAGCCAGGATGGTCTCGATCTCCTGACCTCGTGATCTGCCCACCTCGGCCTCCCAAAGGGCTGGGATTACAAGCGTGAGCCACTGCGCCTGGCCCCAGTGTGTAGTCTTTTATCCCTCACCCCCGCTCCCACTCTTTCCTCTGAGTCCCCAAAGTCCATTGTATCATTCTTATGCCTTTGTGTCCTCATAGCTTAGCTCCCACAACTTTTACTTTAGACTCGGGGTACATGTGCAGGTTTGTTACATGGGTATATTGCGTGAATGTTGTGGTTGGGGGTATGATTGATCCCATCACCCAGATATTGAGCATAGTGCCCAATAGTTAGTTTTTCAGCTCTTTCCTCCTTTTCTCCCTCCTGCTTCCAGTACTCCCCAGTGTCTTTTGCTGCCATATTTCTGGCCATATGTACCCAATGTTTAGCTTATAAATGAGAACACATGGTATTTGGTTTTCTATGCTTGCATTAATTTGTTTAGGATAATAGCCTCCAGCTGCATCCGTGTTGTTGCAAAGGACATTATTTCATTCTTTTTTATGGCTGTCTAGTATTCCATGGTGTGTATGGACCACATTTTCTTTATCCAAAACACTGTTGATGGTCATGTCATGGAATCAACTTGATTCCATGTTTTTGCTATTGTGAATGGCACTGTGATGGATATGAGTGCATATGTCTTTTTGGTAGAACGATTTATTTTCTTTTGGGTATATACCGAGTAATGGGATTGCTGGGTTGAATGGTAGTTCTGTTTTGTTTCGTTTTTTAATTTTTTTTTTTTTTTTGAGACAGAGTTTCACTCTTGTTGCCCAGGCTGGAGTGCAATGCCACAATCTCAGCTCACTGCAACCTCCACTTCCCAGGTTCAAGCGATTCTCCTGCCTCAGCCTCCCAAGTAGCCGAGATTACAGCCACCTGCTGCCATGCCTGGCTAATGTTTTGTATTTTTAGTAGAGATGGGGTTTCACCACGTTGGCCAGGCTGGTCTTGAACTCCTGACCCCAGGTGATCCACCCACCAGGACCTCCCAAAGTGCTAGGATTATGGGTGTGAGCCACCGTGCCCAGCCAGTTCTGTTTTATTTTGTTTTTGTTTTTTTGAGACAAGGTCTCACTCTGTCACCCAGGCTGGAGTGCAGTGGTGTGATCACAGCTCACTGCAGCCTTGACCTCCCTGGACTCAGTGATCCTCCCGCCTCAGCCTCCCAAGTAGCTGGAACTACAGGTACGTGCCACCATGCCTGGCTAAGTTTTGTATTTTTTGTAGAGATGGGGTTTTTCCATGTTGCCCAGGCTGGTCTGAACTCTTGAGCTCAAGTGATCTGCCCACCTCAGCCTCCCAAAGTTCTGGGATTACAGGCATGAGCCACTGCACCCGGCCAATTTGAGATCTAACTTTTTTTGGGGGGGGCAGGGGGCGGGGGACGGAGTCTTGCTCTGCCGCCCAGGCCGGAGTGCAGTGGCGTGATCTGGGCCCACTGCAAGCTCTGCCTCCCGGGTTCATGCCATTCTCCTGCCTCAGCCTCCTGAGTAGCTGGGACTACAGGCGCCCACACCACACTCGGCTAATTTTTTGTATTTTTAGTAGAGACGGGGTTTCACCGTGTTAGCCAGGATGGTCTCGATCTCCTGACCTCGTGATCCACCTGCCTCGGCCTCCCAAAGTGCTGGGATTACAGGCATGAGCCACCGCGCCCGGCCTCTCTTTTCTTCCTGGTAAATATGGCTAGAGTTTTATTAATTGCATTAATCTTTTCAAAACATCAGATTTTAGTTGCATTGATTTTCTTCTATTTTTGTTTGTTTTCTATTGGTCTCTATTCTTATCCTTATTATTTCCTGCCTTCTGCTTATTTTGGGTTTTTTTTTATTTGGATTTGGAAAAGTTGAAAAACTTTTCTAGTTTTTTCCTCTAAGCACTGATTTGGCAGCATCCTCAAAATTGTGATATGTTTCTATTTTTACTCGTTTCAAAGTATTTCATAACTTTCCCTGTGATTTCTTTTTTGATTCAGGGTTATATGGAAGTATGTTGCTTAATTTGTAAAATATTTGGGAATTTTCCAAAGATCTCTCAATTATTCATTTATAGTTTAATACCATAGTGGTCAGAGAACATATTTTGTATGAATTTAGCCTTCTTAGGTTAATTGATACTTGTTTTATGGCCCAAATTATGGTTTATATGATCATTGTTCCATATGCATAGGGAATAATATGTGTCCTGTTGTTGGGGAAGTGTTCTATGACTGTCAATGGAGTCAAGTTGGTTGATAGTATTTTTCAAAACCTCTATACTTTTTATTTTTTGCTACTTCTATCAACTCCTGCAAGAGAAGTGCTGGAATCTCCAACTATAATTTTGGATTTACCTATTCCTCTTTTCAGTTCTGGAAGCTTTTTGCTTCATGTATTTTGAAGCAATGTTATTAGGTGTATACACATTTAGAATTATGTCCCCCTTATTAATTGACATCTTTAGCATTATGGGATGTTCTTCCCTCTGTATGTTTGTGTGTGTGTGTGTGTGTGTGTGTCTGTGTGTCAGGGTATCTATCACTTAGGCTGGGGTGTAGTGGTGTGAACATGGCTCACTGCAGCCTTGACCTCCTGGGCTCAAGTGATCCTCCCGCCTCAACCTCTCAAGTAGCTAGGATCCCAGGCATGCGCCACCATGCCTGGCTATTTTTAAAATTTTTTTGTAGAGCTAGGCTCTCACCATGTTGCCCAGGCTGGTCTCAAACTCCTGGGCTCAAGTGATCCTCCCACCTCGGCCTCCCAAATTGTTGGGATTACAGGCGTGAGCTACTGAGCCTGGCCTCCATTTGGTTATTGATTGGCTCTAATTTTTAGAAATTTAAAATATTTTATTTAGGAAGATAACTTTTGCTAATTGCTTTTTCTTGTTTTTAGACATTAATGTTTTGTTTGGGAGCATAACATTTAGTAATTTTTAAAAAGCAACAAGTCGGCCGGGCACGGTGGCTCACACCTGTAATCCCAGCACTTTGGGAGGCCAAAGTGGGTGGCTCATGAGGTCAGGAGATCGAGACCACCCTTGCTAACACAGTGAAACCCCGTCTCTACTAAAAATACAAAAAATAAATTAGCCAGGTGTGGTGGCACCCACCTGTAATCCCAGCTACTCAGGAGGCTGAGGCAGGAGAATCACTTGAACCCAAGAAGTGGAGGTTGCAGTGAGCCGAGATCACACCACTGCACTCCAGCCTGGGCTACAGAGGGAGACTCCGTCTCAAAAAAAAAAAAGGCAACAAGTCAAGTAAATATATGTTAGGTAATGGACACAAAGCTAGATAGTGGGGAGTCTAATCTCCTAATTCTTCTAATCGAACTGATGATGTCACTGGGGAAAAGAGGATCAGTTGGAACCTGGTGTTTGGCAGTTACTGGAGGAGCTGTGCCCGGGCAGAGGGTACCCAGGAGACACCCTGGTGCCCTCAACCTCCAAAGCAGACAACATTGTGTGTCCAGGCCTGTGGAGCAGAGACACAGGATGTTTTGTGACTGACAGAGTGATCCAAAATGGAGAAGGATGACCCCCCACAGTTGGTGACTCCCACATCAGTGAAAGCCATCATCTTGAGGATTGAGGCTGCCCAGCTAACTCGAGCTCAAGAGGTAGCCCCTGAGATGAAGGAATCACCCTTACATTGGGATCTGATGTGGAGGCTGGGGACTGATCCCAGGTTTGAGCGAGATTCTAGCTCTGGGTCCTCAGAGGTCCTCGGATATTCAGCAACCCGGGTCTGCAGACAGATTAGTATAACTTTTCTCTCCTAAACTTGGCCTATGCAGAGTGAGCTGAAAGCAACCACCCACCCGAGGCAGGGCTGGGGCCAGGAAGGGGGCAGGAAGCTCGAGGATAGCCCTGAGGCACATGTGCTGGGTCTTAGAGGGTAGGAGAAAGGACCCAGAATCTGTTCTTGGCAACCCTCCAGAATCCCCCAAGCTGAGCCCAGGAAGTTCATAGGAGTTGGGGAAATGGCCAAAGGTTCAAACCACCCTGTACACGAGGCTCTAGTACATTTTTTACTTGAGCCTCTGATCCTAAAGTTTCTTGGGGCCTCGCTTTCCCAAGCTTCTGTTGCCTGTGGATCCTTGTGAGGAAAGACATCCAGAAACCCCCAGCAACCTCTGAAATTCTAAAGAAATGTTTGCTGTGGGGTTTTGGTATTCTATCCTTTCTTGACCTTCTTAATAATCACAATGATAATAAAGCTACCACTTTTGTGTAATGTGCCAGGTACTATTAAAAGCACTTTAAAATATTTAATTCATTTAATCCTTACAGAAACCCTGTGACATAGGTACTATAATAATTCCCACTTTAAATATAAGAAAACTGAAACCCAAAGAGGCTAAGCGACTTGTCCAAGGTCACGCTGCTAGCATGTGGCTTCTGGCTCAAGTCCACAGCCCTAACACTACAATCTGCTGCTTCTCTATAGGATATTTCTACCCAACTCTCAGACATTTTGGACAAAGTCAATTGTGTCATCAACCGCTTCCAGGAAGAATTAGGATATGATTTAAAAGAAAATGCCAAATCTCAGCAGACAGATCCAAAGGGCAAGAAGAGATTCATCTTGCTGGAAAAAATTGCCTCCTTCTCCAAAGATGCTAAGACGAAGGAGAAGCACCTGTATGATATTCTCTGCTGGCTGGGTGACTGGGGTGAGATTGCAGGCTGGGCACCATGCCTCCTCTGGGAGGGGAGTGTGGGTGGCAAGCACAGGGACGGCACAGGACACATCCCCTTCTCCAGTGAAGCATTCCACCACTCGTGCCACAGCACATCACCTCCACGCTCCTGAGGGGCAGACACAGAAGTGTCCAAACATCACAGATCGACATTAGCTGAATATATGATGAAGCCTAAGTCATGGGTCCATTATGACATCTCATTTTTGTGCAGGATAGAAACTAAATTTGAACCCACATTAGCTATTTTATAGAGCACCCCTGGGTGATATTCAAAGCACTGAATGACCTTTACTGCATGGGCCCTGATGCCAGCTGTGAGCAACTGGTACAGCCATTTGGGTGTGGGCCAGCTGCATTAAACCCTAAAGCTAAGTGCTATCCCCCACTCAGCTCAGAGTCATCCCATCACGGGACCCGTGTGCTGTGTGCTGGATGCTCCCGTGTTGGAAGAAGATGGTATTGGGATGTGCCTTGCCCCCCGCATACTACCCCATGCTTGGAAGCTCTTAGTTCAGTGGTCCCTCAGCTGCCCTCAAGACTGACAGAGCTGTTGATTCTGCTTAATTAATTCAGTTGTCCAGATGTTGGACCAGGCAATGAATGGGCATAGAGCAGTAACAAGTCAGATACCTCCCTGCTGTACAGACAATACTATTTAATGTCCATTGTGAATTTCTACATGGCAGGCCTCATGTTAACTGTTCCACATGTATTATCTCATTTAATCTTCACTCAGTTCTTTTATAGGGAAGGACACTGAGGCTCAGGGGTATAAGTGACTTGCCAACATCACATAGCTAGTAAGAGGTAAAATCAATGTGACTTCACAGCCGCCGTAACCCCTGTGCTATAGGGCTGTCTGTGTCCCCCTGGAGGACAGACTGCTCCCATCCCTTCTCCAGGTGACACTCTGACCCATGAGATCGGGCCCAGGAAGAGTGAAGAGGAAGAAGCAGCTCTGGACGAATGGATTGAAGTGACGGAGAAAGTGTTACCGCTCTCCCTCATTGCCACCAAAAGAGGCATGGAGTCACTCACTGCCCTTTGCTCCACTCTCATTGAAGGACAAAAGAAAAGGTCACAAGGTAGGTTCTAGGAGCACCTGGCCAGGGAGCTAGGTGGGGATGGGGTGGAGCCATGGCAGGGGAAGTCAGAGGCTGGGCCTGGGGTCTTTCTGATTCTCCTCCATCACACAAGTTTGATTTGAGATGGATGGGCAGTGGTGAGGGGCTGGGGGTTGAGCCCAGGCCGAGCACTGAGCAGCTCTGAGCTGTTCTTCCGTGCTAAGGGAGGTGTGATGTGGAGACAGGTCTCTGGCGTGCTCACTGGAGCTGTGGCCTCACGTAGGTTCTGAGGAACAATGCTGGGAGGCCAGGAGGGATAGAGTTAGCAGCTAGAACCTGCGGACCATCCTCTCCTCACTCCAAACCCAGCAACAGAGCCAGGAAGGTTGGGGAGGCTCAGCCAGAGGCTGCTGCAGAGGTGGTCCATCAGCAAATAGCTGAACCTTGGCTTTTTACTCCCATCAACATTAGGAGAACCTGAGATTATCGAACTCATACATTTTGTAGATGAGAACATTGAAGCTCAGAGAAGAGAAGGGACCACAAGGAAAGGCTGTGGCCCCACACATAGGTTTTCTGGCTTCTTAATCTCACTCAAGAGTTTGAATTGCATCTCTGTCAGTTTCTGGTTGTATCACTTTGGGCAAGGACTTCATCTCTCTGAGCCTCAGTTTCCTCATATATAAACAGAAGAGGATACTGCCTAGCTCCAGGTTTGTGGGGAGGCTTCTACATGGTGTGAGGTGTCTGACACCATGCTTGGAACATGCTCAGGGTTTAATTAACAATAGTTAACCATCAGCATTTACCATTGTTGCTCATGGCCAGCCTCATTATCAATCAAGTAAGGTCAGCAGGAGGGAGAAGGCAGGGAAAAGTGGATAAGGAAACAATCTCTTCTGCAATCTGTACCGTACTATGTCTTCAAATACACTTATTGTATACTTAGACCCTCGCTAGATTATAAACTTATGAATGGTAAACACTGTGTCTTTCTTTCTTTTTAGGGATGATTTATTGAGCACTTACTAGGTACCTGTTACTGCACTTGGCACTAAACATGCATAATCTAAGTCCTATGACATAGATTCTATGATTATCCCCATTTTTCACATTGGGAAACTGAGAAGTTAGGAAAATTGCCCAAGGCAAATCAGAAAGATGGGATTCAAACCCAAGTTATCTTATTGCAGAATCTAAACTCTGGACCACTAGGCCACATGGCCTCTCTGACAATATGAGCTAGATGCTAGCCCAACTTCAGTATCCCTTCATTTTTATATTTCCTCTACCCCTCATCTGAAGTTAGCATTGTTTCTTCCACCAGTGATGTTTATTAAATAGGCAGATGAATGGATGCTCCAAGGTAATCACTCCACCAGCTCTATACATACTAGGTCCAAGGGGGTACAATGACCACCGTGACCCAGCCTTTAAGAAACTGAGATCTGCTAATGGCAGTCACAATCTGTGTGTAGCGCATTTTCCTGGGGAGAGAGGGTCTGCTGCTTTCCTCAGAGTATCAAAGGGATCCCCCAAATGGAAAAAGACATTAGTTATTTAAAAAAATATATAAAACATGTGAACAGTTGGAGGACCATGTGATAAATTCTCCATAAGCACAGTCCACTGCTAACGGGAAAGGGAAACCAGGCTTTCTAGATGGGTGTAAGGGGTTTAAGTAGCTGACAATAGGAGGCAAACATACTGAGGCTGGGAAGTGGCATGATTAGAAAAATAACTCTACCCCAGGAGAACATGGAAGACCAGGAGGATGCTGCAGTAAGCTGTGCTTGATTGCCTACGCCAGGCCCTTCTGGTCTCTGCAGGTGCTGTGGAGCTGGCCGACCCTGAGCCTGGGCTCTGGGCAAGCTCTTCACTCAGCAGAGGTCTGTCCTGACAGCACCGTCCCTGGCCCCACATACAGCCCCAGCTCCATACTCTCGCCAAATCCCTAAGGGGGTTGCCATTTTGGCCCTGCAGGGTTTGCAGAATCAATGCAGTCCTTGGGACCCATGAGAAATCATTGACTTTTTTCTCTCCACCTCTCCCAGTGTCCAAACGCACCTTCTGGCAGGGCTGGCAGGGAAGAAGCCCACAGACATCTCCATCCCACCCTCAGCCACTGGGCCCAGAACAGATGCTCCAGGACCAGCATACCATGAACACGAAGGCCTCGGAGGTGACGTCCATGCTGCAGGAGCTCCTGGACTCTACCATGTTCAGCAAGGGGGAGGTCAGGGCCATCAGGTACATGGCTACTGTGGTGGAGAACCTCAACAAGGCCTTGATCCTCCAACACAAGGAGAACAGGAGCCTGGAGACCAAATACAGACACCTGCAAATGCAGGCAACCAAAGAGCTCAGCAGCCAGAGGCTGCACTTCCAGCAGTTTGTGGAGGTCCTTGAGAGCAGGAGGGATGCTCTGCTGAAGCAGGTAGAGATCTTAGGGGGAAGGTACCATGACCTTCTCCTGACGAAGCAGGCCTTGGAGTTCCAGCTGAAGAAGGCTCAGACTGCTACGGGTCAGGCAGAAGACCCAGCTGAGGTTTCTGTTGACTCCCCGGGTCCCTCTGACAGAGAGACCCTCCCAAGGAAAGAAACAGTCACGGAGGAAAGCCAACAGGAACAGATGAAGGAGGAGCAGTTGTTCTCGCCACTTCCCCCAAGTCCCATGGCCACGATGCGGGACAGTGGTGCTATAGCTGCAGGGCACCAGCCACTTTCCACCATGACTGTGCACTCGAGGGTCGCAGATGTGTTCAGCAGCAAGGACACTGAGAGCCTTGAGCCTGTGCTTTTACCCTTAGTAGATCGCAGGTTTCCTAAGAAATGGGAAAGACCGGTGGCAGAAAGCTCAGGCCACAAAGACAAAGACCAGGAGGACTACTTCCAGGAGAAGGGAGGACTCCAAATTAAGTTCCAATGTAGCAAGCAGCTGTCTCTGGAGAGCTCCAGGCAGGTGACCTCTGAGAGCCAAGAGGAGCCCTGGGAGGAGGAATTTGGCTGGGAGACGCGGAGGCAGCTGTGGCTGGAGGAGGAGGAGATGTGGCAGCAGCGGCAGAAGAAGTGGGCCCTGCTGGAGCAGGAGCACCAGGAGAAGCTGCGGCAGTGGAAGCTGGAAGACCTGGCCAGGGAGCAGCAGCGGAGATGGGTCCAGCTAGAAAAGGAGCAGGAGAGCCCAGGGAGAGAGCCGGAGCAGCTAGGGGAGGATGTGGAGAGCAGGATCTTCACACCCACCAGTCGACGGAGGGACTTGGAGAAGGCAGAGCTATCATTAGTGCCTGCCCCAAGCCAGACCCAATCTGCTCACCAAAGCAGGAGGCCACACTTGCCCATGTCTCCTAGTACCCAGCAGCCTGCCCTGGGAAAGCAGAGACCTATGAGTTCAGTGGAGTTTACCTACAGACCACGGACCCACCGAGTTCCCACAAAGCCCAAGAAATCTGCCTCCTTTCCTGTCACTGGGACATCCATCCAAAGGCTGACCCGGCCCTCTTTGCAGATATCCCCTGCAACTCTTAAGGAGAAGGTGTACCACATGGACATGGAGGCCCAGAGGAAGAACCTGCAGCTCCTGAGTGAGGAGTCTGAGTTGAGGCTGCCCCACTACCTGCGCAGCAAAGCGCTGGAGCTCACCACCACCACCATGGAGCTGGGCGCGCTCAGGCTGCAGTACCTGTGCCATAAGTACATCTTCTATAGATGCCTCCAGAGCCTCCGGTAGGTCCTCCCTGGAACCCATCTGGCACCCACCCGCTGCAATATGTGGGCAGAGCCTAAACCAAGTGGGAGAGAAGGAACACAGGGCAAGGGGGGATGGGGAGAGCCACCCCAGGCCTGGACAGGGTCTCCTGAGTGGGGGCCTGGAAAGCAAGTCTGGCCTGGGTCCTTGGGCTACGCTTGAAGATGTGGGAAGAAGGGCACTGCTCGCTGCTCTCCCTGTAGTGGGCTTTTCCTCTAAGCAATTCCCTCTCTCTTCCTCTCTTCCCGTGGCCCTGTCCATCATCCACCTAATGTGCTCCCCTGTCTTTCCTTTCTCTTCCTGTTTCATCCCAGCCCCGAGGCTCCTCACTCGATACCACCTCCCACTTTTCTCTGCCCCATTTTCCCCAGCTCTCACCAGCCTCCATTTCTCTTTTTGCTCTAAGGAATTAAAGAAAACAAAGTCATCTCTGGTTAACAGACTTGGGGGATAGAGGAGGCCTCTCCACCCCCTAAATCGCTTCTCCTCTCTTCCCAGGCAAGAAGCAATCAACCACGTACAAATCGTGAAAGAAACGAAGCCTTCCTACAAGGCCCAGAACCTCTACATCTTCCTGGAAAACATTGACCGCCTGCAGAGTCTCAGGCTGCAGGCCTGGACGGACAAGCAGAAGGGCCTGGAGGAGAAGCGCCGAGAGTGCCTGAGCAGCATGGTGACCATGTTCCCCAAGGTGGGCCTCCCGCCCCGACCCCCGCCCCACTCTGCCTCCTGGGGTCAGCACAGCCAGTCGGCTTGGGGCCCGAAGTGAACCTGTGGGGATGTGGCTGAGACTGTGGGACCAGGGGCAGAAGAGAAAGGAGAAGGCAGGATAAAGCCTTTGCACCAGGGAGAGGTGAAGGTAGGTGGCGGCCTGAGCATGGGGGTGGGCGGCTTTCAAATCTGTTTCTGGGGAGAGCAACCCAGAGAGAGAGAGACGTCTCTTCAAAAAGATCTGTAGAAGAGAAGATTTCTTCTGGAGAAGAGGGGGCAGCTGGATCCTGCAGTCCTGGCTCTGGGCTGTGATTCTCCCTCCCCTGTGGTTCTCCGTGCCCTGCTCCTGTCAGTCTGGTAGCTCTCCAGGCTTGGTGCACAGCCGTCATCTTCACTGTTTTACAGGGACTTGCTTTGCTTCTCCCTGAATCAGCTCCTTGGCTTTCTAGATTCCAGGTCTCTTCTTCCTTGGTTCACTTCCTCGTTTTAGTAGAGTCCCTCCTCCACTCACTGTCTGACAACAGTTGCATGGGAGGTTAAGTCACTGAGACCCTGGTTGTCTGAAAATGTCTTTACTTAATATCTGTCCTCACTCTTAATTGACTGTTTGCTTTGATGTGGAAGTCTAGCTTAGAATCCATTTTCCCTCATAATCCCTCAAAATGTGTTTGTTTTGAGACGGAGTCTCGCTCTTTTGCCCAGGCTGGAGTGCGGTGGCACAATCTTGGCTCACTGCAACCTCCGCCCCCCAGGTTCAAGCGATTCTCCTGCCTCAGTCTCCCGAGTAGCTGGGATTATAGGTACCCACCACCACACCTGGATAATTTTTGCATTTTTAGTAGAGACGGGGTTTCACCATGTTGACCAGGCTGGTCTTGAACACCTGACCTCAAGTGATCCACCTGCCTTGGCTTCCCAAAGTGCTGGGATTACAGGCGTGAGCCACCACACCTGGCCACAATTTTTATTATTTATTATTTATTTAAAATAAGTTTTATTGTATATATTTAAGGTTTATAACATGACATTATAAGATACATATATAGTAAAATGGTTACTATATAGTAAAATTTGTAATTGAAACAAATTAACATATCCATCATCTCACATAGTTGCCATTTTTCACTCTCCTCTGGCAAGGGCAGTAGTAATCTACTCATTTGGCAAAATTCCTGAATACAATACACTATTAACTATAATCCAACACATAGAGCTTTCAGTTTCTTAGTCCTATGTATTTGCTACTGTGTATCCTTTGGTCTATGTCACCCCATTTCCTCCCACCCCCACTCCAATTCTGGTAACCACTGTTTTATTTTCTGTCTCCTCAATTTGGCCTTTTGTTTTTTTTAGATTTCACATATAAGTTAGATCATGCGATATTTTTCCTTCTATGCATGGCATATTTCACTTAGCATAATTTCCTCCGGGGCCAACCATATTGTGGCAAATGGCAGGATCTCCTCCTTTTTTAAGGCTGAATAATAGTCCACTGTATATACCGTTATGCATCACTTAACGATGGGGTTGTGTTATGAGAAATGTGTTGTTAGGCAATTTTTTGTTGTGTGAACATTATAGGGTATACTTCCACAAACCTCGATGGGATAGCCTGCTACACACCTAGACTATATGGTGTAACCTATTGCTGCTAGGCTACAAATCTGTGCAGCATGTGGCTATTCTGAATACTGTAGGCAGTCAGAACACAATGGTGAATACTTGTGTATCTAAATGTAGAAAAGGTACAGTAAAGATATGGTATTATAATCTTATCAGACCATGGTCATATATGTGGTCCATCATTTACTGAAATGTTGTTATGCAGCGCACGACTGTATATACTAGAGTTTCTTTCATTTGTCCACTGATGGGCACCTCGGTTGTTTCCGTATCTTGGCTACTGTAATACTGCAATGGACATGGGAGTCCAGATATCTTTTCAAGGTGGCAATTCTGTTCCTTTGGGTATATACCCAGAAGAGAATCCCTGGGTCATAGTAATTTCATTTTTAATTTTTTTAGGAGCCTCCATACTGTTTTCCACAATGGCTGTACTAATCTACCTTCCTATGAATAGTGCACAGGGTTCCCTTTTCTTCACACCCTTGCTATCGCCTGTCTTTTTGATAATAGCCCTTCTAGCAATGTGAGGTGAGGTGATAGCTCATTGTGGTTTTGAGTTGCATTTCCCTGATGATTAATGATGCTGAGCACCTTTTCATATACTTGTTGGCCATTTTTATGTCTTTTTTTTTTTTTAAAGACATCAAGTTTATTAGAGCAACAGTGTGCAACAGAATGGCTGCTCCACAGACAGAGCAGGGCTGTCCCATAGGCAGAGTGGCCCAGAGTATTTATGTCTTTTTTGGATAAATGTCAATTGAGGTCCTTTGACCCTGCTTTTTTTTTTTTTTTTGACGGGGGTCTCACTATATTGCCCAGGCTGGTCTTGAACTCCTGCTCTGCCTATTTTATTATTTTTAGTTTGCTAAATGCCTTGTTTATTCTGCAAACAAGGCTTAGAAAAAAAAATGTACCGACACACTTTGTAGGTTGAGAAATCTCTGTGTAGTTGTGACTTCACAACTATACTTCGGCAAAAGCAGTAATGACGGTGGCTTCTGAACACGTTAATCTACCATTGTTTTGTCTAGAGCGAACACAGTGAGAATGGATTCCTAATGGCCTGTTTCTCTAAGTGATCGTCACATTTCGCTGCTCTAGTCTTTTTTTATTTTTATTTATTTTTTTGAGACGGAGTCTCGCTCTGTCGCCCAGGCTGTAGTGCAATGACGCGATCTCGGCTCACTGCAAGCTCCGCCTCCCAGGTTCACGCCATTTTCTGCCTCAGCCTCCCGAGTAGCTGGAACTACGGGCGCCCACCACTACGCCCGGCTAATTTTTTTGTATTTTTTAGTGGAGACGGGTTTTCACCGTGTTAGCCAGGATGGTCTCCATCTCTTGACCTCGTGATCCGCCCGCCTCGGCCTCCCAGAATGCTGGGATTACAGGCGTGAGCCACCGCGCCCAGCCACTTGCTGCTCTAGTCTTTAAGAACAAGTGGAGCCTTCACTTGAGCTGCCATCTCCTTGCTGCTCAGGGCTTCAACAATTGTAAGCACAAACTCAAAGCTGGTCCTAGGCCCTGGGCTTGTAAGAATTTCAGGCTGTCCGTTTCCACATGATTCTCAGAGTAGGTGTAATGACTTCCATTCATCACTTTGTGCTTAGCGAGCGGGAGTGTTGTAACTTTACTTCCAAAACTGATTTCATGAGCCATCAGAGCAGTAGGACCTGCACAGACCGTGGCTATAAGGCCCTTCTGGTTTTCCTGCTCCTTAGTATCTCCTTCACAGAAGCAGACTCAGATAAATTCTGTGCACCCAAATTACCTCCTGGTAGAACTACTATGTCATATGGTCCCTCTTTTTTTGCAACTTCAAGACTGGCATCATCAGGACAAATGAAAACATCAAGGCTACACTGTACTGGGTCTTTTCCAGCCAGACCTGCAATGGTGACCTTAATCCCAGCTCACCTCATGACATCTACAGGATGACTGTCTCCATTTCCTCTGCTCCTTTAGCCAAAAACTCAAAATAATAATAATTTAAAAATCAGGTTATATGTTTTCATGTTATTGTAGAACTATTTTATACTAAGACTTTAATTTATACAATGTGAATTTTCCTAACAATAATGTGAGCATATTTTCATGTACTTATTTGTCATCCATTTATCTCCTCTGGCAAAGCGTATTATTGGGTTGTAAAAATTCATCCCATATTCTGGATGCAAGTTCTATACCAGATCTGTATTTCGTGGATATTATCTTTCAGTCTGCAGCATTCCTTTTTTTTTTTTTTTTTTGAGACAGAGTCTTGCTGTGTTGCCCAGGCTAAAGTGCAGTCATGCTATCTTGGCTCACTGCAACCTCCACCTCCTGGGTTCAGGCGATTCTCATGCCACATCCTCCCGAGTAGCTGGGATTACAGGCACCCGCCACCACGCCTGGCTAATTTTTGTATTTTTAGTAGAGACAGGGTTTCACTACGTTGGCCAGGCTGGTCTCTAACTCCTGACCTCAAGTGATCTGCCTGCCTCAGCCTTCCAAAGTGCTTGGGAGTCTCGCTCTGTCGCCCAGGCTGGAGTGCAGTGGCGTGATCTCGGCCCACTGAAACCTCCACCTCCTGGGTTCAAGCGATTCTCTTGCCTCAGCCTCCCAAGTATCTGGGATTACAGGCATGCGCCACCATGCCCAGCTAATTTTTGTATTTTTAGTAGAGATGGGGTTTCACTATGTTGGCCAGGCTGGTCTCAAACTCCTGACCTCTGGTGATCCACCCACCTTGGCCTCCCAAAATGCTGGGATTACAGGTGTGAGCCACCACACCCGGCCTGTGTAAGATATTTTGAGAGCAAGAGAGACCAACCACATTCACATAACTTTTATTATAGTATATTGTTAACATTGTTCTATTTTGTTATTGTTATTAATCTCTTATTCTGCCTAATTTAAAAATTAAACTTTATCATAGTTAAGTATATACAGGAAAAACAGTGTATAAAGGGTTTGGTACTGAGGTTTCAGGCGTCCACTGGGGTTCTTGAAATGTATCCCCCGAGGATAAGGGGGAACTACTGTATGCAAAACCGAAAGCTATACAACAATGAGAAACATTAAGAGGGAAATTCAGGTGTAAGTGAAGACATTCTTCTGAATTCCCAGGTTTCACTGAGCATCAAAACCCACCAATCTTTCAGTCATTTTCTTGAATATTATTCTGTATACACATTCTCTGCATCTGATTGGATCCCTGGATTTTATTTCATTTTCTGCATGACATTCTCCACAGATATATATCATTGGCTGCTGCTTTGGGGGTTGAATGTCCTGGGTGTCATTGTGAGCCCCCTTTTACTGAGTGTCTTTCTAGTTTTGGCCCAAGTACCCACCACAAACTCCAACCCACCAATTCCCTACCTACCCAGCACTGAGAAATGGCATCTTAATAATATTTATTCTTTCAATTCATGAGCATGCTGTATCTCTCCATTTATGTCTATTTATTTCAGTTTTATAGGTTTATTATTCAAATACTCTGAAGCTCTGTAATCAGGTGCATACATATTTAAGATTGTTTATGTACTCTTGAAAATTTGACCTTTACTATTTATTTTTATAGAGATGAGGTCTCACTGTTGTCCAGGCTGGTCTCCAAATCTTGCCCTCAAGCGATCCTGCCACCTTGACCTCCCAAAGTATTGGGATTATAGCATGAATCACCTTACCTGGCCCAAAATTTGGACTTTTATCCTTATGAAATGGCCCTCTTTCTTCTTTTTTTTTTGAGATGGAGTCTCGCTCTGTCATCCAGGCAATGCAGTGGCACCATCTTGGTTGGCTCACTGCAAACTCCACCTCTCAGGTTCAAGTGATTCTTGTGCTTCAGCCTCCCGAGTAGCTGGGATTACAGGCGCCTGCCACCACACCTGGCTAATTTTTGTATTTTTAGTAGAGAGGGGGTTTACCATGTTGGCCAGGCTGGTCTCCAATTCTCAACCTCAGGGGATCCGCCCACCTGGGCCTCTCAAAGTGCTGGGATTACAGGCATGAGCCACCCACACCCAGCCGTTTGTTTCTAATTATATTCCTTGCTCTTCAGTGTACATCAATATTGATATAGTCACTGCAGCTTTTTAAATATTTTTTACTATTTGCATGGTATACCTTCTTCCACTCTTTCACTGTTAATCTCTGTGTCTATATATTATTTATTTATTGGAACACTTCATGAATTTGTGTGTCATCCTTGCACAGAGGCCATGCTAGTAGTCTTCTCCGTATTATTCCAATTTTAGTATATGTGCTACCAAAGTGAGCACTGTGTCTCTATATTTAAATTGGGTTTTTAATTGATATCTTATAGTTGGGTCTTGCTTTTTTATGCAATCTGTCAATCTCTGCCTTTTATTTGGTGGTTTTAGGCTATTTATATTTGATGTGATTATCAACACAGTTGGGTTTAAATATATAATTTGCTCTTCATTTCTATTTGTCTCATCTGTTCTGTTTTTTTTTCCCCTCTTTTCCTGCCTTCTTATGGAGTAACTGAGCTTTTCAAGTAAATTCATCTTATCTCCACTCCTGACATACTACATATTAGCCATACCTCTGTTTTGTTATTTTTTATTTTTATTTTTTGAGACAGAGTCTCTCTCTCTTCCCCCCAGGTTGGAGTGTGGTGGTGCGATCTCAGCTCACCATAACCTCCGCCTCCTGGATTCAAGCGATTCTCGTGCCTCAGCCTCCTGAGTAGCTGGAATTACAGGCGCCCGCCACCATGCCTGGCTAATTTTTTTGTATTTTTAGTAGAGACAGGGTTTTGCCATGTTGGCCAGGCTGGTCTCGAACTCCTGGCCTCATGTGATCCACCCGCCTCAGCCTCCCAAGGTGCTGAGATTACAGGTGTGAGCCACCATGCCCAGCCTGTTTTGTTATTTTATTTTTATTATTATTATTTTTTTGAGACAGAGTCTCACTCTGTTGCCCAGGCTAGAGTGCAGTGGCATGATCTTGGCTCACTGCAACCTCCACCTCCCAGGTTCAGGAGATTCTCCTGCCTCAGCCTCCTGAGTAGCTGAGATTATAGGTGCACACCACCACGCCCGGCTAATTTTTGTATTTTTAGTAGAGACTGGGTTTCACCATGTTGGTCAGGCTGGTCTCGAACTCCTGATCATGTGATCTGCCCACCTCGGCCTCCCAAAGTGCTGGGATTACAGATGTGAGCCACTGCACTCTAGGGTTTACAATATAAATCTTTAACTTATCATCGTCTACTTTCAAATAATATTATTTCATGTGTAAGAACCTTACAATAGTATACATCTATTTCTTCCCTCCTGGCCTTGTCCTACTGTTGTCATACATTTTGCCTCTATGTAACTTACAAATCCACGAATGCAGTTGGCCCTCTGTATCTATGGGTTCTGCATCTGTGGATTTAACCAACCACAGGTCAAAAATATTTGGAGAAAAAAATAGATGGTTGTGTCTGTGCTGAAGACGAACAGACTTTTTTTCTTGTTATTCCCTAAACAGTATAACAACTATTTAGATAGTATTTATATTCTATTAGATATTATAAGTCATCTAGAGACCATTTAATATATACAGGAGGATGTGGGTGGGTGATATGCAAACACTGCACCATTTTATATAAAAGCATGTGAGCATCCACAGATTTTGGTGCCTGTGAGGAGTCCTGGAGCCAATACCCCATGGATAGCAAGGGACAACTGTACATTGTTATTACTTTTCCCTTAAGCAAAGGGAAAATAATAATCTATTTACCCCCACACTTAACATTTCCAGTGCTCCTTACTCTTTTGTGTAGATCCAAATGTATTTCGGGTATCATTTTCCTTCTGCTTGAAGGATTCCTTTAACATTTCTCACTGCTCATCTGCTGGTGATGAATCCTTTCAGCTTTGGTGTCTGAAAAGGTTTATTCAGCTTTCAGTTTTGAAAGATGTTTTTGCTGGATGTAGAATTCTAGGTGGGCAGTTTTTTCTTTCGGTATTTTACAGATGTGAACACAAACTTCCCAGGGATATATGAGCTCTGAGGATGGTTCTGCCTGTTCTTGCCCAGTGATTCTTCCCCCAGCCTTGGTGGTTTCCTCCCAGGCCTGCACAGAGACTTAACGGGACCCCTCTGCCGAGCTTTGGAGATTCCTTGCCGTGTGGCTTCCTCCTCTCTGGCACTCTGATTTTCAAATTCTAGTCACCTTGGCTTCCCTGATCCCCAAATGCTGTCTCCTCATCTCAGCAAGGCTGCTGGCTTCTGTTTGGGTTCCCTGCGCTGTGCTGGGGCCTGGACATTGTCTCATTTGTTTCATTCCTTTTGGGGATCATTGACCTACACTGCCTGTTGTCTGAATGGGTATACATCATTTTTTCATCTATTCTGTTTGGCCTACTAGTAGTTTACAGGAGAATAGTAAATTAGTCCTTGTTATTTCCATTATCACTAGTTTATCTCCTCAAAAAAAATCCTATACTATTAAGATTCATTTTAAATGTTAAAAGTTCCAAGAATTCCTACATACTAGTAGTTTTACTTTTTATTTATTCAATTTTCGTACAATTTTGAGTATGTACTTACATTCTCGGGCTCTTGGCAAAAACTCCATTGCCCCTCAGGGGGCCACGCCCTGTGGGTTAGGAACCACGTGGGTTTAGGCCAACGGAATGAGAAGGTATCACTCACTCTCTTAATCTCTACACTTGGAGCCCAGCCTATCCTCATCTTTTCCATGTCCTTACTGAGACCTCATGTTTTTCCTCTGAAAACTAACACTAGCAGAAACCTTACTCTTTCACCCCCTCCAGACCACCCCACTTTACCTTGGCAGAATTCAGTAAAGTAACCATCCAAAATACATAGACCTGGTTTTAACATTCATACATCAAGTACAACCCAAATAAATCCCAAGATATTATGTGATCTGGTTATGCCATTGTATCCATTATATCCCATTCAGAGATATAACGCTCACTCACCTTCCAAAAATAATAAAAAAGTAACCCCAATCTTTAATTGGTTCACTCATAATCACTAACGTGGGTCCAACTTATAATTCACAATCATGAGATTTTCTTTTATTTTTTCCTCTCCTCTGCCATTCTCTCATATCCAGAAAACCTCTTTAAACTCCAAAACACTGTCTTTGACACCCAAACTTCCTTTTCTCTTTGTCTAGATAAATGATTACTAATCTATGGGCCATACACCACTGAGGGACAATGGATCCATGTGTATACCACTAATTGTCTATATACTGAATTACTAAAAAAAGAAAAACTTATATTGGAATCCTTGAAACTTCTGACATTTAAAATAAATGCAAAATAGTATAGAATTAAAAAAAAAAAAAAGGCCAAAGAGATAACAGCTGAAACTTGGGAATAATGGAATAAAAGACTCCTATATTCTCCTCTTTTGACTTTTTTTTTTTTTTTTTTTGAGACAGAGTCTCGCTATTGCCAGGCTGGAGTGCAGTGGTGCAATCTCGGCTCACTGCAACCTCTGCCTCCCGGGTTCAAGCAATTTTCCTGCCTCAGCCTCCCGAGTAGCTGGGACTACAGATGCACGCCATCACACCCAGCTAATTTTTGTATTTTTAGTAGAGACGGGGTTTCACCATGTTGGCCAGGATGGTCTCAATCTCTTGACCTCATGATCTGCCTGACTTGGCTTCCTAAAGTGCTGGGATTACAGGCATGAGCCAACCGCGCCCGGCCTTCACTCTTTATTATAGATACATAGATATAGGTATAGATATAGATTTAACTTCTTTGTCTTCTTTAATTTTTTTTTTCACTGATGTTTTGCCCATTTCTAGATTCTCTACAACAGATGTAAAACAGGAACCCAGCAAATTAGAATTCATACCCTTTGGGACTATTAATAATTTTGTCCCCATTAGACAAGTATTGAGTTTATATCCATATCCATCTTTCATATAGCAGGAATAGCTCTCTGCACCACCCTTGAGTATGGGACCTTTCCCTGCCAGACTCCTTCATTTGCAACACTGGCTTTGGGATAAGCAGCCCTCAGCTCTAGACCTGAGGCTCAGGCTGCCAGGAGCAGAAAAGCAGCAAGTGCCGACGTGGTCCCTAGGGGCAGCTTGGAGGGATTGGAGGATCCCAAAGTTGTGAGTCAGAGCCTGCTGGGACCTGCCCTAGGGTTGGGTCAGGAGGTACCACCTGCCCCCAAGTCTTGAGCGGCAGTGGCCTGATTCTAGGGGAGGCAGCATGCTGAGGCATTGGTGTGAGGGCTGGCATCACACAGCTAGAAGAGTCTTGGCCATGGAGGTTTCATATCACCTTATACCAGTCCAGATAATCTCCTAGAGGCATCTTGACTTGCTGTTTTGGGATTGAGAATGAAAGGAACATGACAATACTTTGAGTGGCTGTGAAGGTTCCCCCAGCGCCTCACCCAGTGCCAGGGCTGGGGCTGGACGGAAAGATACCCAGTGCAGTCCAGGCACAACGTGGCCCCCTGCCATGAACCCTGCCTGGAGCTGCTCTCATGGGTTCCAGCTGCTCTGGTTTCATTTTCTTCCTTGCTGTTTTGCCCATTATCCAGCTTCCTCACAACAAAGGAGAAAACAGGAACTAACACAGCAAAAAAGAATTCAAGGAGTTTCCAGCAAAGGTCTGATACCTTGTGGACCCAGGGTTTCTAATTGAAGGGATTCCCTGGGCCTTACCCTCTCCACTCAGCCCTGAGTCCAGCAGGGGCACCAACAAACAGACAAAGCCTCCTCTCAACCTAGAGAGGAGATAACTTCCTGTTTCCCTGATGCCTTTCTGCTGGTTCCTCTAGCTCCAGCTGGAGTGGAACATTCACCTGAACATCCCTGATGTCACCTCACCAAAGCCAAAGAAATGCAAGTTGCCTGCAGCCTCACCCCGGCACATCCGCCCCAGTGGCCCCACCTACAAGCAGCCCTTTCAGTCTAGGCACTGGGAATGTGTGCCCCTGCAGATGGCCCGGTAGGTTCTGGGAAGCTGAGGGAGCAGCAGCTGTATGGGTGAAGAGGCAGGGAGCAGGGGTGACCAGCCTGGGGAGGTGGGCAGTGAAGTGAGGGCACCAACAGGCCAATATCACCCTACGAGTTGCAAAGTGCCTGTCTTCTCAGCTGCCCTCCCCAATGCTGGCCACTGACCCACAGGTGGGGTGTGTGTCATAGTGTGTGGGCTTCAGGGGCTAGCCTGACCAGTGCATTTCAAACTATGCGACGGAAAGACTCTGAGGACCCACACCAGAAAACTTACAACCTTTCTATGCTGAGCATCGATTTGGCATCTGCCGTTGGCCTGTCCTGTAAACAAGCCTGAACCTCCCCACCATGTGACCTGCAGGCTCTGGAGACACCGTGAACCTCTGGGGAGCTAAAAGGACCCTGGTCCATACCTACCCTTGCACAGCCTAGATCAGGGCTTCTGCCCCAGGGCCTGTTCCTTGAAGGACAGGGGCCACCCTGGGAACCTCTTCCAGCAGCTCCTCGGCCAGAGGAGCCCCAAGGAAGTGAGATTCAGACTCAGTATTGGAGGGGAGACGAGGAGGGCAGTGACACACTCGATTTGAGAAGGGAAGGAGACAAAGCTCACTTGGGCCTGGTGGCTCTGGAGAGTCTCTAGCATCTCAATCTCTCTCTGTTGCTTTTCATATTCTCCAAACCCCCCACTCCCAGCCAACAGGGAAAGCAGATGGAGGCTGTCTGGAAGACCGAGGTGGCCTCCTCCAGTTACGCAATAGAAAAAAAGACCCCTGCCAGCCTTCCCTGGGACCAGCTGAGGGGACACCCAGATATTCCCCGGCTGTTGACACTGGACGTGTAGTCCTCCTACCACAAAAGCCTGAACTTCCTGAAGGCCCAGTAAGGTGCGAGGCTGATGGTCAATGTGGATTCTCCCCAATAAATCTCTCTCCAGGCTTTAACAATGACCTCATTTGCTATCCCACACCAGATAGCGAGAGGCTAACCTGGTTCCTCTGCTCGGCGGCTGTAAGCAGGGTCCCCGTGCCAACAGCACTTCAGTTCTGGTGAAGGGTTTCCTTAGTGTCTCAGAGGCCACCAGGGGGCTTTTCCTTCACACTGGCCTCCTGGGCTGCACATAAATTCTGAAGAGCCCCATCTCACCCTAGCCTTGGGGGTGGTTCTCAGGGGAGCCAGGTGTAGGGAGGGAGAGATGAGGGAGCCCTTGGACTGCCTGAGAAACCTGAGCCTATCTGTCACTTCTTTTCCTTACTATCTTCAAGAACAGTCCCTAGAAAGAACAGCTGAGGGGACAGACATGGGACTCCAGGGGCCAACAAGAGGCTTTTCTGGTTAGAAAAGTCTTAGCTCTCCTTTGCCTCTCTGGGCTTGTAGATGTCACTACTGAAGGCTCAAGGCTCTTTTAAGGACCCTCTCTACATGAGCAATCCTATCTGCCTCCTGTGACCCTGGCCCTGCATCAGTTACAGATCCCCAATGGGGAGAGGGTCCTGATGCCTGCAGTCTAGACCTAACCAGAGCCAAGAGCCAGAAGATGCTGGTGCTTCCCCCATCCTCCAACTGGAGACCTCAGTGAGACAGGGAGGCATAGCAGCATCAAAGAGGGCCAGTCCCTGGCTGCACCTGTGCTCTGAAATGGGCCTGAGAGTCCCAGCATTCCAGCCCACCCAGTGCAGAAACCTGGTTTCCAATTCCCGGAGGGTTTCCAAGGGGGATGTGCATGTGTGTTCCTGTTGATTTAGATACAGTGAACAGAATGGAGAATAACCAAAACAACACTGTGGGAGAACACTGTAACCCAGTGGTCAACTGGGGCCTGGCCTGGCAGATTTGGTTAAACTTACCCAAAGACCTCCCCATCGTGGGGTCTCTCCTCTCCGCATCCCTTCCCTGCCTGGGCTCTGCCCAGCTTCTGAGTCTCAGGCCAGCCCCTTTGTTCTTTCCACACACGGAGATATGTGCACATAAATATCAGGGGTACGCACCCCACTTGAGCCCATACACTCATGATGTAAGTAACTTTCTGAAAATACAGAGGGATAGTGAGAAACGGGATTCATGTTGAACAGCACCAAGCAGCAGCCTCCTTTCTTCCCTCTTTCCCCGCCTCTCTGGTAAAACATGCACAATTCTAAAATTCCTTCATGTCTCAAGCAGAGCTGCTCCACCCACATCCAGGCCTCCACTGGGATCCGAGTTTCAGGCTTAAGGCACTTATCAAAATATTGTTCCCAGCAAAGACAGCTTCCCCTTTCTAAGGGAACTTAGATGAAGACAATTTTCTTCCTGCTTTCAACCCTGTACCTGTTTACTGCGTTGATCTCACCACCAGGTGCAGAGGCAGAGCCTGCTGTGCTGTCTTCTTTACCCACATCCCAGGCTGCCACCACCTCCCTGTGTGTCAGGCTGCTCCTGATGTCTCAGTGTGGGGGCTCCCTGCACTGTCTTGGGGTCTGCTATTTTGGCATGAGGATCTGCTGGTCTCTTAACAAAAGTTCTCTGTCCCTGCCCAGGCTGCTGCTACCTCAGGGTGGTGGCCGTGCTGCCTCCTTTGGGCGTGCCCTCCTGGACATTGCTGCACTCCCTGAAGTGCACCTTTTCTCGGGCCACCTGCTCCTGGCCCAACATGAGTCCTCACATCCACCTGCTGCGTGGTGCCGGCTCACTCACCTCTTTGTGGTCCCGCCGACCTCGCCGGCTCCCCTGGCCACGCTTTCTGGCGCACAGCCCCATCTGGGTTCATAACAAGGCCCAACTCATGCCCCATTCTCCTGGTCTGCCTAGCACTGACCCTGTTCATCTCTGAGCCCACTGGGGCGTCCTCTCAGCATGTGAGGGAGGGCTGCTCATCTTCCCTCCATGGTTTGAGATGCTAGAAGATTGCATCCCTCAAAACCCAGCAGCCCCCCTTCTCTGAGATTTTTTTCAGCTTTGTCTTACAAGCATGTCCCCTGGGTTCTCTGTCTGACAGGTGGGAGAGCTGTGTGTGTTTGCAGACCCGAAGTGCTTTCTGTAGCTAGATAATCTTAGCCTTGACTCTGAGCGCTATGCCCTCCCCTTGCTCAGGGTCTGTTCCTGCACAGCTAAAAACACGCTGGTACAGGACGGGCATGGTGGCTCACACCTGTAATCTCAGCACTTTGGGAGGCCGAGGCGGGCAGATCACGAGGTCAGGAGATTGAGACCATCCTGGCTAACATGGTGAAACCCCATCTCTACTAAAAATACAAAAAATTAGCCGGGCATGGTGGCGGGTGCCTGTAGTCCCAGCTACTCGGGAGGCTGAGGCAGGAGAATCGCTTGAATCCGGGAGGCGGAGCTTGCAGTGAGCCGAGATTGCGCCACTGCACTCCAGCCTGGGGACACAGAGGGACTCCATCTCAAAAAAAAAAAAAAGAAACATGCTGGTACACATGTGTGCACCGAGATGCACATGAACAGACTCACACAGGCATCTAACATGCTGGAGACAGACAGGAGGGCTTACAGTGCAGCCTCTTGGAAAGAGACTAGATGGGGCTAGGGCCGAGGAAACACGGATGGGTGGGAAGGAGCAAAGAAGAATGAGGGAAGAGGAAGTCTTTCGTGAGCTCAGACAAAAGGCAGATTCGCAGGAAGAGAAGCAGAGCCCCTGGGACTTGGGAGGACGTTGTGTTGAGTAGTTCTGTGTCCAGGCTGAGTCTGGGCTCAGCTCTGGACTTGGCTCTGGGAAGTGCTCAGGTGCAGAATGGCATTCACATGGCCTGGGCCTTGTCTCAGTTACTCCCCCGCCTGTAACTCTATTAACTCTTGCAGTGCCTCAGCGAACCAAAGGAAGGAATGCCAGGAACCTACAAATGAATCCGCTTAGCTTGCTCAAAAAAAGTCAAGCAAGTCACTCCCTGGAACCCAAATAAGCCAGAAGGATCAAGACAGCCCCAGTCTCCACTGCATCCCTTAGCCGGTGATTCTCAACCTTCCGAGGGATGGAAACCCACAGAGAACTTGGTTGAAATGCAGATTCCCAGCTGGTGCTTTTCAAGAAACCCTCTGCGTGTTGCTGAGTACTCCTAGAACTTTGAGAAACACTGTTTCCCTCCTGCAGTCCCCAAACTCTACATGTTTAACAAAATAGAGGTTGGTTTATTTTAAAATTCTGTCTCATTGCTGAAACCCACACCTCAACTCAGTTTTAGAACCCTCTGAGTGTTGTCTGTGTCCTTTGAGAGCAAACATGCCGAGATAGCTGTGACTGGCACCTGGCACTTAGTAGGTGTCAGTAACTCTTCATTTAATCAAAATATGGACAGATACGTCACTGACATGCCAGTGATCTGCATGAAAGCTCAGAAGGTGAGAACAAAAGGAGATACCAAATACAGACCAGAGCCAGGTGTCATAAGGTGGGAGGCAAAGGTGAGCATGTCTCTGAGGACAAAGGTGGAAGAAACGGAGACATGAGGTTCAAATATAGACGGTGTAGGCTAAGGAGGCCATCTCTGGCAAGCATCTGTCAGTTCAGTTAAGACACTAATTCGGTTAGTTCAATGAGCTCACGAGCACCTACACACCCTCCTCTTGACACACAGCTACCTGCCTGGTCCCCGCTGAGTCTCCCCCGCCCTGTCCTTCTCCACTCACCAGCACCCCTGGCCTAGGGACCAGGCATACAAATAGGAAATTACCTCATCCTCAGAGAACCCATGTCCAGCAGTTCTCTTCCTCAGGAATGGCACCCATCCTTGCTTCCAGACTAAGGCTGAGACTCCGGAAAGCTGAGGAGGATGTGGGGTGTGAACAGCTGGTTCTGTGGATGATGCCAGGAGTAGGATTTGTTTTCTGAGTCGCAGCTTAAGATATCGCGAGGATGCCTAGTGTGGGAGGAAGGGGAGTGGCATCATGATGCAGGACACATGCACAGCACAGCTGTGCCAGCCCTGGGCAGTTTCCAGCCTCTCGGGTCCCAGGCTCTTTCTTTTCTGGAGGCCTCACCCCAATGATACTTAACATCTTAAAATGCCCTCACACTAAATGTATCGCTCTAAATAATTAGAAAGCATTTTTATAATCTTGCTTCAGAAATTAACTGGCTATGAGTAAGTTATTTAATGTGTACTTAGCTGTGAGTGACATCTCAGCAATCAGCATGCACAGAGAAGAAATCGAACAAGTTTTATAAATGTAATGAGACTATTTTGAATATTAAATTTGACAGTGAATGAAACTGACAATATTATGTTTTATAAAGATTTCATACATATTCATACACTCTTTGTTTTTATATTTTGGCACCCATATTTTCAAAGGTTTCATATTTTCACAGGCTCTTGACACTGTGCTTAAGGGGCCTGGTGGCTGAACTTGCTCTGGTGATGGAGGACTTCGACCTTCTGCATGTCCTCTAGCGAGCTCTCTGGCAAGCATGCAGAGTGTCTGACATTCTTTTCCTGCTTTGGTAACAATTTCATCTTCTTAAAGGCAAAGAAAGCCTGCACGGGCCAAGCTGTGAAGCCAAGAGGGTTGGAAGACAAATATATGTGTGTGTGTGTATCTTTGTGTATATATGTGTGTGTATGTATACATGTTTATGTATGTATGTATGTAGGTGTGGATGTATTTATGTGCACATGCGTATGTGTGTGTATGTATATGTGTATGTGTGTATAAATGTGTATGCATGTGTATACATGTGTATGTGTGTATACATGTATGTGTATGTATATGTATATATGTGTAAATGTGTGTGTGTGTATGTCTCTGGTGTTTTTCTAGTTATGAGGTTCATTGATACTATACAGGAGCCTACTTTTTTTTCAGAGCAAAGTTGACATTTCTGGTCAATGTATTGCTTCTACCCCAAAAAAATTCAGGGAAGACAAGGCATGGGAAGGAGTATTTTTTTGAGCATTGCTTCAAGCCATATTCAGGGACTGGCCATAGCTCTGCTCGCATGGCCCACAGCCTCAGATGAGGAACCAAAACAAATGTGGAAGGGGACATGGGAGAAGGGTCTACTCTAGCCTTGACTAACTGCAAAGAAGCATACAGTGGAAAGGAGAAAACCCCTTCAAAAACAACCCAGCCATAGAGCCAGGGAGGGGAAAGCCATGCATGGTCTGAAAAGTCAGAAAACATATGAGCATGACTCTATGATCAGAGGAGTCACCTTCTCAAGAAGAGAAGATATGTATGGCTGGGATGCTGTAACTATCAAGTGAGGACTTTGAAGGCAGGAATTTGAAGGTAGCTACATCTAACATGTTATAGGATCTGCCTCTAGCAGGTGGGCAACATGCAGGAACAGATGTGGAATTTGAGTAGAGAGTAGGAAATTGTACAAAAGAAATGGAAACTTGAAGATGCCAGAAATGAAAATCTTGCCGGGTGCAGTGGCTCATCCCTGTAATCCCAACACTTTGGGAGGCCAAGGTGGGCGGATCACGAGGTCAAGAGATCGAGACCATCCTGGCCAATGCGGTGAAACCCTGTCTCTACTAAAAACACAAAAATTAGATGGGTGTGGTGGCGCGTGCCTGTAGTCCCAGCTACTTGGGGGGGCTGAGGCAGGAAAATTGCTTGAATCCAGGAGGTGGAGGCTGCAGTAAGTTGAGATTGTGCCACTGCACTCCAGCCTCGTGACACAGTGAGACTCTGTCTCAAAAAGAAAAGAAAAGAAAAGAAAAGAAAAGAAAAGAAAAGAAAATCTCAACATCAGAGATCTAGAAATCCTTTGGCAGGTTTATCAGCCAAGTAGACAAAAGCAAGGCAAAAAAATATGTGAATTTGAGGCAAGATCAACAGAAATTAGCCAACTATAACACAGAGAGAGTAAAAACAAAGAAACCAGCAACCCTCAAACCAAACACCCAAGATGTGTGGGACAATACCAATGGTTTCACATACATGTGATCAAAGTCCCAGAAGGAGAAGGGAGAAGAAATATTTAAAGAGCTACTTGAAGAGATAATCACTGAGAATTTCCAAAATTAAAGACAAGAAGCCACAGATCCCCTTCCTTCCTTCCTTCCTTCCTCCCTCCCTCCCTCCCTCCCTCCCTCCCTCCCTCCCTCCCTCCCTCCCTCCCTCCCTCCCTCCCTCCCTCCCTCTCTCTCTCTCTCTCTCTCTCTCTCTTTCTTTCTTTCTTTCTTTCTTTCTTTCTTTCCTCTTTCTTCTTTTCCCTCTCTGGCCCAGGCTGCAATCTACTCGGCTTGCGGCTGCCCGCGCCGCGGACTGCCTGGGTCTGCTGCCGCGCCCCACCGCTGCCTGCCTTTTCTCCTTTCACGGCAGGCACGCGTTCGCCATCTTGGCCACGCTCGTCGCCAGCTCCTCACGCCGAGTGCTCTGCCCGCCTCAGCTTCCCGAGCTACTGGAACTACAGACGGAGTCTCGCTCACCCAGTGCTCGGTGTTGCCCAGGCTGGAGTGCGGTGGCGTGGTCTGGCCTCGCGGCAGCCTCCGCCCCCCAGCCGCCTGCCTTGGCCTACCAGGGTGCTGGGATTGCAGCCCCTGCCCGGCCGCCGCCCCGTCTGGGAGGTGGGGAGCGCCTCTGCCCGGCCGCCCCGTCTGGGAAGTGAGGAGCGCCTCTGCCCGGCCACCCACCATCTGGGAAGTGAGGAGCGCCTCTGCCCGGCCACCCACCGTCTGGGAAGTGAGGAGCGCCTCTGCCCGGCCACCCACAGTCTGGGAAGTGAGGAGCGCCTCTGCCCGGCCACCCACCGTCTGGGAAGTGAGGAGCGCCTCTGCCCGGCCACCCACCGTCTGGGAAGTGAGGAGCGCCTCTGCCCGGCCACCCACCGTCTGGGAAGTGAGGAGCGCCTCTGCCCGGCCACCCCGTCTGGGAAGTGAGGAGCGCCTCTGCCCGGCCGCCCCGTCTGGGAGGTGAGGAGCGCCTCTGCCCGGCCACCCATCGTCTGGGAAGTGAGGAGCGCCTCTGCCCGGCCACCCACCGTCTGGGAAGTGAGGAGCGCCTCTGCCCGGCCGCCCCGTCTGGGAAGTGAGGAGCGCCTCTGCCCGGCCACCCATCGTCTGGGAAGTGAGGAGTGCCTCTGCCCGGCCACCCATCGTCTGGGAAGTGAGGAGCGCCTCTGCCCGGCCACCCCGTCTGGGAAGTGAGGAGCGCCTCTGCCCGGCCGCCCCGTCTGGGAGGTGAGGAGCGCCTCTGCCCGGCCACCCATCGTCTGGGAAGTGAGGAGCGCCTCTGCCCGGCCGCCCCGTCCGGGAAGAAGTGAGGAGCGCCTCTGCCCGGCCGCCCCGTCTGGGAAGTGAGGAGCGCCTCTGCCCGGCCGCCCCGTCTGGGAAGTGAGGAGCGCCTCTGCCCGGCCGCCCCGTCCGGGAAGAAGTGAGGAGCGCCTCTGCCCGGCCGCCCCGTCTGGGAGGTGAGGAGCACCTCTGCCCGGCCACCCATCGTCTGGGAAGTGAGGAGCGCCTCTGCCCGGCCGCCCCGTCCGGGAAGAAGTGAGGAGCGCCTCTGCCCGGCCGCCCCGTCTGGGAAGTGAGGAGCGCCTCTGCCCGGCCGCCCCGTCTGGGAAGAAATGAGGAGCGCCTCTGCCCGGGCGCCCCGTCCGGGAAGAAGTGAGGAGCGCCTCTGCCCGGCTGCCCCATCTGGGAAGTGAGGAGCGCCTCTGCCCGGCCACCCATCGTCTGGGAAGTGAGGAGCGCCTCTGCCCGGCCGCCCCGTCTGGGAGGTGAGGAGCGCCTCTGCCCGGCCACCCATCGTCTGGGAAGTGAGGAGCGCCTCTGCCCGGCCTCCCATCGTCTGGGAGGTGAGGAGCGCCTCTGCCCGGCCGCCCCGTCCGGGAGGAAGTGAGGAGCGCCTCTGCCCGGCCGCCCCATCCGGGAAGAAGTGAGGAGCGCCTCTGCCCGGCTGCCCCGTCTGGGAAGAAGTGAGGAGCGCCTCTGCCCGGGCGCCCCGTCTGGGAAGTGAGGAGCGCCTCTGCCCGGCCACCCACCGTCTGGGAAGTGAGGAGCGCCTCTGCCCGGCCACCCACCGTCTGGGAAGTGAGGAGCGCCTCTGCCCGGCCACCCACCATCTGGGAAGTGAGGAGCGCCTCTGCCCGGCCACCCACCGTCTGGGAAGTGAGGAGCGCCTCTGCCCGGCCGCCCCGTCTGGGAAGTGAGGAGCGCCTCTGCCCGGCCGCCCCGTCTGGGAAGTGAGGAGTGCCTCTGCCCGGCCACCCATCGTCTGGGAAGTGAGCAGCGCCTCTGCCCGGCCACCCATCGTCTGGGAGTTGAGGAGCGCCTCTGCCCGGCCGCCCCGTCCGGGAAGAAGTGGGGAGCGCCTCTGCCCGGCCGCCCCGTCCGGGAAGAAGTGGGGAGCGCCTCTGCCCGGGCGCCCCGTCCGGGAAGAAGTGGGGAGCGCCTCTGCCCGGCCGCCCCGTCCGGGAAGAAGTGGGGAGCGTCTCTGCCCGGCCGCCCCGTCCGGGAAGAAGTGGGGAGCGCCTCTGCCCGGCCGCCCCGTCCGGGAAGAAGTGGGGAGCGCCTCTGCCCGGCCGCCCCGTCCGGGAAGAAGTGAGGAGCGCCTCTGCCCGGCCACCCATCGTCTGGGAGGTGAGGAGCGCCTCTGCCCGGCCACCCATCGTCTGGGAGGTGAGGAGCGCCTCTGCCCGGCCACCCATCATCTGGGAAGTGAGGAGCGCCTCTGCCCGGCTGCCCCATCTGGGAAGTGAGGAGTGCCTCTGCCCGGCCACCCATCGTCTGGGAAGTGAAGAGTGCCTCTGCCCGGCCACCCATCGTCTGGGAGGTGAGGAGCGCCTCTGCCCGGCCACCCATCGTCTGGGAGGTGAGGAGCGCCTCTGCCCGGCCACCTATCGTCTGGGAAGTGAGGAGCGCCTCTGCCCGGCCACCTATCGTCTGGGAAGAAGTGAGGAGCGTCTCTGCCTGGCCACTCCGTCTGGGAAGTGAGGAGCTCCTCTGCCCGGCCACCCTGTGTCTGGGTAGAAGTGAGGAGCTCCTCTGCCTGGCCGCTCCGTCTGGGAGGTCTACCACGGAGGCCAGAAGCAATGTGGGGGCTGGACGTGGTGGCTCACGCCTGTGGTCCCGGCACTCTGGGGGGCGAGGCGGGTTGATCACTTCGGGCTAGGAGTTCGAGACCAGTCTGGCCAACTTGGCGAAACATGAAGAATACAACAGACAAACCAACCAACCAACTCAGTGACAACAAAACAGGTCTACCCTGGAGTCATACTCTAATTTTTTTTATTTTCTTCCCTTTCTGATCCTTTATCCCACTTTCTTTTTCTTCCTCTTCCTTCTCCCTCTTCTTTGTCAAATAGAGGATTGAGTTATTGTCACTTATCCATATAAAGTCCCTCTCTCATTTATTTTAACTCCCACCCCCCATTTCTATTCCCCGACTTCCCATGTGCAACCTTCCTAATATGTTTGATACGCATCTTTTTGTTTGTATGTATTTTTAGAAAATGTTTATTGTTAGCCGGGCGCGGTGGCTCACGCTTGTAATCCCAGCACTTTGGGAGGCCGAGGCGGGCGGATCACGAGGTCAGGAGATCGAGACCACTGTGAAACCCTGTCTCTACTAAAAATACAAAAAAAAAAATTAGCCGGGCGTGGTGGCGGGCGCCTGTAGTCCCAGCTACTTGGAGAGGCTGAGGCAGGAGAATGGCGTGAACCCGGGAGGCGGAGCTTGCAGTGAGCCGAGATCACGCCACTGCACTCCAGCCTGGGCAACAGAGCGAGACTCCGTCTCAAAAAAAAAAAAAAAAAAAAAAAGAAAATGTTTATTGTTTTTGTATGCAAAAATTAATAAAAAAAAAAAGAAATAAGACATAAAAAAAAAAAAAAAAAAAAAGAAGCCACAGATCCAAGGAGCTCAGAGAACTGAAGCAGGATAAATACAAAGAAAAACATACCTCAGCATATCATAGTCAAACCTGAAACCAAAGATGAGAGAACTTGAAAGCAGCCAGAAAGAAAAAGTTACCCAGTAGAGTAAGAAATAAAGCAGTCTTCTCAGCCAGTCTTGTGACTTATGGGTCTACTAGATAACCCAGGAGCCTTCTAGAATATTCCTTCATTTGAGGGCAATTAGCTTAAGCAGGTATCTGTTACCTGCAAAAAACAATTGGCCAGGATATAACATCCCAGCCAATTAGCCAATTAGGAGGCTGGGTGGCCTCCCATGCTCCAGTTCTACATACCTTGGCCCTGGCTCGTGTCACACCCTGCCCCCGCGCTCTGCACACCCTGGGAGGCCCTGCGCTGGCTGGTGGCTTCATCACCCCTCAAACACTATTTATTGCCTCTGAGCTGGGAGGAAGCTGAGCAGGTGGAGGCTGGATACACTAGTCACTGACCTCAGTGACCCTTGAGGCAGGCCCTGGGGTCTGACTGCTGCCTCACATTCTTTCCCGGGAGCTGAGCAGCCTGGAACAACCAAAGCCTGAGTCCAGCTGGTGCACCAGTCAGGGCGCTGCCACAGAGATGTTCACTGCCACAGGCAGCAGTGCTGTGAGCGGGCAGCTGCCAATGATTCAGGCCGCCACTAGTCAAGAAGATTCGGTTTCCTCTCTCATCACCCCCAGGCTATCTGTTAACCTCACTCTCTGGAAGAGAGGAGGAGCCTTTCCTGCAGAAGCCACAAGGAGGCAGCAAAGTGCTTGTCTAAGGGCCTCAGCTGGCCTGGAGAGGGGCTGGGAATTCAGGAATAAGAAGAGAGGCAACTGTGGGAAGAGTGACAGGAGGGGAGCTGGGGGGGTTCCTGGGAAGGTGCAGGTGGAGCGTGGACAGCAAGTGCGGCAGAGGGAGAAGACTCGAGGCATTCCTGACCCATGCTGGGACACGGGGATCCTGCAGAGGCTCTCCCTTGGACTGGGGCCCCTTCCTCCTCACTTGACCACCTACCCCCAGCAGGTCCTCTGCTCTGTATGGCAGAGATCTATTCCTGCAAATGACCCTTTGGGCAGCCATTTTTAGGAGCTCTGCCAGGAGGCCCTTCCCATGGACTTCCTCAAGCATGTAGCATGGCCCCATTGATTCATTTACTCATTCATTCATTCAACGAGTACCTATTGGGCACATAACATGAGGCAATGTTCTAGGTGTTAGGGATACTGTAGTGAGTAAAACAGATTTTTAAAAAGTGCTTTCATGGCCAGGTGCAGTGGCTCAAGCCTGTAATCCCAGCATTTTCGGAGGCCAAGGCGGGCACATCACAAGGTCAGGAAATCGAGACCATCCTGGCTAACATGGTGAAACCCCATCTCCAATAAAAATACAAAAAATTAGCCGGGTGTGGTGGCGGGCGCCTGTAGTCCCAGCTACTCGGGAGGCTGAGGCAGGAGAATGGCGTGAACCCGGGAGGCGGAGGTTGTGTGAGCCCTGATCGCGCCACTGCACTCCAGCCTGGGTGACTGAGCAAGACTCCGTCTCAAAAAACAAATAAACAAACAAACAAACAAAAAACTGCTTTCACGAAGCTTACATTCTATGGGGAGAAAAGACAAGAAACAAAAGTAAGTTAGTAAAATGCACAGTTATGTCAGAACCTAAAAGGTTCCATGGAGAAACACAAATTTCAAGAGGGATAAGGCAGCAGAGTGCAGGGGAGTGGGTGTTACCATTTAAAGTAGAGAGGGCACAGCAGGACGTTTCAGTGAAGACGTGAAGCAGGTGACGAGGTGAGCTGCGGGAAGGGCGTGCCAGACAGGGAGAGCAGGCTGAGGTGAAAGCCTGCCTGGCACACTCGGGGGCAGCAAGGTGCTCGGGGTACCTGGTGTGGGTGAGGGGGAGGAGCCATGTTGCAGAGGCCGCTGGGAGGCCGATCACACAAGGCCTTGTAGGCCACCGTAAGGACCTCTGTTCACCCTGAATGCAACGGGAGCCATTGCAGAATTCTGAGCAGAGAAGTTACATCATCTGTCCTTCAATTCAAGAGCATCGTCTGGCTGCAACCATGAGCATAGACTGGGAGCAGGGAGCAGGGAGACCAGCTGGAAGCTGTTTCAATTCCCACCCCATTCAGAAAGCCTAGTCATGAAGGCCGGACATGGTGGCTCATGCCTGTAATCCCAGCACCATGGGAGGTCATGGTGGGTGGGTCACTCGAGGTTGAGTTTGAGACCAGCCTGGCCAATGTGGTGAAACCCTGTCTCTACTAAAAAATACAAAATTTAGTCGGGCATGGTGGCAGGCACCTGTAATCTCAGCTGCTCGGGAGGCTGAGGCAGGAGAATCGCTTGAATCTGGGAAGTGGAGATTCAAGTGAGCCGAGATCATTGCACTGCAGCCAGAGAGACAAGAGTGAGACTCTGTCTCAAAAAAAAAAAAAAAAAAAGCTTAGTCAATGAGCTCAGATGGCCCTTCCACTACGAAGCTTCCACTAATCCTCCCTAAGCCTCCCCTTCTCCTGGGGGCTCTCCTGCCTTTGTGCGTGGATCTCCTCCAGCATTGGCCCATCTTGCCTTTGTTCTGGGATTATTGGTGAGCCTGTCCTCAACCCCACTAGACCTGAAACTCTTTAAGACGGATGCCCAGTTGCCCTCACAGCTGTAGCTTCCCCTCTACCTGGACCCTCGGAGGGCCATGCACACAGCAGAAACCAAGTCAAGCTTTCCCTAAGGAGTAAGTGCTCCCACCCCTCCATGGCTGCCTCTGAGGCTTCTTCTGGGCTGTGTTTCTGCCTGGAGCGCCACAATCGTTGTATTAAATGCTTGGCCACCATGACAGCCCTAGTGCCTTCTGTGAGCTGCATGTCACCGTCTCTCAGCACAGCCAGGTTTACAGGACACAGCTTGTCACCGGCCCATAAGGCAGCCTGTCAGTGCTGGCAGGAAGCACACACAAACCAGTGAGTTTGCACAGCCAGTGGCCTCTCTGGAGGCTCCTGAGGGCAATTAAATGTGTAATTTTTCATTTATTGATTCCTTAAACATTTATTGAGCACCTACTGTGGTGCCATGATCTGTATTAGGCAGCGGGGGCACGGAATTGAGTAAAACTTATTTCCCAGGAGCCTACTGCAAACACAGGGTGCTGACTGGATGCAAAGCACTGGCACAGTTACAGAAATAAATTCAAGTATTGTCTTGAACTCCCGAGGACTCACAATCCACCCACCACTCCTTCAGCAATTGTACTGTGCCAAGTGCTGGAGCTGGCGCTGAAAACAGAGGGGTCATGGCAAGCCTTGCAGGGTGACGCTTGAATAGAGACTTGAAAAGGTGGGGAGGCAAGTCATGGGGGAATGGTGACATTGGGACAGACTCCCCTCACACTCCAGTGTGGAGAAAGAGTAGCAACTGGTAGGGAGCTAGTATGGGAATGCAAGACAAAGTGCAACAGAGAACGGGGAAGACATTCATGGCAGTGAAGGTCTGGGGAGGCCTTTGGGGCTAAGTGGGATCTCCATGAAATGTGGAAGGATGGGTGGAACTATCGCAGGGGGCGGGAGGCAGGAAATCCAAGGGAAAAGGACACTGTAAGCACAGAGCATGTTCATGTAGCAGCAAGCGGCCAGCGTGGGTGTAGTTCCACACCACGTGTTGTAGGAGATAAGCCCAGCTGGGGCTGGATGTGGATGGGCTTGAAGGCCAACCAGAGGATGCTCCTCTGTAGGCAGTGGAGAACCACTGATGACAGCGTGGAGAATTTAAAAGAATGGAGACAGGGAGAGCAAGGAGAGGAGCAGTTGTGGAGGTGTGCACAGCAGTCACGTAAAGAACCAGTTACAACTGTAGTCACTCACTCATGCCTTTGCTTGTCCACAGACATAGTTATTATGCACAGAACCTCATGCCGATTGAAGGTGGGATAAGACAGATGGGGAGAAAACAAAGAAAAATAAAATCCGGTTTATGTGGAGGATTTTAAATCAAGGGAGAGACAGACACCAGTAAAACCCGAGCACACTCTTCCTTGAGGTCCGTGATATGATGCTCTTCTTGGTTTCCCACCCACATCCCCCACACTCCTCTAGCTCCTGCAGATTTTCATTCTCTTCTGCCTGTGTTCCCTAGGGGCTGCTCCAGTGCCTGGACTCTCCTCTCATGCCACAGGACATCCCAAGATGACTTCGGATTGCCCTACTGCCTCAAACATCAGCTGTATGATGAAGATTCCCAAATCCATCCCCAATTCCAATCTCTCCTCTGAGTCATAGAGCTGTATATGCAAACGCTCAACTGCACATCCCAACTGGCTGCCCACTGGCACCTCCAACTCAATCAATGCAAATGAAACTCATCACCTTTCCTTCTCATCCCCAACCCTGCAGCTCCACTTGTGCCTCTGGTCTCAATGCATATCTGCCAGCCTCATCCACTGCCAAAGCCTGAACTGGGCATCGTAGGTGCCTGAGCTCCTGCACCCATTCATGCAATCTCTCACCAAGCCCTGTCATCGTCTACATCTTTTATGTCTTCCCCTCAGTGACTACCCTAAATTGGGCCACCAACTAATCTCCCTGGCTTCTGTTTTACTCTTTCAAGCTATGCTCCATACTAAGCCAGAGACATCTAAAATGCAGGTCTAATTCCACACTTCTGCTTAAAAATTCATTAATGGCTCTTCATTCTTCTTAGGATAAAGTTCAATCATGGCCTATAAAGATTTTTATGACAGCTCTTCAGTCTGGCTGTATGATATTCCATTGTACGCATGTGCAATGATTTATTTAATCAGTCCTCAAGTGAGAGATGTGTGAGTTGGCTTTTGCTAAACTTGCTAATATGAACAATGCTCCAGCTGATAACTGTTTTCTTTTTTTTTTTCAAGAGAGGCAGTCTCACTTTGTCCCATGCTGGAGTGCAGTGGCGTGATCATAGCTCACTACTGCCTTGAACCCCTGGGCTCAAGAGATCCTCCCACCTCTGCCTCCCAAGTGGCTGGGACTACTGCACCCAGCTAATTTTTTAATTTTCATTTTTTTGTAGAGACGAGGTCTCGCCACTTTGCCCAGGCTGGTCTTGAACTCCTGGGCTTAAGCAGTCCTACCACCTTGGCCTCCCTAAGTGCTAGGATTACAGGTGTTAGCCACCACACCTGGCTGATAATTTTATATGTAATTTATTTTGCATGTGTGAAAGTACATTGGATCAGAAATTCTATGCATTTGTAATTCTGACAAGTCTTAATGAATTGCAGTTTTTTTTTGTTTTTTTTTTTTTTTGAGACGGAGTCTCGCTCTGTCGCCCAGGCTGGAGTGCAGTGGCGCAATCTCGGCTCACTGCAAGCTCCGCCTCCCGGGTTCACGCCATTCTCCTGCCTCAGCCTCTCCGAGTAGCTGGGACTACAGGCGCCCGCCACCACGCCCGGCTAATTTTTTGTATTTTTAGTAGAGACAGGGTTTCACCGTGGTCTTGATCTCCTGACCTCGTGATCCGCCCGCCTCGGCCTCCCAAAGTGCTGGGATTACAAGCATGAGCCACCGTGCCCGGCAATGAATTACAGTTCTAACAGCAACACGAGAGTGCTTATTACCCTACAACCATGCCAAGGCTAAGTGTCCAACATCTAGATTTTTTGCCAATCAGTGGGTGAAAAATTATACTAAATGTAGTTTCAATTGTCTTGTGAGTGAGGTTGAGTATTTTTTCATGTTTAAGAGACATTTATCTTTCCATTAACCATCCCATTTTCTTATTGAACTTGCTATTTTTCATATTGATTTGTAGAGATTTTGTACATATTAAGCAAATTAGCCCCTCTGACTATGATATGGGTTGCAAATATTTTCCCTACTTTGCCATTCTCTTTGTTTATGGTGTTTTTTGCTCTGTAGAAATTATAGATTTTTATGTTGACAGAATTTGTTTTTTTAAAGCTATGAGAAAATGTGTGCCATTCTGGAAAACACTTTCTCTACTGTGACATTATAAATTTGTGGTTTTACTCTTTTACATTTATTTATTTATTTGGAAATGGAGTCTCACTCTGTCATCCAGGACGGAATGCAGTTGCGCAATCTCAACTCACTGCAACCTCTGTCTCCCAAGTTCAAGCAATTCTCCTGCCTCAGCCTCCCGAGTAGCTGGGATTACAGGTGCCTGCCAACATGCCTGGCTAATTTTTTGTATGTTTAGTAGAGATGGGATTTCGCTATGTTGGCCAGGCTGGTCTCAAACTCCTGACCTCGAGTGATCTGCCTGCCTCGGCCTCCCAAAGTGCTAGGGTTACAGGCATGAGCCACCAAGCCTGGCCTTTTACATTTATTTAAACATAATTGTTTCATAGTGTAAGAACTGAAAAGAGACACCACATTCGTTTTCTCCAGGTGACTATACAATTGTCTCAATGCTACTTAGTATATCATACATCTTTTCCCTACTGACAGACAATGCCATCTTTATCATTTACTAAACTTTTTAATGCCTGAGGTCTATTTCTGGACTATTATGTTCTCTTTTTTTTTTTTGAAATGGAGTCTCAGTCTATCACCCAGGGTGGAGGGCAGTGGCGCGATCTCGGCTCACTGCAACCTCTGCCTCCCAGGTTCAAGCGATTCTCCTGCCTCAGCCTTCTGAGTAGCTGGGATTACAGGTGCACACCACCATGCCAGGCTAATTTTTGTATTTTTTTAGTAGGCACAGGGTTTCGCCATGTTTTCCAGGCTAGTCTCGAACTCTTGGCCTCAGGTGATCTGCCCAACTCAGCCTCCCAAAGTGCTGGGATTACAGGCATGAACCACCACGCCCGGCCTATTATGTTCTCTTGATCAAAATGTTTATGCGTGTGCTAGTGTCCTCTGGATTTTACTATTTTAACTATCAATATGTGGTACAGTGCTTCTCCTCTCATTAACCTTACTTTTCAAAATGTTCTCATGGCTATTCTTTTTGTTTTGTTTTGGTTGGTTGTTTTTCATTCTGAGGATGCTACTGAAGCAACATGGTTATCCCTGATGCAAAAATTTCCACATGAATTTATATTCAGGTTGCGTACTCTGTTGGTATTTTTATTAGATCTTTGTTAAATTTATGGATTAATTCATGGAGAGCTGACATCTTTATAATAGTGAGTCTTTCTACCCAAAAATAGAATATGCCTTCCTATTTATTCAAACTTCCTTTGGTGGCATTTTAGTTTTGAGTATTGATATGGTTTGGCTCTGTGTCCCCACCCAAATCTCATCTTGAATGGTAATCCCCATAATCCCCACATGTCCAGGGAGCGACCTGGTGGGAGGTGATTGGATCATGGAGGCAGTTTCCCCCATGCTGTTCTTTTCATGAGACTTTTCACGAGATCTGCTGGTTAAGTGTTCCTCTTTCACACTCATTCTCTCTCTCGTCACCTTGTGAAGAAGTTGCCCGCTTTACCTCACCTTCCGCCATGAATGTAAGTTTCCTGAGGCTTCCCCAGCCATGAGGAACTGTGAGTCAATTAAACCTCTTTCTTTTATAAATTACCAGTCTCTGGTGTTACCTTTATAGCAGTGTGAGAACAGACTAATGCAGGTACCTAGATCTAGCACATTTATTGTGCTTGGTTTACTGTGTTGTTGCTGTTGTAAACAATACGGTCTATTCTCTTATATTCTCAAACAGGCGGTTTTAAAAAAATACTCATTTCTACCCATTTTCCTAAAATATCTTATTTGTATTAGTTTTTCAGTTGATATCCTTGGATTTTTCATGTAGGCTATCATATCATAAATATTTCAACTCTTCTAGTTTTTATATCTCATTCTCTTCTTTAATTACATAGGCCAGTACTTCCAAAGGAAAATTAAATAAAAAGAGTCATGGGGCCATCCTTATACATACCTAATTAATCAGAATAATCCAGATTTCTTCAGTGAGCATGATGCTGACCTTTGGAGTAAAATGTGTTTATCATGTTACAGAGGCTGGAGGTTTCATACAGTTTTGTCTGTGATTCTCTAACCTAGGGGGTCGATATCTCAGAGGGTTTCAATCTGTGCATGAGAATCTTCCTTTGCAGATACTTTCTTTTCCCTTACAGAAACAAACAAACAAACAAACACAGTATACAGATCTCAAGTAGAGTGTACGCTGACTTAAATTGCATTGTGAATCCCAAGGTAACTTAGTATTGGTCAACAGCTTTATTTGATTTGACTCTCTAGGAAGATAAAACACTTGAGCCAACAGCAGCAAGATCCTGTGTCCTCTGACTGGGTCCCAGGAGGTAGCTGCCCTAGCTAAGAGAGCAACTAGTCCTGCTCTAGTGGACAAGAGTGGGGAGGGGCTGTGCTATCAAAGTCTGGGTCCTAGAGTCAGACCACCTGGCAGGAGGCACTCAGACCTAAGCCCTAAGAGCAGTAACAACAGCTAACATTTTTTGAACACTTGCTATATACCACCTGTGTTTCAGTAGTAAGTGATTTACTCCTCATAACCATCCTAATGAAGTGGGGACTATTATTTCCCCACAGAGGATGAAACTGGGGCACAGTAATGTAACTTGCTCAAAGTCATAAGTTGATAGGTGATAGAGGCAGTTTCAAACCACGTACTTTGGCTCCAGAGCCTATGTTCTTTTTGATTGTTTAGTTCTACGTACTCACAGGGCCTATATTTTTGGACAGTTTTTTTGTTTGTTTGTTTGTTTGTTTTGAGACAGGGTCTCACTCTGTGGCCCAGGCTGGAGTGCAGTGGTACGATCATGGCTCACTGCAGCCTTGACCTCTACAGGCTCAAGCAGTCCTCCTACCTCAGCCTCCCGAATAGCTGGAACTACAGGTGTGTGTCACCACACCCGGCTAATTTTTGTATTTTTAGTAGAGAAGGGGTTTTGCCATGTTGCCCAGGCTGGTCTTGAACTCCTAAGGTCAAGTGATCTGCCCGCCTCGGCCTCCCACTGTGCTGAGATTACAGGCGTGAGCTCCCAGGCCTGGCCAGAGCCTATGTGCTTAACCACTGTGTTCTAATCCCCCAGAAGATGGAGCCTGGGGCCCTGAGCAAAGATCCAGGAGGAACCATGAACGTGGCCTCCATTGTAAACCACATCAACCCCAGAGAAAGAGTGCCTGACTATGAAAGACTACTCCAGAGCAGGGGTCCCCAACATGTACTGGGCCGTGGCCTGTTAGGAACTGGGCTGCACAGCAAGAGGTGAGCAGCAGGCGAGTGAGCATTACCACCTGAGCTCTGCACTCCGCCTCCTGTCAGATCAGCAGTGGCATTAGATTCTCATAGGAGGGAGAACCCTATTGTGAACTGCACGTGCGAGTGATCTAGGTTGCACGCTCCTTATGAGAATCTAATGCCTGATGATCTGAGGTAGAACAGTTTCATCCTGAAACCATGTTCCCCAACCCCCTGTCTGTGGAAAAATTGTATTCCACAAAACCAGTCCCTGGTGCCAAAATGCTTGGGGACCACTGTTCTAGAGCCAGGAAGAGTTAACTGGAAGCTGGATAATAGGTGCCATTGCTAGCTTTTCTTTTTATCCACATTCTTCTTTTGGTTTATTTTCTTGCCCCTCTTCCTCTGCCTTGCCCTAAATGTTGGCATGTCCCATGCAATGGTCTTGGGCCCTCCTCATTCTCTTATCCACACTCTCTCCCTAAGCATCCACATCCAGATCTTCCTGATGATGACTCCCCGGTGGATAGCTCCAGTCCAGGCCTCTTCCCTGACCCAACTAATGTGCCCACCTCTCTATTCTACAGCACCACTGAGATGCCTTATAGGCACCTCAAACTTAACATGTCTAAAACAGAACTTTTTTTTTCTGCCCCTGTATAAACCTGCTCCTCCCACAGACTTCTCCTCTGCAGTCAACTTACATGAGATACTTATCCAATAAATATTTATTAAGCACCTACTATAGCAGTGAACAAAACAGACAAAAACCCTGCCTTCCTAAAGCTTACATTCTACTACTGGAAAACCTACAGTAAACAGAAAAAAATAAGTAAATTAGAAGATAATAAGGGCTAAGGAGAAAGCCAAGAAGAGGTACAGTGAGCAGGGGATGAGGACTGAAATTTTTGAAAGAGCAAGTGAGAAGAGCAGGAGGTGAAGTCAGAGAAGCAACAGGGGGTGGGCCATGAGCTTTTATCCTGAGGAAGATGGAGGACTTTGAACAGAAGCAGGATGTGAGCAGATTGCCAATGTAATAGGAATACCCCAGCTGCTGTGAATAAACTAAAGAAGGGCAGTAAGGATGAAAGCTGGGAGACCAGTTAGGGAACTCTTACTATAGTCCAGGTAACAGATAATGGATAATGGGGAGTTGGACCAGGAGACCGTGGAAAACTGGTAAGATAGGGTCACATTCCAGATATATTCTGAAGCAGGGGGTTCTACCATCCACCCAGGTTCTTAGGCCAAAAATCTCAGTCTCATCCTTGATTCTTCCTTTTCCCTCATATCCCATATCCAATCCATCAGCGACTCCTTGGGGTTCTATTTCCAAAATGTGCCAGTCACAGTTCCTGTCCATCTTCACCACCCCCACATGCCAGCTAAACCACCTGGGTTTACCTCTCACCTAGATCACTGCAATACCCTTTTACCTGATCTCTCTGCTTCCTCTTTTGCCCCCTGCAATCTAGTCTTCACAAGCAGCCAGAAGGATCATTTTCAAACTTAGATCATATCACAGGATGCCCTTGCTTGTGATCCTTTAAGAGCTTTGCAATGAACTAAGAATAAAGGCCAAAATCCATACGGAGAACTACACGGCTGGCATGGGCTGCCCTCTGATGACTTCTCTGTTCTCAACTCTTTCCCTCTTTTTATTGATCGCCCTGCTCCAGCCACACCGGGGTCCTTCCTGTTCCTCAAACTCACCAAACTCCTTCCTGCTTTGGAGCCAGAGCTATCCCCTCTGATGGGGTCAGTGTACCCCACCTTATTGCATGACTGGTTGCCTATCGACATCAAATCTCAGCTCAGTCATCACCTCTTCATAGAAGACCATCCTGAGAACTTTCATCTAGTATAGATACTATACTATATATACTAACTATAGCTAGTATAGTCCACCATGCTGTGTAAACAGAAAACACAATCTTGAGCAGGAAGCTGACCTTTAGAAACCCCTGCATCCATACCACAAGGGTGCCTAGGTTTCTTTTTATCCAATAGTAGGGAGGATTGAGAACCAGAGGGGAAGTTTGAGTTTCCAGGCACCAAACAGGAGATGATGGTGACCACCACCTTTCCCTCGTGACACCTTGGGGGAAGGAATTACCTCAGGCAGCTGGAAGCCAAGAGTTTTCCTTTCTCCTCTCTCACTCAAGAAGTTGTGGCTCAGTGCAGTGGTTCACACCTGTAATCCAGCACTTTGGGAGGCTGAGGCGGGTGGATCATTTGAGGCCAGGAGTTGCAGACAAGCCTGGCCAACATGGCGAAACCCCGTCTCTACTAAAAATACAAAAATAAGCCAGGCGTGGTGGCAGGCACCTGTAATTTCAGCTACTTGTGAGGCTGAGGCAGGAGAATCACTTGAACCCGGGAGGTGGAGGTTGCAGTGAGTCGAGATTGTGCCACTGTACTCCAGCCTGGGTGACAGAGCGAAACTCTGCCTCAAAATCAATCAATCAATAAAAAGAAGTTGTGCAGAACCTATTTTTTTCATTGTAAAAAAAATTACACGCCTGTAATCCCAGGATTACAGGATTACACGCCTGTAATCCCAGCACTTTGGGAGGCTGAGGTGGTCAGGAGTTTGTGGTCAGGAGTTTGAGACCATCCTGGCCAACATAGTGAAACCTCATCTCTACTAAAAACACAAAAATTATCCAGGCATGGTGGCACACGCCTGCAATCCCAGCTACTCGGGAGGCTGAGGCACGAGAATCGCTTGAACCCGGGAGGTGTAGGTTGCAGGAGCCGAGATTGCGCCACTGCACTCCAGCCTGGGTGACAGAGGAAGGCTCTGTCTCAAAAAAAATAAAACAAAATTTAAAAACCATGTATTAAAAAATTGGAAAATAATTAGAGAGAAAAATTACTACTACTACCACTTGGACATATGTTAACATTCTGGTGCATTTCCTTCAACTGTCTTTTCCTTTGTATGTTTTTAATAGTTATCATGAATTCATATATATTTAATAACATTAAAATTATTAATGTTCTGTGTAATCACTTTTTATAAAAATTATTTCAGGCCGGGTGCTGTGGCTCACGCCTGTAATCCCGGCACTTTGGGAGGCCGAGGCAGGCTGATCATGAGGTCAGGAGTTCAAGACCAGCCTGGCCAACATGGTGAAAACCTGTCTCTACAAAAAAAAAAAAAAAAAAAAAACTTAGCTGGGCATGGTGGCGCGTGCCTGTAATCCTAGCTACTCGGGAGGCTGAGGCAGGAGAATTGCTTGAACCGAGACCCGGGGGCTGGAGGTTACAGTGAGCCAAGATTGTGCCACTGCACTCCTGCCTGGGCTATGGAGCGAGACTCTGTGTCAAAAATATATATATATATTATTTTATTGGTTTTCTGATATTTTCACAAGTTTACATAATATATTTAATCAAGTGCCTGTTAAAAAATAAAACTCACAATCTTTCATGGGAGTTAAAATAAGTACATACTCATTAAGCAAGTCCACAGAACAGTAAATGAGGTGGGTACTCTTGAAGCAGAGGGCCATCGTATAGTGTCCGGGCCAAAAGGGCCAGTCTCTCATTTGACACTTGAATTCCCTGGCAATGTCCATGTTATGTGTGCGTGACACCTCTGATGGACAGCTTTGGAACTGAATCTTTCTTATTCTGAGCTGAAGTATGTCTCTCTACAGCTGCTACACTTTAGTACCTCGCAAAGGAAGCATAAAACAGAATTCCTCTTTTAGAGAACGGTCTTTCTAGTTTTCCGGAACATCTCTCACAGCCCCAAATTCCCAATTTTTCCGACAGGCTCGTTCTCCCATCCCAAGATTCCTTCCAAGGCACTCTCCTCTGAAGGTGCTTCCATTGGTTTTCTCTCTTACCTCCCGGCGACAAGTGGCCCCAGCCGTCCAGGTGGGGTCCGGCTGACGGGACCAAGTAGACACTACTCCTTCTCGCAGGGTCTCTTCCTTCTCAGTAAAGCGGCCCACGATCCTCCATCCGCTCCTCAGAGAGCCTCTCTGCCCTCTCTGTCCGCCACATCTCCCTGGCTATATTATCTCCCCGACTAGTGCCTAGCAGGCGGGCCTGACAGAAGTTTCTCTAAAGGCTCTGGAGGAGTCAAACAATGCATAACGTCCTGTGCAACCCTCAGACTCCTATACCTCGTGGGAATTTGGAAATCGAAATCCAGTCCGCGGTCCCGCCCCTCCCCGCGTCGCCTCAATTAGCCCCGCTCGGTCTCGCCCTAAGTCTCGCCTTTCCCTTTAACCAACCCCTCAAGCCGGGTTACGTCTCCGGCGCCTATAATCCCTAACGTTTCCCTATATGCTGTCCCAACTAGGAAAGCCTTTACTTTCCGCTATTAGTAAAATATTTACACTTTCCGTACCATGGCCACGCCCCCTTCATACACGTTGCCAAGACGAACCGGAAGAGATTGCCAGCCCCTGGTTCGTTAACCGGAAGTAGACGTACCTCACGGAAGCCGGCTTTGGCCCTGCGGCTGCTACCGTCGCCGCGGAGAAATTGTTGGATCTGGCAGTCTAGGAATGGTGAGACCTCGCGGTTCGCCTCTGAGGGTTCTCAGAGGAGTTGGGGGTGAAATGGAGTTTTGCAGAGTGCCGCCGGGGACACCCCCCCAAGTTTGGGGCCCCGCCCCGGTGGCGCCCCGAAAAGCTGCGCATGCGTGGGCCGGACCGGGTTAGAATCTGGCTCGAGGTGTTACGCATGCGCAAAGGCATGGAGACCGTGGGGTGAGAATGGGCTTGCGAGTTTACCCCCACCTCCCCAGCCACCAGCCTGTGGGTCTCAAACCAAGGCTACTTGGTGCTCTGCTTTGAGTTGCAGAGGTGACTTCGTCAATGCTCCTACCTCGAGTTCTTGAGACAGACCTGGACCGATCCCCCACCTTGGGTGTGCACTCTTGGGAGAACGAGGGGCGGAGGGTCAGGGAAGGAAGGGGAACAGACCCTACCTCAGTTTGCCGGCAAGCTCGGGCCCCTTCGCCCTCTCCTCAGATGTCCAGATTCTCAGTCGTAGCCTATGGAGCGGAGAGCGACAGGCTTACCTGGGGACAGGGCTAGAACACTGAGCTAAGAGCCACGCTGGTTAGAAGAAGTGGGGACTCAGGAGAGGAGCGCCCCGAGAAAGTCTAGTACCTGGGTTCTCTAGGGATTGTTGGGGCACAGGGTGGTTGATAATCACGCAGTTCCCAAACAGTGGTTTTTGGTTTCCACGAGATGGTATCTCATGGAAATACCACTTAATAAATCTTCAGTAAAACCCCAAATGAAAAAAAAAAACCGAGATGGACTGGTTGGAGTTTTGTCTCCCTTTCTTTTTTCCTGCTTTGGCCTGGGAGGGGAAGGCTGGTGCTGCTGAGCTGAGTGGACAGCTGAAGTAAAGAAAAATGTGGGCCAAAGAATCCCTTGTCTCTTGCTAGTTTATAGTCAAGGCACTTAACCTAGGAGATATCAGTAGAATTAGAGGGTCCATGAACCCTCTAAAATAGTATGTGTTTGCACACTTCTCTGGAGTCCATAGCTGTTACCATACTCTGAAAGGTGCCAGTGACCTTCACAAGACTGATGTCTAAGGCTGTTATTATTGCAGAGTGGGGCCTTATGCCTCTTTCCTCTGCTTGTGTCTTCCCTAGCTTATGGGACCCTGGGGGACCTGAGCCAGTATAAGGAAGTGAGCCTGGCCAGTTGGAAATCTGAGCCTCAGGGGGCCTCATTTCTCCTTTGCAGAATCTCCTCTCAGCCTTTAAGCTCACCTGGTCAGGATCCTTGGATGAGCCTGTGGGACCGTTCCTCCTAGCCCTGTGGTTTGGAACCAGTGGCTTTGGGACTGTAAGAGGATGGACAAAGGTAGTATGAGGCCGGGACAGCTCCCCAAATGCTCGGGCGCCAAGCATCTGCTGATTCCACTGTGCCTGGCACGTGTGTCTTTCGGTCCTGGCTAGGCCTTGCCACCTCCCCCTGGGCCAGCACCACCCATGTACCTGTCGGCAGAGCCACAATTGACTGACTTGCTGTTGAGCTGCTGCTCTTTAGCATGGCTGCATTTTGATGGCAGAGGGAGCAGTTGTGCCCAGAGCCCAGCGTGTCGGCATCACCAGTCTGACCCGAGCACCATGTGCTGCACGACATGACACGTGGCACCGGGGGAACTGCCCAGCGTGGAAGGTCTGGGCCAGGTCTGAGCCCAGATGGGATCTGGATGGCCAAGGAACTCTACCTTAAAACCTCAAGTGTCAAGGAGGCAGGGGAGGGGCCAAGAGGGCTGGCAGGGGAAGGGGGCTGGGGAGGGTCCCATTTGCAGGGGCTCCAGGATCTTAGGAGGCCCGAATCCACCATTTCTCTCTTGCTAGATTCTCAGGGGCTGCTAGATTCATCCCTGATGGCATCAGGCACTGCCAGCCGCTCAGAGGATGAGGAGTCACTGGCAGGGCAGAAGCGAGCCTCCTCTCAGGCCTTGGGCACCATCCCTAAACGGAGAAGCTCCTCCAGGTAGTAAGGGTTCGGAAGGCCAGGAACTGGGAACGGGTAGAAGGTCTGTGGCGTGAAGTGCCACATGCCTCCCCCTCTGTTGGGAATGGCTGCCTGAGCCCCTCTGGGGCCTTAGTATTGGCAGAGCCTTGTGCTTTTCCTGTCCCTGCTAAATCCTTCCCTGTGGGACTGAGGGCAGGGGAGGGAGATCTTAGGTCTCTGACGTGAAGTCTTTGTGGTGTGATCCCCTGTCATCTCAGAGGGCTGGAGTGTAGCAGTTCCTTGGCCACTGAACCGGGCTGTGGTGTAAAGTGAAAGCAGGCTGGAGCAGTTAGCACCCTACTGGACACCTGCTCTCTTTTGGGGGCTGGGGGTGTGTGAATGGGTACCAGGGTGGGGTAAGGAGTGTTCACTGGGCAGGACCCTTTACAGGTTCATCAAGAGGAAGAAGTTCGATGATGAGCTGGTGGAGAGCAGCCTGGCAAAGTCTTCTACCCGGGCGAAGGGGGCCAGTGGGGTGGAACCAGGGCGCTGTTCGGGGAGTGAACCCTCCTCCAGTGAGAAGAAGAAGGTGAGGAATTGGGAGACTTAGGGGATGGGAGGTAGTGCCAGATTTCATGTTTCCCCAGAACCTTTGCCAGCTGCCAAGAGCCCTGCAGAGCAGGCTGGTGTGAGGACCAAGCTGCCCCAGCCCTCATCTCAGATGCCTCTCTCCTGGGAACCTACCTCTCCCTACTCCCCATTTCTTGCTGCAGCCCCCACCCCCAACCCTGCCATTGCATCCTGTATCACATTCCGTGTGGGAGGCATGGAGCATGCATCTATTCTGGGAGCAGACAGCCTGTTCCCAGCATTGCAGAGTGTAAAAATAACCCCCAGGTGGCATTGCTTTGGCCCTAGACACTGCACCAGAAAGAGTGATTTCCCGGTATCCTCCCACCCAACTTTCACTCTGGGGTCGGGGGTACCTCCAGCAAAGAGAAGACCCTGTATAGTCAAAGACTATATAGAAGTAACTTGGTGGGATGGGGGTGGGTATTAGAAAGCTGAGCTCCTTTCCTGTGCTTCCTGTTGTGGGCTGGAGTTGGTGCTGAGGCTGGGGCTGGGGCTGCTGCCGCCACAGAGTATGTGAAACTCTAGTCATGAAGCGCCAGCTGACTGGATGCTGGCTTTGAGCTTGGTTTGTTCCTGTCCTCTGCCCAGGTATCCAAAGCCCCCAGCACTCCTGTGCCACCCAGCCCAGCCCCAGCCCCTGGACTCACCAAGCGTGTGAAGAAGAGTAAACAGCCACTTCAGGTGACCAAGGATCTGGGCCGCTGGAAGCCTGCAGATGACCTCCTGCTCATAAATGCTGTGTTGCAGGTAGTGCCCCCACCATAGGCTCAGTGTGCCCCTTTCCCCCAGCCTCCAGTTTGCACCCCAAAATTAGCCCAACAGGGCCCTGTGGGTGGCGAAGAAGGGTTCTTCCCAGCTCCAAGGCTGGAGCAAATCCTTCTGGGGTCTTGCAGACCAACGACCTGACCTCCGTCCACCTGGGCGTGAAGTTCAGCTGCCGCTTCACCCTTCGGGAGGTCCAGGAGCGCTGGTACGCCCTGCTCTACGATCCTGTCATCTCCAAGTGAGTGGGAGCTGGTTCCAGCAGTGGGGAGGTACTGGGACACCAGAATTTGGGTCCTGGAGCAGAAGAAATTGTACCAGGGCCTCAGGAGGGGTCTGGGAGGCAGGACTCCTGGAGGCTCCTTGGGGGTGATACTGAGGCCTGAGAGGCTTCAAAGAGAAGTTTCTTCCTGCCTCCAGGCAAGGGAGTCTGAAGGCAGAGGGAATAGCATGGGAGAGAAGACTAAACTGAGTGCCCGGAGTGCACTGTGTGTGTTGTGGCTTTGGGCGGGTCACCTCCAGCCTTTCCACATTGACCTCCTACAGTTTCATCCTCCTAATAAGGGGGAGTCAAATAGAAGAACACCAAGCCCCCTTCTAGCTCTAGTGGCCACAGGCTTCCAAATAAACTCACGTACACATGCAACACACACTTCCTCCTCCTGTGTCACTTAATGTCTTCAGAGCTTGGTTGGATGCTTAACACCCATCCTCTCCACAGACCCTGGCACCACTTAAGTTGTAGCTGCAGTTCTGATATACCAGGAAATGGGCTGGGCTCAGCTTGGAAAGGGGAGGTGGTAGGCAGTGGCTAGGGGGTGGCAGCTTTGGCCAAGTAAGGAGGAAGGACTTGGAGGGAGCAGCAGCTGGTCCAAGGCTCTGCCTCAGGAAGGACTGGGTCTTCTGAAGGGGACATAGGGGCCTCCGTTTTCTGAGTTGGCTGTTCATTCACTTGATAAACCTGTGGAGCCTTATCTGCTAAGCCTTAGGCGCTTCCTAATGAGGGTCCGGCCTCTAGGTTCTGGATCTCAAAAGCCTGTAGGTTTGGGGGAAATAGGAACCCCAGATCGCTTGACACCTTTCCCTTAGCCCTCCCCTCTGTCTCTTTCCGTGTCTAGGTTGGCCTGTCAGGCCATGAGGCAGCTGCACCCAGAGGCTATTGCAGCCATCCAGAGCAAGGCCCTGTTTAGCAAGGCTGAGGAGCAGCTGCTGAGCAAAGTGGGATCGGTAAGGCTGAGGGCTGGGAAGGTGGAGGATCCGGGCACAGGGAGAGCTGGACCACCTAGAAAACCACTGATGTGGAGAGCTCCCCGCCCACTGTCTGAATATGTGCACATACACACACATGCATGCACATTGGCAGGGGCCTTTGTGACAGGGGCCTCAGGAAGAGCCAAGCCTGACTCCCTGGGTGACTAGCTTGCTTCTTCCAGCTCCTGGGGGGTGCTGAGGTGGGAGGTAGAGATGGTAAGACAGAGGCATGTGTGAAAAAGCTCAGATGCCTAGAGAATGTTTCTTGCCCTCCAGACCAGCCAGCCCACCTTGGAGACCTTCCAGGACCTGCTGCACAGACACCCCGATGCCTTCTACCTGGCCCGTACCGCGAAGGCCCTGCAGGCCCACTGGCAGCTCATGAAGCAGTATTACCTGCTGGAGGACCAGACAGGTAATGCCCCAGGAGCTGGCAGAATGGGAGTGTGTGCACATGCTTGTGTGTGTGTCCGCAGTACTCGACACGGCTGCCTTCAAGTGCCCTGTAACAGATTCCTCAGTGGTCCACGGTGTCTTGTTCACCTCACATTGCAACAAAAACTACTTTCCAGAGAGAGAAAGTGGCTGGAATGGTCTTCCGCATCATGGTAAGAGTGGCCAACATTGCCTGGAATCTTTGGCAAAAGGTCCAAATAGCGGAGTTATCTGCCATTTCTTGTCTTTTGTTTTTTCATGACATATTTTATTCTCACATAAATAACACATTAATTGTTATGGATAGCATTCAAACATGAGCAAAATAAGAAAGTCCACTTTCCTGCCCACCCTTCACTTTGTTTTCCACCCTACAGGTAATAACCACTTTTTCTGAGCGTTTCTGCTCTTTGCCTGTCTCCGTTCTTCCTTCTGTCTTCCTTCTTCCTCTTCTCTTCCCACTAGGCCTTTAGTGCTGTCAAGCTGCCCTCAGGCCATTCATAAATCCCCACTGGGACTTCACACCCAGTCCGTCTGTCTCTCCCTTTCCCCAAAGGCCACACTGCTCCCTACTTCCTCTTGCCTCAACAGCACAGCACTCACTCTCCCAGTGATGGGGTAAGAAAACAGTGTGATTAAACTGGAGGAACTCCCCAGTGAGGTCTGTAATTTGGATTCTGATTTCCACAGTACAAGCACATTCTCACTTTCTAAAAGTACTGCCCATTGCCCTCTACATAGTTTTTCACACAGTTCGAACATGAAGCTTCATTGGTACCCGTCAGCTTACTACCAGGGTCCCGCAGCTTCTGCTTAGGAAAAAGTATTCCTGCAGGAGCATTTTAGGAAATCTCATCAGAGGGAGGCCCCATCTTCCATTCCTAAGGACCTCTGATTTTAGTGGCCCGGGAGCAGCCCTTTTTATTCATGTGGCTTCCAAAATTCTGCCTCTTCCTCAGACTCAGATATCACAGAATTCCCACAGAGAGAACAGACACTGCCTGGATAACTTTTCTTTTTACTGCTAAAGCTAGTTCCTTTGTCACTATTTTGAAAGTTATGCCAGGTGCGGTGGCTCACGCCTGTAATCCCAGCACTTTGGGAGGCTGAGGTGGGCGGGTCACGAGGTCAGGAGTTCAAGACCAGCCTGACCAACCTGGTACAACCCCATCTCTACTAAAAATACAAAAAGTAGCCAGGCCTGGTGGTGCACGCCTGTAATCCCAGCTACTCAGGAAGCTGAGGCAGGAGAATTGTTGAACCCGGGAGGCGGAGGTTGCAGTGAGCCAAGATCGCGCTACTGCACTCCAGCTTGGATGACAGAGCAAGACTCCATCTCAAAAAAAGAAAAAGAAAAGAAAGTTATTTTGTGTAAATTTATTTGTTAACTAAAAGCCTTATCATGAAAGTTTTATTTATTCCTTCAAGAGTTTTTGTATTTCTTCAAAAGGGATTTGATTTCTCCTTTGCCGTTGAGAGCTAGGAGACCCTAGGAACAGGCAGGACACGTTGCTTAGCTGTCAAGTCAGCGGAAGATGAGATTCGTGGAACTTCAGGCAGCTCTGGTGGGGAGGAACTTGATGGAATGACTGCCCCGGTTCCCCCCATATGGTCTCACTTCAGTGGGAGGAAGAGGAGCATCTGTGGCCCCTCCTCACTTCCTCGGTTGACAATTGCATGGCCACTAGCTGCTAGAGAGCACACCCTACAGTCCTGGGAACGGCTGGCCTAAAAGCAGAGGTTTTCAGATTTGGAGGGCCTTAATCCCTTTAATTTTCTTTTAAGAGACAGAGTCTTTCCGTGTTGCCCAGCTGGACTTGAATTCTCAGCTCAAGAGATCCTCTTGCCGCAGGCTCTGAGTAACTAGGTCTGTGGGCACACACCACTGTTCCCGACTTGCTTTCACATTTTGGCCAGAAAAAAAACAAAGACTTTCATGAAACAGTATTTATCCTGAGCATATCTGATGGGCTCTGATGCTCATTTTCCTATTCCATTTCACTTTTTGAAAAAATGAAACTGATTTCATGACCCCAGATCAAGAGACATTGGCTTAAGGTGGGGCGGCGCCCACCAGCACATACTTTCTCAGTGGAACTCGGCTGGCAGGTGCCTCCCAGCCCCTCACAGCGTGGCAGGAAATGCTGGAGAGCATATGATGTGATGGAAGGAGAGGTTGAGATTTCGAATCGAGAGAGCAGATCTAAATCCTGCCTCCATCCCAAACTAGGGTTACATAGTTTAACCCCCCTCCTGTGTCTGTTCCTCATCTGTAAAATAGAGCTAATGGTAGTGCCTCCCCTGCTTAGTTCAAGGCTGTGTAATCAAAGCCCTTTGCACACCGAGAAGCCCATACAAAAGGTCAATTTTAATTTCCTTCCCTTTCTAGAACCACCTCTACCCTCAGCTAAGCCTAAAGATGCTTTGTGCCAAATTAGAGCCCAGCCTAATCTGGTGTGGGCACCCTTGCTGGTGCTGGGATCTCCACCCGGCGCAGTCTGCAGCTGGTCCACTTGGCTTAGTGGTCGGCTCAGCATCGTGGGGTTCAGCAGGACCATTGGTGCTCACGCTTCCTCTGTCCTTTGTTCAGTGCAGCCGCTGCCCAAAGGGGACCAAGTACTGAACTTCTCTGATGCAGAGGACCTGATTGATGACAGTAAGCTCAAGTGAGTGGCTGGAGACACAGGAAGGGGTGGAGAGAGCCGAGTCACTCCTGTCAGGTAGAGCGCCTGAGGCTGCCCAACCCCCAGCCCTTGGGCTCCCGTTGGTGCTCGGCCCCCCTGGCTGAGCCCCCTCCCCTCCCACTGGGACCTTCTTAGGCTCCGCTGCTTTACCCTTATCCCCAGCCCGACCCCAGAGAAGGAGGCTGGGCCAAGGCCTGATGTACCGCCTTCCAGGCCACTTGGCTAAAGGGGCTCAGGGATGCCCTAATGAGCCAAGTAACAGGCGAGCTGAAAGGACCTAAATCTTCCTTCTCTTCTTGCCCCTCAGGGACATGCGAGATGAGGTCCTGGAACATGGTAAGTATGGTCTCATGGGGCGGTGAGGGGATGGAAGCTCCTGCCAGAATCAAGAGGACCAGTACAAGGTGCCGGTGGCCTCAACATCCCTCCTTACCCCCCCACCTCACCCCAGAGCTGATGGTGGCTGACCGGCGCCAGAAGCGAGAGATTCGGCAGCTGGAACAGGAACTGCATAAGTGGCAGGTGCTAGTGGACAGCATCACAGGTGAGGAGGCCTGGGCACCAGAAGGCTCACTCTTCAGCATCCTTTGCCCAGCGTGTGCCCCGGTTGCTGCCTGGCTGGGGAGACCCTCGTTTCCCAGGCCCCGATCCCTTCCCTTATAAACCTTGCCCTGGTTCCCTGCCTTGCATTCTGGCCCTCAGGGGTAGGCTCTTCCAAACTCCCTCTTCCCCCAGGCATGAGCTCTCCGGACTTCGACAACCAGACACTGGCGGTGCTGCGGGGCCGCATGGTGCGGTACCTGATGCGCTCCCGCGAGGTGAGGCAGGCCCATTCCCGCCCTTCCTAGGCTGCGTCCTCTGTCAGTGCCTTTCTCTGTGTAGTCCTTGGTTTCCCATCTTTCTCTGGCCTGCATAGACCTACTCCCCCAATTCTTCAGGTCCCAGCCCTCACCTGCCCCATTTCCCCAGATCACCCTGGGCAGAGCAACCAAGGATAACCAGATTGATGTGGACCTGTCTCTGGAGGGTCCGGCCTGGAAGATATCCCGGAAACAAGGTATCCCCCACCCCCTGCCCCAGCAGGAAGCAGTGTGAGGTCGTCCCTCCCAGCCTCTCGCTGTCCTTTCTAGCCCTGGGGCTTGGTGTCCATGGGGACCCTCGTGGACCACCTGAGGCAGGGATTCCTTGGTGTCTGCAGGAAGCAGAGCTGGTCCATGGAGGCTCCTGGCTCTCTCTGGCCTTTCCCCATCCCATCAGTCCTTCCCCATCCCATCATCCCTTCTTCCTTTCTGCTTCCACAGGTGTCATCAAGCTGAAGAACAACGGTGATTTCTTCATTGCCAATGAGGGTCGACGGCCCATCTACATCGATGGACGGCCGGTGCTGTGTGGCTCCAAATGGCGTCTCAGCAACAACTCTGTGGTGGAGGTGAGCTGGGGAGGAGGCAGCAAGGCTAGGATGAGACCTAGGTGTGGTGAGCCAGTACACCAGCTTGGCCCTGGTGCCACCTCTGTCTTAAGCCACCTTTGTCTCCCACCCAGATCGCCAGCCTGCGATTCGTCTTCCTTATCAACCAGGACCTCATTGCCCTCATCCGGGCTGAGGCTGCCAAGATCACACCACAGTGAGGAGTGGTGGCAGGACTCGTGGGCCCTCTCCGGCCTGTTTCCCCTGCCACTCCAGACCCCTTGAGCTGGGAACTCAGGCTCCTGGAAAAACCTGCCCAGAGTGGGCAGTGGGAGGCTCAGCTGCGGGCCATTGATTTGAGCCTTTGAGGGAGGATAGGGCTGGCCTTTGTGAAGCCAGCAGAGGCTGAGAACCTCGGGCTTCCCTAGATCCAGAGCCCCTCTCCATCTTCCTCTCTCTAAAAACAACCCTACCCCCCGTTGCCACCTTCACTCCTGTGTCTCCAGCTGATTAGCCTCAGACTCTTCCTTTATTGTTTTGTAAATAAAAAGCACCAGGTTCCAAAGTAGTTTCTTTTATTTTTTTTTTTTAATATAAAAATTTGGGGACAGGTAGAGGCAGGGGCACATGCAGGGGATGGCAAAGCCCTTCCTTGTCCTCAGGCCTCTGCCCCCAGCCTGCAGAGGGAGACCGGGAGGTCAGAGGAGCAGGCTGAGGAGGGGCCTGCCCCAGGGATCCAGCCTATCCTCTCTGAGTCAGGAGCCAGGTCCTCCTTTGCTTCCAGGCTCCCCGCCCTGAGCCAGCGGGCCGCATGGAGTCCGTGGGGAGGCTGCCACCCTGGCTTCACTCTGAGGTTGGGCCGAACAGCAGATGGCAGCACACCTGGCAACACTTGAGTTCTAGGGCTGGTACTCAGACCCCTGTGCCTTCTTCCTGGGTCCACTGGACTGTGCCAGAGCCGTGGCAGCCAATAAGCACCATCTCCAGGCTGTGGGGGTCCCAGGGCAAGGCCAGGCCCCCTGACCCTGGCGGGGGCTCTCCAGTGCTGGTAGCCTCAGCCTGGCTCACAGGCTCTGGGGGCCCAGTCCTAGCCCCTTCCTCAGAAGGAGGAGGGGAGGCAGGGGTGCTGGGCTCAGAGCAGAGGTCTCCTGAGGCAGGGGGCTCTGAGTCTGAGGTGGAGGTCCAGAACGCTGTGGCTCGAGGCCAGGGGGAGCTCTGAGATGCTGGGGGACCCCAGGGCCAGGGTGCCATGAGGGGAGGAGGCCCCGGACGAGGGTGGGGCCAAGTCCCACTCAAGACAGAGCCAGCTGGGGGCTGCAGGCAGTAGGAGGATGCCCCAGTGTCCACACACAGAGGCTGCAGAAGCCCGGAGGTGCTGGCTGGGCACGGCCCCTCTCCGGATGCCCGAGGGCACGGGCCCTCCCTGTGGGAGGCCAGGACAAGCTGCACAGCCTGGCGAAGTGACTGCAGTCCTTCCCGCATCTGCAGCACCTGCTCTGACAGCTCTGTCACCTTCGGGGGAGGGAGCAGGCGAGGTCAGAATGGAGTCAGCCATGGAGTGCCTGCCCCTGGCGCCCCCCTCACCTCCACCTCCCCCTCACCCACCGCCTGCCGAAGCTTGTCCAGTGTGTCTGTGCTCCTTGCCTCGCTGGGCCCACGGGGAACAGTGAGCAGGCCGCTCTCTGTGGGTAGTAGGATGGGGTTATCAGCTGGGGCTGGTAAGAGGAAACAGGCAGTGTGGGGGTCCAGGCCTTGCCCCAGTTAGACCACATTGACCTGGAAGGACCTGACTCCTAGGATCATCTCTTCTGGCCTTGCCCAAGGTGCTGAATTTTGCCCAAACTTCCAGGGGCAGGGAAAACACCGCCCAGCAGCCCTCAGCCACACTGCCTAGCGCTCTCCTTCCCCTTGAAAAGTTGTTCTTTGTGCCTGTCCCTTGCTCTGTCCTCCAGGCAAATGGACATTCCTAGGAGCTCATTTTACCTTGTCCACTTCCCTGGCCTGGAGCCATTTTCACCGCTGGATCCCCAGCCCTCTGTCCCCTCAGTTAGCCAGAGATTGTGCTAAGGCTTTCAGTTACATTATATAACGTAAACATCAACCCATTTTTTTACAGACAGGAAGCTAGGGCCAGAGAAGCCAAATTCACACTGCTGGAAAGCTGACAGAGCAAGGACATAAACCCAGTTCCTGGCTGCGTCGAAATTAAAGTGCTGGTCTTCACCACCAAACTCCCCTGCCCGCACAGCACCAAGGGGTAGTGGGGTGAGGCGGCCTCCAGGCAGTCTGCCAGTGTCTCTAACATTGAAGGCTTACAGGTCAACAGTGCTTGAGGTTCACAAGGCAAACAGGCTGCCCCACCAACCTAGACCATCCCGGGGCCCTGGTACCTGGAACAGGGGAGGGGCTGCTGCTACATTCCGGGCCAGACTGGCCCACGCGGAAAGAGAACTTGGGCTGGTCCGAGCCACAGCCGTCTTCAATGCCATCTACTACCCTGTGAACCCAGGCACCAGGACAACAAATCAATGGACAGGCAGCCACTGTGGGGTCATACGGGACAGGATGCCCCAGCGTCCACACACACAGGCTGCAGGAGCGTGGAACTGACCAGGAGCCCAGGAGAAAGCTAACATGGGGTCCCTTCCCCTAGGAGCTTGCGGTTTAGCTGGGGGGCCAGGCTTGAGCAGCATGAGATGAAAGAGTTCAGAGCAGCGTGTGCCACACACAGTGGAGTGGGACAGCAGGAGAAAGGAGGAGCACAGAAGGCTTCCTGGAGGAGGTAGGCTTGGCCCACATAGACTAGCGGGAGTTAAGATGGTTAGATGGGCACCTAGGGCAGGGTGCGCCTGCCCAGGGCCTCAGCCTCATCACCACCATCTCTGCCAGGGGGGCCTAGGGTCTGCTCACCTGGGGCTCAGATCTGGGGGCACATTCCATGGCATGGGGGGCAGCCGTAGCCCCTCTAGGGCCCGTGGGGGAGCAGAGGGGCCAGCCTCAGCCTTCAAAACCCCTGCCCTGCCTGGCCTCCCTCTGCCACCTAGACGAGGCCGGGGTGCTGTTCGACGTGGGGATAGCAGCTTGGCAGCTGAGGATGAGGAGGTGCAGCCAGGGGACAGCAGGGGGCTGGAGGGCTCATCAGCCGGGGCTGGGGAGACCGTGGGGCCCTGCTCCCCATCTGTCTCCTTCTCCTCCAGCGTGGACATAAGGGTATTGTCGCCGCTCAGGGAGCTGGTGTCCACCTAGGGATAGTGAGGGACAGGGAATCGGCATGGATGGTCACTATTGTGTCCCACTCACCTCCCCTACCAAGGCTTCATCTCCCGTGGAAGGGATGAGCCATCTTTGTTAGAATAGCCAACATCTATTCTAACTGAAGGTCCTATAGATGATACTATCTTTTTTTTTTTTTTTTTTGAGACAGAGTCTCTCTCTGTCGCCCAGGCTGGAGTGCAGTGGTGCGATCTCGGCTCACTGCAAGCTCCGCCTCCCGGGTTCACGCCATTCTCCTGCCTCAGCCTGTAGCCGGGACTACAGGCGCCCGCCACCACACCCGGCTCATTTTTTTTTTTTTTTTTTTTTTTTTGTATTATTAGTAGAGACGGGGTTTCACTGTGTTAGCGAGGATGGTCTTGATCTCCTGACCTCGTGATCCACCCGCCTCGGCCTCCCAAAGTGCTGGGATTACAGGCGTAAGCCACTGCGCCCGGCCAGATGATACTATCTTAATCTAAAATCTATCTAACGCCACCAAAGCCCTGGAGGTGTTAACTACCTCTCAAAATTCTAGCCAAACATGGACAACACCACTCCTCTACCAGGTCCCTCCGCCTAATTAAACTATCCAAGAGAATGCAGCACTAAAAATTGGTTTGGAATTAGTGACAATCCAGGAAAAGTCAGAAGCCCCTCAGAACAGTCCTGTTTCACCATGAAAAAACACGGGGCCATCAGGCTTTCTTCAGAAGCAACCTGAAGGGCTGGTGCCTGTCTCTGCCCTGCTCAGCCCCTGACCCCCAGGAGCCACCCATCCCTGTGCCGGCACTGGTGCATTCATCTTCCTTCACTAAGATTCCTCTGGACAGGGTGAGGCTGCCTCAGACAGGCCAAGGAGAGCTGGCAAGGGTGGCTGCGCATGCTGGGCTGGGCGCATGGGTGTGGAAGGGCAGAGGGTGTAGATCCCTGCCCGTGGGAGCTTTCATACCAGGCCACACTTCACACACAGCTCTCCACCATCCCCAGCCTCTGCCCACCTCACTAGGCTCCCTGGCACCCCCATCCCCTCCAAGCACGTACTCAGCACACTCACCTCTGCAGAGCCTCCCCCAGCACCCAGGTTGTAGCTGAGCTCCCCTCGGAGACCACGGCTGAAGCGCGGGGCAAACTCGGGGTACAGTGCAAGGCTGTCGTGCAGGCCAGCCAGCTGCAGACACTGCAGGACACAGTACGTCAGCCCCTTCACGTCGGCGTTGGCCTTTACCACCTGCTCCCGCCGGGGCAGCTCACAGCCGATCAGGTCGCCCTTCCCTGGGGAGAGGAAGCAGAGGTCAGCAAGCCCTGAGAGCTTCAGCCATGAGGAGAGAAGAGGGGGCTGCAGGTTGCTGAGATTCCTTTGAGGGCTGGGCTGGGCCTCTGCAGCTGAAGCCTTGAAGCCAGCAGAGAGAGGAGCAAAGAGGCCTGGGACATGGCCTGACGCCTGCGGCCTGTCTCACTGGCTCCCACATGGGCTTGGGGTAAAGAGCTCTGTGACCCAGGCCCTCAAACACATTCAGGATCAAAACCACTGGGCTGGAAAACCTGAATTTTAGCCCCGAGACTGAACATCAGTTCTAGTGGTTCACAGCTGGCTCCGTTGATTAGAATCCCCTGCAAAAGTCAGAACAAACACCCAGGCCCCATCTTTACCTACAGCGTCACAGTATCTACGGGAGCCCCCACGGTCTGATTGTTTTTAAGTCCCACAGGTGATTCAGGTGCAGCTTGTCCAGGAATCAGTGTTTGGAACCAGCAAAGTAGAGCTCCGTGTGGCATAGGGAAAATGCCAGGCATCCAGGCTCCCCTTCCTGAGCCCTAGCTGCCTCTGCTCTACAAGAGATGCTGCATTTAACTGAGTCTAGGGAATATTCTTGATCTCACCAGAAGGGGTCAATGGAGATTTTCCCACAGCCAGGTTAAGACTGCCACCTGGCTGACAGTAATTATTAAATGGCATCAATTAGAGCCTGCTGTGTAATCTCAGAGATGTTAGATTGGGGAGGGTGGGTGAGATGTGTGTCTTAGAATCAATGAAATAGGGTGTGTCTGTCCAGGGACATGTTGAGGCTAAATTAGAGTTAATGTGGATAAAGTGCCTCACACAAAGACGACCAAAAAGAAATCATTTTCTTCCTTTCCCTCCAAGATAGAACTCCCTATAAATCGTTCCTGCCAGGCGCAATGACTCCCAGCACTTTGGGAGGCCATGGCAGGAGGATCGCTTGAGCTCAGGAGTTTGAGACCAGCCTGGGCAACATGGCAAAACCCCGTCTCAACAACAACAACAACAATTAAGCTCGGTGTGATGGTGTGCACCTGCAATCTCAGCTATTCTGGAGACTGAGGTGGAAGGATCACTTGAGCCCAGGAGGTCGAGGCTGCAGTGAGCTGAGATCACACCACCGCAGTCCAGTCTGGGTGACAGTGAGACCTGGTCTCAAAAAAAAATTCATTTCCAACAGGGATAGGCACGCAGTCCGGGTTTGGGCAGAGCACTCACTACCCTCAGGGCAGCTCAACCACTGCCAGGCAGTTCAGACTGTTAGAAAGTGTTTCAAAAAGCATGGCCCTGCTATGGACTACCTCACACTGCCAGCAGCACACACTGAGCTCACGTCTCCTCTACATGTTCCTGGACTTTTGCTCCAACTTAAGTATAGAAAGCACCCCAACTTAAGTATAGTTTAACACTTGATTTTCTTGGTTTCAGGCCATCCTTCTGGGTCATTTTGAGGGCTGTTTGGATCTCAATGTGATCATCTGGGGAATGTGCTCTCTTTTCATTTGCGTCATCTGAAATAGGATAAGCATGTGCTTCTTGTCTTCATCCAAGAGGTGAGAGAAAATGAGAAACAGGACAGGACCGAGGGCAGTCTCAGGACCAGAGACTGCCTGCCAGGTGCAGCTCATCAAACTACTTCCTTCCTCACAATGGACTTTGCATACGCTTAGCTTCCAGCAGTTCATCAACAGAGGCAAGCGCCAGAACCCAGAGCTGCCTGGAGCAGACAGGATGCACTTGGATGTTGGAGGAAAAAGGTAGGTGAGGAGAGGGTATGAAGGCAAAGCAGAGAACCCCGCCATGATTGGGGTCAGGGAACCAGGCATTCACCAGGGCATCTACAGCCTCCAAGTCAACAGGGAAGTAGTTCGCCCAAAACATATAGAAGGTGACAGGATGGATCAACAGTGGCATAAGTCCTGGTGCTAGGGACATTGTAGAGGCAAAGGCGCAGGGCCATTCTTGTGGCACTGAATACTGCACACTGAACGTGGCTATTCTGAGACATGGTGCCTGGCACCAGCGAAGGCATGCTCTGAGAGGACCTGTGCCAGCTCCCAGCCACACAACTCCCTCGGCTCCAGGCTGAAAACCATCTGTTTCGTAATCCACTCGTCAATCCTGCTTTGGATTCTCCAGTCTACAGTGGTGAAAATCTGTCCTTGTGCCCTTCGGAATGTCTCCAAGGATTGCCAGCTACACTTGACTGGCATAACTCCATTTTCTCATGCTGGCATAAACCGCATGTAGGCTCAAAAGCTGAACTCATGAAAGATGTAAAACAAAGGGTGTGAACAGCCTGTCCTCACTCTCGGGATCTAAGACCTCGGGATCTAAGACTTCCTCTTGTTTCCGGCTGGAAGGTCATTCTCTTCAAGGGAGCAAGGATGGACACACAGTAGCTGCGTCTGGTGACACCGCCCCACCTTCCTGGCCCTTTCCTGCTTCTCATCTCATCTTGATTGTGGATTGCCAGAGAATGAGAAACCTCAGCCCCAGGGCTTCGGCAGTCCCCACAGTGAATCTACACGTGCCTTGGCTGCCTGAGGATTCGATGTCATCAGCAGTGGTCAGGTCACCACCTCCCCACATGTACAAGTCCTTGACTACTCACACTGGTCACATGTTCCTTGTCCTCTAGGGTCACGGTGATAGTCTCTTGCAGCCATAAAGCTCTGCTCCTCTTTAGTGTTTTTTTTTTTTTTTTTTTTTTTTTGAGACAGAGTCTTGCTTATTGCCCAGGCTGGAGTGCAGTGGTGCAATCTTGGCTCACTGCAATCTCCACCTCCTGGGTATAAGCGATTCTTCTGCCTCAGCCTCCCAAGTAGCTTGGATTACAGGTGTCCGCCACCATACCCAGCTAATTTTTGTATTTTTAGTAGATACAGGATTTCACCATGTTGGCCAGGCTGGTCTTGAACTCCTGACCTCAAATGATCTGCCTGCCTCGGACTGCCAAAGTGCTGGAATTACAGGCTTGAGCCACCGCGCCCAGTCCTTTAGTGGCTTTTCACAGACACAGCCCCATGTTTCCCTGAGGGTTGGAATGTGCTCTCCCAAATCCTAGGGTGCAGGTCCAACCCTCCTAACGATGGTTTCCTCCCTGCCAGTCCCAATTCCCCCCAGAGCACCTGGGAGCCCCGTGGAAGAAGCATGAGACTTGGCGCCAGGTGGATGGGGCTCCAGCCCTGGCTGGCCAATTCCTAGCTGTTCATTAACCTCTCTGACCTTGGTTTCCTGCTATGCAAAATAGGAATAATCGGTTTTGTGAGGTTAGAGTGAGACGAAGCGTGTAAGGAGCTGGGACACGGCTAGTCATGCTGTGAGCCCCCTGTGATCAGCACTACTATTGTGTCCATTCCACACCTGCAATTTCTTCGTCTGCGTCTAGGGAACTGATTTCCTTTTCCACCTCCTTCTTTTGCCAAGAAGGGAAGTATATACACTGTAGATACCATTTCATCAGAACGAGTCTCCCTGGCTGTTTGGAGACTGAGCTCTGTCACCAGTCTGGGCTCTGGGCCTGCTCTGTGATCTGCCCCAGGAACGTCACATCTCACCGTTCCTGGGGGACCACAAGGACAGCTTTTCTTCCTCCCTTTTTTAGCCCTGCCTGACACTCTCCCCAGCACTTCCATCCCCAGCTTCTGATTTTCCTCCTGAAGGAAGGGCAGCTCCCCTCTGTCCCCCATAGACTGGCTCCTTTCAAAGGCTGGCCTTCCACTCGCTCGGCCCCAGGGACACCTGCGAGATCGTGTCCACCTCCTCACGCTGCCACCTAGCAGTCACTGGGGCTTCTCTGAGCTTTGACCAGGACTCCGTAACTACTCCTGACTCCACCCTGGCTGTTTCTCTCTCAGTGGCCTTGTGGAGGTCCCCTCTCCGGGTTTTCCACAGATTGGGGCCATGGTCTCACACACACATGCCCCCATGCCCTCTCTCCCACCCTCACAAACCTAGGATGGCGAGCACGGTGCCACCCTTGAGCACCTCCATGGAGCCAGAGCAGACAAAGTAGAGGGCCTGCAGGGCATCGCCTTGGTGGATGAGGTACTCGCCCGGTGTGCAGAAGGCGGGCCGCAGGGCCAGAGACAGTGCCCGCAGGCAGCCGCGGCTGGCTGCCTCAAACAGTGGCAGCTGCAGGACCTCCTTGTGCAGGTGCATGGCGATGTCTGCGCGCAGCTCGTCAGGGAGGCTCTGCAGCAGCTGCGGGCGAGCAGGTGCGGGGGCGGGGGGGTTGGGAGTGGCAGAAGAGGAGGTGGCCTCCAGCCAGCCCCTCTCCACCCTGGCAGGCCTCAGGAACAGGGGAGGCATGGGAGGGACCTGAGGCCTCTCTCACAAGTCCAAGCTCCACACAGGGTGGCAGCGACGGGGCTTCCTCCACCTCCCTCTCAATCACTTTAGCGCCCAGAGCAGCCCAGCTTCCCACCTCAGTGAGCACCAAGCCCCTAGACCTAACTGGGGTTCAGAGGGCCCTCCAAGCCTTCTTAGCTGCCCTCTGTCCCATGCCGCTCTCTCCCTAAGAGAGAAGGGAGGCACAGGGGCCAAAATTCTGCATTCATCCTCCCCCACTCCTGATAATTCTAGGCCATTGCAAACCCCCTGAGGGAGCAAAGGCTAGCAGGCCCAGCCCTGGAGGCCGCACCTCGGTGGTGTCGATGCCGTTGTTCACCGCCCAGGTGGCCTGGAAGTACTCCAGCATGCGCTGCTTGAGGGGCTTGGGGATGCGGTGGATGCGGATGTAGTCGCGCAGGTCGCGCGTGCGGCTGTGGTACAGAAAGCGGCGGGCGTACATGCGCTGGATGATGGCCGTCACGTTCCCGAACACGACCGCGTGCATCAGGGCTGGGGGCGGGGGGTGACGACAGGGGGTCACCTAGGGGACCTGGCCCGGCCTGACACCACGCTGGGCTCATCTGTCCCGGCCCCGCACGCTCCTAGGCGAGGCCCGAGGGCCGCTGTGCGGGCGCAGTCTCCCCCACCCCCGGCCTCGGGTTCCGCGGCCACCTAAGGCGGAAGAGCCCCCGGCCTCAGGTCCCCGGGGGAGTGGGACGGCGCCGCCTGCAGGCAGAAGTCTGGGAGTGGCCCCGGGAAGACGCGCGCGGCCGGGCTCACCGCCGATGAGCATGGTGCAGATGGAGAAGATCTTCTCGGTGTCCGTGTTGGCGGACACGTTGCCGAAGCCCACGCTGGTGAGGCTGCTGAGTGCGAAGTAGAGGGAGGTGATGTAGGCGCTGCGCAGCGACGGGCCGCCCAGCAGCTCCAGCCCTGTCCCGTTGGCCTCGCTGCTGCTGCTGCAGTTGTCACTCTGGCCGGAGCTGTTCCCTCCAGCTGGCCTCCGGCCCACCAGGTAGTAGGGAGTCTCCAGTCGGCGGGCCAGCTCCTGCAGCCAGCCTGAGGGGGGAACAGGAGGGCCTGAGCAGGCAGGAAGACTGTGGGCGAGGATGCCGGGCCCTTGGGGTGGGGACACGCAGACACAGACCCAGCCCCATGGCTTCCCGCCGCTTTGCCCCTTCACTGCCAGCCTAGCACACCCCTCTCCACCCCCTCAACCCTCAGAAGAGCCTGCCATTTCCCCAGCCAGCTCCTATTGGCACTGAGGATGACACAGGGGAAATCACACCCCTTCCGCCGTGGCTGGCACCCATCCCAGGTGACGGGCCCAGTCGGAGGGCCTGGCTGGCGTGAGCAAAAGGACCGGGGTGCTCACTGCATTCAACCACAGCCTCAACCCCAAAAGATGGATGGTGAGGCCACCTCCGCCCTCACCTCCACCTGTCCAACGGGACTCCTCTTCCTGCATTTCTCTGAGCCCATCAGCTCCAGAAGGCCCTCCCTCCCCTCCCCATTCAGTCTCATCCCTCCCCACAGCCACACAAACCACTCAGCCTCACACACAGGTCCCAAGCACGCCTGCATGGACATGTACACACACTGTTAAGGCTATGTGTGTGCCCCATATAGTCAAGAAGACAAGGACACATGTATGCCCCTTACAGGCGCCTCGCCACAGCCACTCACACTGAAAAGGCCTGTGCACACTTGGGAGAGGGACAAAGGTACACTGGTGCCTGCACGCTGTCACTCAGGCAGGGGGTGGAGACACACTTTTGTGGAGAAGACCACACAGGTGAATACATTCACACAGGTGCGCGCACATGCACACACACACATACACACACACACGTAGTCACAGGCTAGACTGGGCCACAGAGCAGTGGCTGGATTGCCCCTCAGCCCGAAGTTCTCCCCCTGGCCTTGGCATGGAGTAGGGTTGTGCACTGAGGTCTCTCCCAAGCCTGTATGCTGGGAGTCACTCTTAAGCCTAGCTGGAGGGTTGCAGGAGCTCTAGGGTGTTGGGTGGGGGATCCCAAGGTCCACAGGGTCCTGGCAGAGCTGGGGGCCATGGGGTGCAAGGGAGAGAGGACAGATTGGCTGATCTAGAATGGTGAGGCAGAGGGTATGTGTGGCTGTGGTTTGGGGTCACAGGATGCAGTTGGACCCCACCTCTCCACTTGTGCCCTGCTCCTCCCACCTCAGCACAGACCCCCACTCCAGTATCTCCCCAACACTTTAGGCATGTGGGTCCTGTGGCCCCACACACTTGTCATCCACCCACTCATTGATTCAGCAACCTCACACACTGTGTGCCAGGAGCTGGGGGCCCCACAGGAGCTCCCTGAGGGCTCCAGTTCCGAAGGGCAGGTGACATAGGGCCAGAACTACATCTCAGAGGTGCCACACGACAGGAAGGGAGGGGGGCTCGAACCAAGTGCCATGGGCTAGGGCTAGAAGGCTTCTGGAAGAAGGGACATTTGTGCTTGGTTTCAAAGGGTAGTTAGGGTTTTGATACAAAGAAACTGAGGGGGTCATTCCTGGTGGAGGGGCAGGCACGAGCCAAACCTGGAGACTGATATTTTAAGACAAGTACCGGCAAACAGCTCCGTTTGGCTAGAATGTGGGGTTAACACTGAGGGCACTGCGTTCCAGGCTAAGGAATTTAGGAGGAGGCACTGACACCTGCACCAAGGTGGGGGCCCACCTTCCCGTTATCTGAGATGTGCTATAAGAATGCAGTGGAGTACATGGTTGGGCGCGGTGGCTCATGCATGTAATCCCAGCACTTTGGGAGGCCGAGGTGGGCAGATCACAAGGTCAGGAGTTCGAGACCAGCCTGACCAACATGGTGAAACCCCCATCTCTACTAAAAATATAAAAATTAGCCGGGCGTGGTGGCACATGCCTGTAATCCCAGCTACTCCGGAGACTGAGGCAGAAGAATTGCTTGAACACGGGAGGCGGAGGTTGCAGTGAGCCAAGATTGCGCCGTTGCACTCCAGTCCGGGTGACAGAGTGAGGCTGTCTCCAAAAAAAAAAAAAAAATTGGAGTACGTGAAACTCTTCACAGTCACTGTTTAGTTGGCCTCTGAGGGTGAAGCCACCCAAAGCCAGATGCCTAGGATAGGGAAGGTGGGGAGAAGCAGCAGGACACAGGGGAGGGTGGCAGGGAGGCCTCTGATCTCTCAGTCTTGGCCATGGGGCATCAGCAGCCCCTGAAGCTGGGGCCAGGATTGTGCCTCCAGGTGGGCGGGGTCAGGCCAGCAGGAGCTGTCCCGGAGGCTGGGGGCTCGCACACCAAGGAGTGCCCTGAGTTCTCTCCCTCAATACTCAGCACAGTCTTGTGAAAATCCAGCCCACCTCCACCGGGCTAGTGGGAACCTGGGGAAGGAACTCTGTCCACATCATGGGCAGTGGAAAAGGAAGCCTAGACAAGGAAGCATGGAGAAGGAGCCGCCCACCGGACTGAACTGGGCCAGCCGCCCACCCACCCACCTCAGCCTCACCTCCCCTACAAGGAACTCTCCTGCCAGGGCTGGACTTGGAGAGGTCTAGGTTTGGCGCCAACCCGGTTAGGGGGCAGATTCCCTGGAGAAAGAGAAGATGATGGTGTGAATAACTTGTAAAGTCTCTAAATGTAGACTAGTACCGGCTCCAATGGAACGAAACCACCCTGGAACTCAGGGGTCAAGGGTGAAAGAATATAATGTGTATCTGCAAGAGTCGACCCACCCTTGCCCACCCTGTGGAGCTCAGAGACTCTTGGGAGCCAGAGGTGTTCTTAATGTCAGATCAGCAACCCCTGTGAGGTGGTTGGAAGAGAGGAGCCTCGTGGACACAAGACCAAGGGTGTCTGGGTCCCATTTCAGGGGGCGGGAGTGGACCTGGGGATTTGGTGTCTCAGCCCACTTTTGGGGGTGGTGGAGACAGACTTTGTTTCACCATTGTCCATCTCATGGCCCTCTGACTGTGTTTGCCATGTGGCCGTCTGACCCCAGAGCAGCTGCCACCACAGGCTTCCTCTGGGAATAGCAGGCACCAAGGAGCTGTCACTGCCCTGAGTGTCCTGGTTTCTACCTGCTCAGCAGCGAGAACACTTGGGGGGAATTTCAAATGGGTCCTCTGTAACACACACGGGCCTCCCGTGAGCTTGCAGAGGGAGAGAGGATTCACAGGGAACTGATCAGACCGGGTTTCTAAGGCTGACCTGGACACCTGGTGACTCCGCCAAGGAGCAGACAGTCATAAGAGGCCACCTGCCAGGCGCGGTGGCTCATGCCTCTAATCCCAGCACTTTGGGAGGCCGAGGCGGGTGGATCACAAGGTCAGGAGATGGAGACCATCCTGGCTAACACGGTGAAACCCCGTCTCTACTAAAAATACAAAAAATTAGCCGGCATGCTGGGGGGTGCCTGTAGTCCCAGCTACTTGGGAGGCTGAAGCAGGAGAATGGCGTGAACCCGGGAGGCGGAGCTTGCGGTGAGCCAAGACCACGCCACTGTACTCCAGCCTGGGAGACAGTGAGACTCCGTCTCAAAAAAAAAAAAAAAAAAAAGCCACCTGCACCTGGAAACCCGGCTAAATGTCAGTTACCTGGAAGCTGACAGAGGGCCGGAGGGCTGGGGAGGAAGAGGTCAGGTTTGATTTTGGACCTGAGGTGGCACATCGAGAGTTAAAAACAGCTGGAATGGAATGATTTGGCCAGAGAAAGGGTGGATGTTGAGATGCTCACTCAGTGGTGTCAGTGGCATGGCCGAGGGAAAGCAAGGTGAAGGGGGAGAGCTCTGAGGAAAGGTCTGGAGACCCTGGAACTTGGAGGAGCTGGGAGGAGGCCAGCTGAGGGCTGCATCACCCACAGCTGAGAGGAACTATGGCTGGCAGGGTCAGGTGATACAGGGACTTCAAGAAGGATGAGGGTTTGGTCCCAGAAGGTCACTGTGACCTTCTAGGTGACATTTTGGGTGCAGAGCTGGGGGTGGAAGCCCTCCCAGCAGGAGTTAAGATGTGAGTGGGTGGTGAGCAGAGGGAGGAGCTGTGGAAGGAGAAGAGGTGACATGAAGGAGAGTGAAGATGCTGGGGACGCAGAAAGGCTGCTTTTTAGGCCAGGGGAGAGCAGAGATGCAGCGGGGAGAAATGTGGACTGGAGGTGACAAGAGAAAGGCAGGGGCCTTGGAAGCCAAGGTCGTGGGGACAAGCTTCAGAGAGGATGCGGGGGGGAGGGGTGGGGAGTGCCGGGTGTCAGAGAAACCCTGGAGGGCAGTGGCTCCCTGCTTGGCCTTCCCAACGGGGCAAGGGTTTAAGGAATGTGACCAACATTTGGCCACGGGAGACCTGGATGGGCGACTGGGACTCCTTGGGCTTTCTCCACAAGGCCCAGCTGCTGGAGAACAGGCCTGTCACGTGGTGTTGGCTGTCATACTCACACCTGCACACCCTCTTCTCTGATTTGCACACGTGCAGACTTGCACAGGTCCCTGACACCACACTGGCACTCACACTGGCACTCACACTCCTCTGACTACTCCCTCCCCACCACATGCAGAGGGAGCCTCCAGTACCAATCTCAGGCAGCTCAGATTCGCTGCTCTCGATCTCCAGCTGGCCAATGTAAAACCAGACGCAGGCGACCCAGTGCGCGAGCAGGGCGAACACAGCCATGAGCAGTGTCAGCACCACGGCACTGTACTGCGAGTACCGGTCCAGCCGCGGAAGCAGGCGCAGCAGGCGCAGCAGGCGCACCGTCTTCAGCAGGTGGGCCCCGAAGTACTGAGATGCGGGGAGGGAGGGGGGGAGGGAGGGAAGGAGGGAGGTCAGCGGGCTGGCCCTGCCTTTCCCCGGCCAAGCCCACCCACCCAGCCAGCCCAGCCACACTGACCACGTTGACCTTGAAGGCATGTAGCAGGTCAAAGGGCAGCGCCGCGATGACATCCAGCAGGAACCAGGTGGTGACGTAGTGGAGGCAAATGGACTTTGGGGCAAACACCACCTGGCCCGACTTGGACACGAATGTGGTACGGAAATTCAGCACAATATCTGTGGGGAACCCAGGTGGGAGTCAGCACTGGGGCTGGGGGGCAGCCACTCCTGCCTGGACACCTGCTCACCTTCTCAGCAGTTGACACTGTCCCCGGCCCTTTCCATACATCATCTGACTTAGTTCTCACAGTAACTGTAACAGGTAGACATCATTTTGCCTATTTCACAAAGGGGGAATCTATGTTATGGAGGCTCAGAGAGGCTTTGACCAGCTCAGGGTCATAGAACTTCTAAGTGGCAGATGTTTGGAACCTAGGTCTGATTTCAAAGCTCACAGGTTACAAATGAGAGAGAGCGAGGGGGGCATTGTAGGGCCCTGGAAGCCACGTGGACTATCCCCAGCAAAGCCCCAGGGCGCCAGCAAAGGGTGGGGTGGAAGGGGCAGAGTGCACGCACCGAGGATGAAGAGGACCTCCACGGCCAGGTCACAGACGCTGGGCGGGCCGCGGGCAGCACTGGGCTCCCGTGCTGTGCTCACACACACGCTGTAGGGCACGGTGACAGCCACATAGAGCGTGGCGAGCAGGATGAAGCCATCCCAGGTGGCTCTCAGTGCCCCACAGTGCAACAGGATGAAGGGCGACTTCCGGATGGCAGCTACTTTGTACTCAGGCAAGTTTGGTTTCTCCCCAAACACCCCCTGAGTGAGGCAGGGCAGGTCCAGGCAGAGAGGAAAGAATATTGGCACAGGCTGAGTTTGGATAGAGTCTGGGACCCGCATCCACCTCCTTTCTATCCCTGCATTATCGAAGCAACATCTGCTTCGAGATGGCATTAGCGTCTCCATTTTATAGATCAGAAAACTGAAGATCAGGAAAGTTAAGTGACTTAGCTGCGGCCACACAGCTGCTTAGGGGAGGAGCCAGGATTGAACCAAGGCCCATCTGCCTCCCAGGCCAGGACTTTCTTCTGATGGATCAGGCATGTGATCTTCCCTCCTTCAGTCCCGACACCCAAAGTGCTGGCAAGGCCTGGGTTGGCCCCTCGGACATTCTTTCTGTGGTAGATCAGGTTCCCCTTCCCCATCTCCTGTGTCTGCCCCTCCCCTCTCCCACACATCCCAGGGCTGAGCCTACCTTATTGAGCTTGTGCTTGCCCTTGGGGTGCTTCTGCAGGTGCCCGGACAGGTGGTAGAGCACGGCCCGGCTCCGCCGCCGGTTGGCATTGAAGCCTTTGGATCGTGCCCGGCCATATCGGCGCCGGCCACCACCTGCAAAAGAAGAGGGGCCCATGAAGATGATGGGCGTGTGCCCACACACCCTAGCTCCGGGTCAGGTGTAGGACACAGTTGCTGGCCCATGGGCTAGTCTGGTTCATTGACCACTTAGACTGTTTAGAGTTGGGGGCTCAGGTATTCCTCACTTCCTGGGTTCACTTGCCCAGCCCAGCAATGGGCAGTCCTAGGACACCACCTCTGGGGTCTGCTTCCGGGAAGAGGAGGTTTGGACCAGAGGATCTCTACGGGGAAAGGCCTGGGACAGGAAGCGAGGAGGTACCTCACAGGGCCAGGGTGGAGAACTAGCAGGAGGCCGTCAGCAGAGGTGTGGGAACTTACAGCAGGAGCCCAGGAGCTAGTGCAGGGACCAGAGGGTGACAATGAAGGCTGACATCATGGAGAGGCAGACCCAGCACTGGGAGTACGCGAGTGGGAATGGAGAGTACCCCCAGCATCCCCGAATGGCAAAGAGGCCTTGACAGCTTTGTAACCTGCCCAAAGGCCTGCCCTAGCCTTGGAGGACACAAGAGGGGAAAGACTCGAAGCACTTAAAAGCAGGCTTTGCCCAGAGCTCCACCCCCAGTCAGGTTTGCTGTAGGAAAGAGGAACCTGGTGGGTCTGTGCTCAACCTTATTAACTGGTCAGAAAGTAGCTGCTTCACAGGTACAGTGGGGTTTGTTTGCTTTCAGTTTCTTAATAAAGTTGACTTAAAAACTCCAACTTTGTCTCAATCTATTTGGAAAAAATATTCCCATACCGAGGAATGTGGAGATGAGAGCAGCACAGGCCTCTCAGGCAGCCCGAGTGGGAGTGAAATGAATGCAGGGGGCATGGGGGACCCCCATACTCAGACTGGGTGCCAAGGCCCCGCCCAGGCCTGCAGCACCCATACCCCAACCACAGCACCTACATGCACCTACCTGTCTCCTTCCATCTGTCGGGGCCCCCTCGGTTCTTGGTTTCGCTGATGTCCTTGTGAGAGACTAGGAAGAGAGCCACCTCCCCTTTCTCATTCTTTATGGGTATCACATCCAGGAGACACCAGAACGGGAGCCCTGGGCACAAAAACAAACTCAGCCCACCTCCCATTCTCGGCACTGCCTGAGGTGACAGAGGCCCTGGCTCCACTGACATCCCGGGCAAGACATAGGCAGGATCTAGCGGTTTCCTGGGGGAAGGGCTGGCAGTCCAGTTTCACTGAGGGCAGGGCTTGATGGAATTGGGGGAAGGAGGCAAGGGAGAGCAAACATGACAGTCAGACCTGTCGTGTGGTAGATCTGCCCTGCCGAAATGCGGATGTTTTTCTGCTGGATGCGGGAAAGCCAAGGTTGGAACCGAATGCAGGCTGAGGCTAGGGTGAGGCAGGTAGAGATGGGGAGCCAGGGGCAAGAGGTGGGATGGAGCAAGAGGGGTTGGATGGGGGGATGGGAAGATGGGATGAGGTGGGGAGGTGGAGAAGATGGCAACAGAAAGGAGGAGGGACAGTGGGTGCGGCTGGTGCCAGGCTGGGTGAGACTGCAAAGGTGAGGCAGGCTGGTGCCAGGCTGGGTGAGACTGCAAAGGTGAGTGAGGCAGGCTGGCCAGGTGGCCCCTCACCACTCTTCCGGTAGAGGATCAGCTCAGCCTTGAACTCCTTGTGCTCGTCCAGGGCCTTGCGGATCTGTTGGCGGACGAGCTCACTGGTGTCTGGCCCATAAAGGAAGGAGCAGGCACAGCCCCGCTGCATGACCTCAGCCCGGGAGAAGCCCGTGAGGTCACAGAAGCCATCAGAGCAGTAGACCACGGGGAAGAGCCCCGCCACCTGGGCGTTGCCCAGCACGAAGTTACTGTCTGCAAGAGAGCACCTCTCAGAGGAGGCGTGGGGTGAAGGGGCAGGAGGCCTACCACCCCTCCTTTCCCAAATGCCCGCAACCAAAGAGTGGGTTCTCCAAACCCCAAGAATCCTGTGTATGTTAGAGCAGGGCTGTTTATGAATGGCAATCAGTGTGTGTCACCTGTTTGTCAGTGCTCTGCAGCAGGTGTGACTACATTCAAGGATCAGCACGTGTGAACTGAGGTCGGTGAATGAAGCGCTGTGCGGGCACTGTGCCCTCTGGAGGGTGTCCTGAGCAATGTGGGGTAAGGGCTGGGATTGGGGAATCCCTAATGAGGACTGCACTGCCAGCTCTGGGCCAGCCTCAGCCCCACCTCTACTTCTGCCAGGCTCACCCACTAGCCAGGTACCCAGGTTGGCTGTCTGGCTTCTCCCACTGGGACACACCTAGACTGGGAGGCAACCCCAGACCACATACATCCTGCTGTCTGTGTTTTAGCCCTAGCTGCCTGACCTGGCTCAGGAATTAGTGAATGTGATCAAGAATGGGGGTGTAAGAATGGTGACTGAGCACGGGAGCCAGGAGCCAGGAGCCAGGAATGTATTGGGGAGTGGGGGGCACTGAATCAGCAGGCTGCAGGAGCCAGGCACACTGGCAAAGCAGATGGAGGAGCCCAGAGCGGGGAGAGCGCAGTGCTGGGCTCCCACCCCCTATCAGGAACCGGAGACCAAGGAGGACCTAGGCAGAGAGCTGGGAAGCCCCACGGGGGATGTGAGGGAGAGGAGGAGGGAGGGGCTTTCATCACTTCCCCTGTGCTCAGAGCCCCCAGAACCGGGGATCCAGAGCTCGGGGCGCCTTCTCCAAACTTCCCCAGTCCTGATGGGAGTCCCCAAACAATCTTCTTGGGGCTAGATGGCCTCCCCAAGTCTAGGGGGTTCAGGCTATGAGACACGGGGCTTGGACACACCGTGCTCTCCCGAGTCCCGCCTACTCTATCTCCGTTTGCAAATCTCTTTTCTAAATCTGTTTTTGAGCCCTCTCAGCTGTCCCTGAGCACTGTTCACCCGCCTCGCCTTACCCCACCAGTCCGAGGGTAGTTGCTGCGACAGCGCCAGACGCAGGGGTGGAATGGGTCAGACTGACTAGGTTCGGGTTCGAGACCCGGCTAACAGAGCATCCCAGGACCCACACCCAGGGACTTCTGGCCCTGTTGCCTCGCCTGAAGCAGTGTTGACCCCAAACCTTCGGGGAAACAGCGCCTAGCAGGAGACGATGGCCCCAGCCTCAAGAGGGGCGGGTAGGGAGGAGAGGGTGAGAACAGGCGGGCGCCAAGCTGGGCTGCTGGGGGTTCGGGGAAGGCGGGAGCCCTGGCGAGGGTCCGGCGGCCCGGGTGCAAGTGGGCGAGGGTCGGACTCACGCGTGCCGTCGAAGCGCGTAGCGATGGTGTCCAGGAAGGTGTTCTGCGGCGCCAGTAGGCCCCGCATGGCCGGCATCTTAGGCGCCCGCGGCTGCCCGCCCCATCCCTCCGGGGTGCGGGGACTCCGCGCCGGGGGAGGGCGCCCAGCTCGGCCGCCCCCCGCCGGGCCCCGCGCTCCCTAGTGCAGCCGTCGGGGGGCAATGCCCAGACCGGGATCCGGGGTCGCGCCGGACGCAGGCGCGCGAGGGGGCGTCCGCGCCGTCGGGGCCCGGAGCATGGCGCGCGGCCCCTCGCGCCCTCGCCGCCCACGAATCCCGGGCTCCAGGCCCCGCGGCCGCCGCGCTCTCAGCACCGGCCGCCGCGCTCTCAGCACCTCCCGCCGCGGCAGCGGCTCGCGTGTCGGCTGCGAGTGGGCTTCCGCTCGGCTCCGCTCGGCGCCGGCTCTCGGCAGCTCCCTCCGTCTGTCGGGGAGAAGCTGCAGCCTCCCTCCCTCCCTCCCGCGCCCGCCGCCTGCACCGGGGTAACCATGGAGACGGCGCACACCCAGCCAGCGCCGCCTCCTTAAAGGGACAGGCCTCCCGCCGAGGGCTCCCCTCCCTTCCGGACCTCGGCGGGGGCGGGGAGGTGGCGGCCGCCCTGATCCCACCCCGCGGGCCTCCCCGCCCGTCCCTCGGAGAACCACTGGCGAGCGGCCGGCCCCCTCCGGCTCACTCGGCCTCAGCCGCAGAGGGGAGGCGTCTTTCTCTGCAGCCCGGGGACTCTCCGAGAGCCTCCTAGCAGCCTCTCCTCCCTCGGCGGAATGGGAGGAGGGCTCGGGGCGTGGGGGGCAGGGGACGCATGCTATGGAAGATGCTGTCCCCGAGGAAAATGCAGTGGGGACAGGGGACAGGGCGACAGGCGCAGGTGAAGGCCCTGCGGCCAGCGGAGGCCAGCGCTCTAGAGGGGCTCCAGCTGCACCCGGGAAATCTAAAAGCAGATGGGGCGGGGGTTCTGCGCGCACAGCTGCCCGGCCCTCGAAACTTTCTCATCCTCAACTCGACCCTCTGGAAAATGGATTCAGCTGCTCCTATGAGGTGTCCCCGCAAGCAGGAGCTGCTGGGAAACCAGAGGGTGGGTAGCCCTAAGAGTAAGGGTCAGACGTCCTCCGTGTGACCCCGTGGGTGGAAAGGGTGTGTGGTGGGGAGGGGAGCGCCAGACCCTTTTTCCTGCCCCTCCATTTCCCTCTGGCATTTGTCACCTCTTGCCTCTCCTAAGCGCGCAAGAGGGTCAGGTGGTAAATACAGGGGACCGGCAGGGGTCAGACACTGCGAAAAAACTTCCGAACCTTGTGCGTGCGGGTCCTGGCACCAGGGGAGCGAAGAAGGCCGAGCCCCGCGCCTCACGCAGCTCAGTCCTGGAGAGCTCCGCGCGGCGCCGCGCGGGGAGTTGCCCGGGGGCGGCTGCAGGGGGCCCCTTCCCGGCGGGGCGGAACCGGGCCCGGGGCGGCCGTCTGTTCTTGGCCTCCCGCGCTGCGACGGTCCCCCGGACTTGCCTGCCAGCGCCGCTCCTCCTCCCTCCCACGATTTGCCAGCAAGCGCGGCTGCCGCCCGCGCCCAGAGGAGCCGCCAGGGCCAAAACAGAAATTTGTTCCCTAACGAGCGAAGCGGTAGGCTCAGCACCCCCATCCCTCGAGACGCACTCACAGTCACCAGCATCGGAAAGATGCTACCCCTCGTCAACGACAAGAGCCAAAGCCCCAGGCACCTGTATCTAAATGAGCTGGCACTTTGGGAAGGGAGGACGCGCTCTCCCTTCTCCAGTCCTGTGAAGCCTGGAATCTGGTCCCCAGGACGAGGAGTGACCCTGAGGAGTGACCCTAAGGAGTCGGGAGATCCTACTCCCATCTCATCCCCAGCTGTGGATGGATCCTGGCTGTAAAGTAATCCCCTCCCCCAGCCGTTCAAGGCTTCCTCTCCAGGCGGCGGTCCAGCTGTCTACTAAAAAGAAGGACATTTTAGGAGTCAGTTCACTCTGAGACAGAGTAAGGCCACAATTGAAATCACCCACCCACTTGGGAACCAGGTCTGCCACTTGCTGTCCCTGTGATTAAAATTTTTTTTTTTAAATTTTGGTCTGTGTGATTTTTTTTTTTTTTGAGACGGAGTCTCCCTCTGTCGCCCAGGCTGGAGTGCACTGGAGCTATCTCTGCTCACTGCAACCTATGCCTACCAAGTTCAAGCAATTCTCCTGCCTCAGCCTCCCAAGTAGTTGGGACTACAGGCGTGAGCCACCACGCCCGGCTAATTTTTGTATTTTTAGTAGAGATTGGGTTTCACCATGTTGGCCAGGCTCATCTCGAACTCTTGACCTCAGGTGATCTGCCCGCCTCAGGACCTCCCAAAGTGTTGAGATTACAGGCGTGAGCCACCACACCCAGCCTGTCTGCGTGATTTTTAAAGGCAAGTTATTAACCCTTCTCTGACTCAGTTTTCTCATCTGTAAAATGAGGATGCTAATAGTAACATCAGAGGGTCGTAATGAGGATTCAATGAGTGAGTATGTGTAGAGGGCCTAGAACAGTGTGTGACACCTGCAACGTGTAAATGTTTGTTGTCTGATTTTGAGTCTCCTAGGAGCCCTGTGAAACAGCCAGGGTGGGGGCTCCTTATGCTCCATTTCACAAAGGAGGAACCAGAGCTGAGAGAGAGAGAGAGGAAGAAGAAGGAAGAAGAAGGAGAAGGAGAAGACAGAAAGGAGGAAGGAGAAAAGAAGAAGAAGGAAGAAGGAAGAAGAAGAAGGTGAAGGAGAAGAAGGAGAAGGAGAAGGAGAAGAAGAAGAAGAAGAAGTAGTGGAGGAGGAGGAGGAGGAGGAGGAGGGGAGGGGGAGGGAGAAGAGGAGGAGGAGGGAGAGAGAAACTTGCTTAAGGTAACAGAGTTGGTAAATGACACAGCCAGGGTTAGAACCCTGACAGTCTCCCAGCCCTAGGTCGTTGGGTCTGCCTCTCTCTAGCCTAACTGTGTGGGCACTCAGGGGACTGGTCATCTGGGCTTGTGTAGCATGTCTGGGTGGCCTTACACTTATCCCTGTAAGGCCTAAGTGTTTAGACTTTCAGGCTTCCAGCTCACCTGCTGGGGCTGGTTTTGGGCATTAAGCCAAACCAGACACCTTGGGTTAGGGTGAACAAAATGCATGGAATGTGTGGGGTGCCCCTGAGGATTACAGCAGCTTACACTTACTGAGCATTAACTTTGTGCCAGGCACTGTGCAAAATGCTTTACTTGGATTATCCCATTAATCTTCATAATAACGCTGTGAGCTAGTTATTAGCTATAGCTGCCAATTCACGGACGAAAAACTTGGGGCAAAGAGGTCAAGTCCCTAGTCTGAGGTGCACTGCCTCCTCCAGCAGCTCCAGGCACAATGCCCATGTCACCCTTTGCTGCCCTGGTTCCCACTTCCAGGAGAAGAAAATACACTAATATTTATGGAATGTTATTACCATTCTTATGGCAGAGTGAAAAGTCAAAGGCCTGTTTGGGCCTTTAAACCCCTTCCCCCATTGCCCCTCAAAGAACTCATATGAATGCGTACTGGGTGGGGGTACCACCACTGACCCTTTCCTTTATCTGGCCTGTTTTAGATGAGCGTGATCAGGCACAGGATCTCAGCCCACTATCCTCTCTCTTCACCTTTACTCAGTCCCTCAGATCTTCCTGTGGGACTTCCTTTTTTAATTTTTATGTTTTTTCTTTTATTCCTTTTTTTTGAACGGAGTCTTGCTGTGTCACCCAGGCTGGAGGGCAATGGCATGATCTTGGCTCACTGCAACATCTACATCCTGGGTTCAAATGATTCTCCTGCCTCAGCCTCCTGAGTAGCTGTGATTACAGGTGCCTGCCACCATGTCCAGCTAGTTTTTGTATTTTTAGTAGAGATGAGGTTTCACCAGGGTTGCCAGGCTGGTCTTGAACTCCTGACCTCAAGTGATCCACCTGCCTTGGCCTCCCAAAATGCTGGGATTACAGGCGTGAGCCACCTTGCCCGGTCCTCTTTTATTCTTTTAATTCCCTATCTTTTCCTTCCATCTTTCCTCCAGCCCCCAACCCACATGCACAAAGGGCAGGGACCCACATTTAGGAGACAGTAAGACGGGGATTGGGGAGTTGAAAATTGAGCAGGGCCCTGGGAGATGGGCACCATAGTCCTCCTCACTGTAACTCCTTTTCCTCTCCCCTTCCGCCAGCTCTTGACTCATTTGGCCGTGGTGGGGAGTCACAGGGAGGGGAATGTTGAGGAGGATCCGTGTTCAGAGATGCTCAAAGCCTCTGTCAACAAGAAGAAACTCAGGAGGCTGCATTTTGGAGCTGCCGTGGGAGGCCTGTGGGAGTATTAGCTACAAAAAGGAACATGGAGATAGAGTAGGGAAGCGCAAAGCAAGGAAAAAACCGCTCAAGACACAAAGGATGGAAAAAGTCCCCCCACCCGGCAACCACAAAGCGCAGGCGGAGTCAGACACTGTGCTCAGGCAGTGGGAACAGGCGGCTGTCGAGGAACAGAGCCCAGGGGCCCCTCCCACCTCCCCGTCTCTTCCCACTCTCTCCACCTTTCTCTCTGGAGGTCCCCAGGCCTGAGCCTGGCTCTCAGCCAGCATGGCCAGGCTCCGCTTCTAAGGTTGTGTTGTATGGTGGGAAAATCTTGGGCTTTCAAGTCAGACTAGTTGGGGTTCCAATCTAGCTCTGCCACTGGCCAGCTGGGAGGCCTGGGGTGGGCAGAAGGTACTTTATCTTGCAGAGCATCGGGTCTTTTGATTTGTGAAATGAACCTTAGCCAGCTTTTTTTTTTTTTTTTTTTTTTTGAGACAGACTCGCTCTGTCGCCCAGGCTGGAGTGCGGTGGCGCAATCTCAGCTCACTGCAAGCTCCGCCTCCCAGGTTTACACCATTCTCCTGCCTCCGCCTCTCCGAGTAGCTGAGACTACAGGCGCCCGCCACCACGCCCGGCTAATTTTTTTTGTATTTTTAGTAGAGACGGGGTTTCACCGTGGTCTCTATCTCCTGACCTTGTGATCCGCCCGCCTCAGCCTCCCAAAGTGCTGGGATTACCAGCGTGAGCCACCGCGCCCGGCCTCCAGTTGTTATTTTTTAAAAGCCCTGGCCTGGCTGGGCACAATGGTTCACCCCTGTAATCCCACCACTTTGGGAGGCCGAGGCAGGAGGATCACTTGAGATCAGGTGTTCAAGACCAACCTGGCCAAAGTGGTGAAACCCCATCTCTACTAGAAATACAAAAATTAACAGGGCGTGGTGGCACACGCCTGTAATCCCAGCTACTCGGGAGGCTGAGGCAGGAGAGTTGCTTGAACCCAGGAGGTGGAGGTTGCAGTAAACTGAGATCGTGCTACTACACTCCAGCCTGGGCGACAGAGCCAGACTCTGTCTCAACAAAAACAACAACGAAAAATCTCTGGCCCTCGGTGCTGGGACCAGGGAAATGAGCTCAGGATGAAGACTGAGGGTTCCCCCTCCCCACCAAAATAAAAGATTTTGGAATTCTTTGAGGCCTCTAGTATTTGACCACACCTTGGCTGTCTCATTCTAGGAGATTCCTTTTCTTTTAGTGGAAGACCCTGGCTAGAGTAGAGTGGGAACAGACCACAATCAACTTTTTTTTTTTTTTTGAGATGGAGTCTTGCTCTTGTGGCCCAGGTTGGAGTTGAATGGTGCGATCTTGGCTCATTGCAACCTCCGCCTCCCGGGTTCAAGTGATTCTCCTGCCTCAGCCTCCCGAGTAGCTGGGATTACAGGCATGTGCCACCATGCCCAGCTAATTTTTTAATTTGTAATAGAGACGGGGTTTCACCATGTTGGCCAGGCTGGCCTTGAACTCCCGGCCTCAAGTGATTCACCTGCCTCGGCCTCCCAAAGTGCTGGGATTACAGGTGTGAGCCACTGCGCCCGGCCCACAATCAACTTTCAAACAAGGGAATCCTGGGAGATACACGGTTGTGTTTACAGATAAAGAAACTGGCCCATATTGCTTGGCTAGTAAGAAAAAGAATCAGGTCTGAACCACGATTTGACTAGGATGACGGCAATTCAGGTCTATGCCATGCAGCGGGGCTGCTTTGTCTTCTCCTTTGGTAAACAGCCTATGAAAAGGGAACGGCATGGTTACTTCTGACAGATGGTCAGTGACCTGTAGTGAATGCCCATTGGGAACAACACCTGGACTCCACGCCAGATGAGACACTGCAGTCAACTGCAGGCCCCGCAGGGAAGGTGGCCGCCAGCCCTGCGGGAGCCGGCAACGCACTGTGTGCCCAGTCTCCTGAGAAATCTTATCCTCTCAATCCGTGTGTTCTAGCAGCACCAGAAAACAGGTGTGTTTGAAATCGAGTTACAGAGAAAGCCTAACTCGGTTAAGTTGAAGAGACATGAAAAGGAGACCTGACTTTTCCCTGAGGAATTGGAGTGGGTGGTATTTGTTCCTGCTGTTTTGACAGCAGTGAAGGGACAGGCAGGAGAATAGTTGTGCTGCTGGGTGAGTTTCTTAACCCAGAAGCATCTTTTTTGGATAGTTTCCTCCTTGGAACTGAGTATCAAGGTAGGTAATAAAACTCCCTCATCACCTGTATGGAAATAATGTTCCCTGACTTTCCCCTGGGAAACCCTGGCCCCAGCTTCACCTGTGTGCTGCTGCAGTGGTTACTGTGTTAGCTGAGGTCAGCTCCATCAGCATCCGCCTGCCACACCCACATAGCTCTGAAACTTGGGTAGGGGTGCATTTTCTGATCGGTATGGCAGACAGACAAGAGGGGCACAGGGCTCACCATGCTGGAGGGGCATGCACTCAGGAAGAAAATTTACGGAAGGAATAGGATAGCTGGATTTCTAGTATTTTTGTGATTAATAAGGTCTGTCTGGCTGGATATAGGGGAAGTCCTCTTTCATATACTTTTTAACAAAGCAGGAGAGACAGAAAAGGAAAGGGGCTATGGGGAGTGAACATTCAACTTGTCATTGGTTAGCCTAGACACGCAGGGGACTGTTTTGTAGCACCTGGCTAGATGTCTCATAAAGTCGTTGCCATTGTCCCACTTCACAGTTCAGAAGGAGGCTCAAAGCTGTTATCTGTCCAAGGGCAGTCGGTCACATAGCTACCAAGCTGTGAAGCCAGAATTAAAATCCAAGTTGAGTCTTTGTACTCTACCACACTGCCTGGCCAACAGGCAGGGCTCCCAAGGGTTTAAGGATGAGCTCTACTTCCTTTACCTGCAAAGCGATTGAAGAATGAGCTAGGGCTGGGCCTGGTGGCTCACGCCTGTAATCCTAGCACTTTGGGAGGCTGAGGCAGGCAAATCACTTGCGGTCAGGAGTTTGAGACTAGCCTGGCCAACATGGTGAAACCCCATCTCTACCAAAAATACAAAAATTAGCTGAGTGTGGTGACAGGCACCTGTAATCCCAGCTACTCAGGAGGCTGAGACAAGAGAATTGCTTCAACCAGGGAGGCACAGGTTGCAGTGAACTGAGATGGCCCCACTACACTCCAGCCTGGGTGACAGAGTGAGACCCTGTCTCAAAAAATATAAAGAAAAAAAAAATGAGCTAGAATAGTTTCTGGCTCAGAACTCAGCAGAGTGCCTAGCACACAGTAGGTACCTCAATGTATGACGGAGAGAAAATGTGCCCAAGTGGCTACAACAACCAGAAACTTGATTTTATAGTATGTTTAGTATGTTGTTCTGGCTACCAGCATTGTGGGCCGGTACTTTCAACTCATTGGTTAAACTAGTGATAAAATAGTTTCTTGTATCAGTTGGTAGCCTCCCAGCATGTATACCTGTTTCTTCCAAGAAATGTACTGCCATAAGGATACAATCCTCACCAAATGGGACCAGAAGGCGGGATGAACCCTACAAATCAGGCAAGACAAAACCTCATTTTCTTGGGTCAGATGGTAGAATTTTCAGGAGCAACAAGACATTATTCTACTGACCTTCTCCAAGAGAACAGGTTAGTACAAAGATGAGTGACATGCATCCTGAATTTTCAGGTCACTCTTAACTTCAACTAGTTTATCCTATTCCCTCCCATACATACATTCATACTCACAAGACTGTACCCTGGTTTGGGATTCTGAAATATAATGGAATGTCACTATCTCCATACACCACTGCACAACTGCCTGATCACATGCTGGTACAGTTCTGGCTCAAGCATGGGACCCAGCCCTTTCGGCCGTGCTCCCTCCACCTCGAAGACAGCATGGCACTTTCAAGCAACACTATTTCCTTGTATTATTTATTGGTATTCTCAGTTGCATCAACTGGTTTATCAGCCATGTGAAGTCAGGGATTGTTTCTCTCCTTAGCTTCTGGCTCAGCAACTGTACAAAGCATTGCCAAACACTGGTAGAAAATGTAAACCTGGTGGCTGGGTGTAGTGGCTCACACCTGTAATCCCAGCACTTTGGCAGGCCAAGGTGGGAGGACTGCTTGAGGCTAAGAGCTTGAGACCAGCCTAGGCAACAAAGCAAGACCGTATCTCTACAAAAAATAAAAATAAAAAATTAGACAGGTGTGGTGGCATGCACCTATAGTCCCAGCTACTTGGAAGGCTGAGGCAGGAGGATCCCTTGAGCCCAGGAGTTTGAGGCTGCAGTGAGCTATGATCCCACCACTGCAGTCCAGCCTGGGCGACAGAGAGTCCATATCTCTAAATAAATAAGTTGCATGTGTGAATCCGTGCAACTTTATCAAAATAATACTCTATCAATAACTATATGACCCAGTAATTCCACTCCTAGGAATTTATCCTACAGGGATATTCTCACAAGTGAGGAATGATATATGCATTATGGAATGCACATTGCAGCAATATTTGTAATAGCAAAAAACTGAAAACCATCATTAGGGACTGGTTAAACTAATAACAACAAACTTATATAATGGAATACTATGCAGCCACAGAACAGAGGTCTATACCTCGTAGACCTCCATCCATGTCTAAGTAGAAATATACTTGATTTTTCTTAAAACAAAACAAAAAAATGAGTTACAAAAAGTGAGGACAAGTGAAAAAAGCAACTTGTATAAGGGTATGCACAGTATGAATCCCATTTATGCAAAAGAAAGAAGAAAAGATACTTCCATGTTTGGGTTTAGAAAATTGCTGGAAAGACATGTAAGAAACTTACCAGTGATTTCTTCGGGCAAGTGGGACAAGGTAGAGAAAACTTTTAAATTTCTACTATGTACCCTTTTTTGTGTTTGTTTTCGTTTTGAGACCGAGTCTCACTCTGTTGTCCAGGCTGGAGTGCAGTGGCGTGATCTCAGCTCACCGCAACCTCCGCCTCCCGGGTTCAAGAGATGCTTCAGCCTCCCAAGTAGCTGGGATTACAGGCGCCCACCACCATGCCCGGCTAATTTTTTTTGTATTTTTAGTGGAGACGGGGTTTCAGCATGTTGGCCAAGCTGGTCTGAAACTGCTGACCTCAGGTGATCTGCCGGCTTCAGCCTCCCAAAGTGCTGGGATTACAGGCGTGAGCCACCGCACCCGGTCCCCCCCACCTTTTTTTTTTGTGAGATGGAATCTCGCTCTGTAGCCCAGGCTGGAGTGCAGTGGTGCAATCTCGGCTCACTGCAACCTCCGACTCCTGGTTCAAGTGATTCTCCTGCCTCAGCCTCCTGAGTAGCTGGGATTACAGGTGGTGGCACCAGCCACCACACCCAGCTAATTTTTGTATTTTTAGTAGACAGGTTTTCACCATGTTGGCCAGGATGGTCTCGATCTCCTGACCTCGTGATTCGCCTGCCTTGGCCTCCCAAAGTGCTGGGATTACAGGCATGAGCTACCATGCCCGGCCGAGACAGAGTTTTGCTCTTGTTGCCCAGGCTGCTGTGCAATGGCGTGATCTCGGCTCACCACAACCTCTGCCTCTGAGGTTCACGTGATTCTTGTGCCTCGGCCTCCTGAGTAGTTGGGATTACAGGCATGCACCACCACACCCAGCTAATTTTGTATTTTTAGTAGAGATGGGGTTTCTCCATGTTGGTCAGACTGGTCTTGAACTCCCGACCTCAGGTGATCCACCACCTCAGCCTCCCAAAGTGCTGGGATTACAGGCGTGAGCCACCGCACCCAGCCCAGTATGATCTTTGTATAAAAAAAATTAAAAACCCATATACCCATGTGTATATGCACATACATGCTTTAAAAACAGTCTAACCAGGAGTGATTGTGCACAACTGTAGTCCAGCTACTCAGGAGGCTGAGGCAGGAGGATTGCTTAAGCCCAAGAGTCTCTTCTAATCATATCCGTAAATAGCTACTGCACTCCAGCCTGGGCAACACAGTGAGACCCCATTTCTAGAAAGAAAAAAGGTGTAGAAGGATATATGCCAAATTAACAATCATTACCCCTGAGAAGTGGAAAGATGGATAACTTTTTTTCCTTTTATATTTCTGTACTGATATTTTAAATACTACTTTCGTAACAAAAAATTTTTAATTCATAATTTTCAAACTTTTTGTGGTCACGAAAAATTTTCAAATATTTTTCTATAAGGAGATTTTAATTTCAACTTCAAGGCATTTTTGATAAACATGCCTTGTCCCATCTGTCTGGGTGGTTAAGTACAGTCTTGCCTGGATACAGTGACAGAACTCATAATCCCTCAAGGTCACTTCAATCTCTGATAAAGTATAGGTAAGCAATTAATCAGAAATGCAGGGCTTTTTCCTGACACCCAGCAGGCTGTTGGTGTCGTTGGACAAATTCCCCAAAATGAGGTGCTCTTGGAAAATTGCTTTCCCAGAACTCCTTGACTACTGTTTTCTTTACTGAAAGACCGACAGATACACACACTCTCTCTCTCTGAATGTGTTCAACCAGCCTGAACCCTGGCAGCTCAGCTTCATTCAGCCAAGGAGGCAAGGGAAGCCCTGAGGCAGCTACGTTCTGCATGGCTGCCACTTACAGTCTGGGCTTCAGACTTGGGAGAACACATGTCAGAGAAAGAAAAGCTCTGCTGTGATTAAATCACAGATGCTGGGGGTGAGTGCAGGGTGGAAGGGTCTGGCACCCATGCCACCTGCTACACTCAGGAACTCAATTATACGGTTACGTTCAATACTCAGTCAAGAGACAGGGAGTTGGGGAGAGCACTGCCATTATAACCTTTGGTTACCTGGGAGAGCCTGGAGAGCTGTGGTTTTCCTAAAGTGGTTAAGTTCTCCTTTGGAAAGTCACCATTCCCTATCCTATGATCCTTTCTCACTAGGAACAACTGCGTTTGCTCTTCCTGGCTTTCACATTTTAATTTGGTTCTGAAGCTACACACTGGTGGCAGACAAATGACTTGGGAATCAGATACCCTCATTTAATCCTGGAACAAGCTGAGTGACTTCCACCCCCATGAGGCCCAAAGAAAAACATAATGAAATGAAACCACTTGCTGCTATGAAACAAAAGTGGGAATATTTATGCAGCTGTTTTTATTTATTCAACTATAAAGATTGCAGCAATTTTTTGATGAGTAATGCCTTAGATTAACACTAATTATATTGCTATAAATTTGGTTCAGGATCAGAATAGGGTTCAGGAAAGGGAGAGAACAAAAAAAAAGTCTCCAAACATTAAAACAGAAAAATGCTTTTTTTTTTTTTTTTTTTTTTTTTTGATACTGAGTCTTGCTCTGTCTCCCAGGCTGGAGTGCAGTGGCACAATCTCAGCTCACTGCAGCCTCCGCCTCCTGGGTTCAAGCGATTCTCCTGCCTCAGCCTCCTGAGTAGCTGAGATTACAGGCGCATGCCACCATGCCCAACTAATTTTTGTATTTTTAGTAGAGACGGAGTTTCACCATGTTGGCCAGGCTGGTCTTGAACTCCTGACCTAGTGATCCAGCCGCCTCGGCCTCCCAAAGTGCTGGGATTACAGGCGTGAGCCACCACGCCCGACCTTTTTTTTTTTTTTAATAAAAACTTTAATTAAATGCTACTTTCTCATAGACTTCCCTAGACTGGTTTGCAATCTAAGGTAATAGGAAACAAGGCATTGGACATTTCGAAGAAACCAGATTAAGCTATGGTGCCAAGCAGAAGACTAAACACTGATTTGAGTGTTAAATCTCCAGCATATTCTGGGATAGAGGCAGGTTCTCAAATGTTTCCTAGTGTTCTTTCCTTTTCACTAATTAAACTTTCCCTTCTCTGGCAAATCCAGTGCAGTATACAATCCCCTCATTGCCTCTACTGGTCAAATAGTTGTTTGAAGGGAAACTGTCAGGCACCTGTGGCTTCTGCTTAGATTGGAAAGGTGACAGACTAGCTCTGATTCACCTCCTCCTGAGACAGCCTGGACAGTGGAGGGGTCAACTGGAAGGCCGAAACCTGCTAACAGCTGCCTCTGATTCCTGGTGGAAATGACCAACCAGATTCAATCCATATCACTGGGAAAGATCAAGGAAAAAAATAGCTTCCCCTCCAAAAATGGTAAAGAGGAAATAAGGAGACAAGAAACCAAAAATACTTAGAATGGCACAAAAAGTGATATGCATAAACTTCTTTTTGTTATTAAATCTAACTATAAGTTTCCTAAAGTCCAGTTATCAAGTTGAATTGTGTGGATAGAGGAGAGAGGCCAACTGGATTTTCTCTCAAGAGTTTACGGCTTCAGTCTGAGAGGTCCTGGGTTTGCGCTGGGGGAGCCCCTTTTTGAATGAAGGCGTGGGAGGGCTGGGCTCCATGCTGACTCCAGTTCCACTGGTCCCTGCAGAGAGAGTCTGGCCTCTTTCACTGGTGTTTCTTGGTGCCTGAGATGGAGCACTCTGATACTTGGAACCAGATGAATACCATGAGCTGTTTCTGTAACGACCCATACTGTCATGCCGCCCTTGGTTCATGGGGTCATTGGACTTTTGGCCTTGTGGCCTATAGCCCTGTCCTCCTCGTCTGTTCCCTGGCAATACCTAAAGATAAAAGAATACAACGTTCAAGGTGCTCCAGCATTATGGTACCCCATTTGTTCACTTTACAGGAGTATTCTGAAAGCAGAATTGTGGTATTCCATGCTTAGGACTCAGTTATCTCTCAAGACTCAAAGAATTCTCTCAGCCAATCCAACCTAGCCACTACTTCAGAACTAATCTATCTTTCCCTGCTCTTCATGCCCAGGCTCTTCTCCACTGAAGAATTTACTTTTCTTTAGCTGGATGCAAGAAGAAAGATAAGGAAGAAAGAACATTCTCTGGGTTGTTACAAGCCCTCAATTGGACAAGTATATTATATTATGTCTGAACTCTGCAGATAAAAGGCCATTGGTAAAGATAATAAACATTTGGAATAATAAAGTAAACATCACTATGGCCTGCTGTGCTAAATGTCATGAACTACAGATTCAAGTATGCTGCTGTGGCATTCCGCACATCTTTCGCATTATAATCTGGAAAGCTTATGGTATGGGATTTTATTTTTGTCCTTCAGTTCCAAACATCATAACAGTTCTGAAGAATTACCGACAGTACTGCCTGGATTGCTCTTGCGTTTATTCTTCAAACAGAAGAACCTATGGATTACGCCTCAGCTTTCTAGTGTTTTCCCCCCATCCCCACCAGGTCACTCTCTTTCCCTGTAAATTCCACATTGTGCTTCTAGGGAGTTGCTGCTTTCAGATGCACACTGGTAAAACTGCCACTTGTGGTGCCTGTCTACCTTGAGATGGGTGCACGACTCCCAGTGTGACTAATTACCAGGCAATACTATCTACAACAGCAGGGATCACTGCCAACACAAGAAAGTCAGCAGTTCTTGGCAACAGGAAATCTAAACTGGCTGGCAGTTTGGAACATACGTATCTAATGCTTTCTCAGGAACTAACTTGGGTTGGAGGGATTCAAAACAGGCATGGAATGGGAATAGAGAGGAAGATAATATACTGAGCTAACAGCATTTAAGCTTTGACAATCTGGAGGGTTTTCTTCCTAACACGCTCAGTGTAGAAGCTAGGTTACCTCCCGAAGTGGCTGGTAGGGCTGGCCGCTGGAGTTTGCTATGGCTGCAGGAGTCTCTCCCGGTGCAAAGTTTTTCTTGTTAGCACTTGTAAGGCTGGGAGGAGAGGCACAGGTGGAAGAGGAAGCAGCAGAGGCATCACTTGGGCTACTCAAGGGCACAGACGTAACTGAGCTACATCGGGATCTGGTTGAATAGCTGTTCTTTGGATGAGACACTGAAACAGAAATATGAGGAATATATGATCATACGATGGAACGGCACAATGGGTAAGGTTTCTACTTTCTCAATTTCACAATGAGCAATTTAAGACAAAGAACTGTCTATTCGAATAAAGAAAAACCAATAAAACTGGTAACAGGGAGAAAAATCTCCCTTCTGCCCTCTTCCTCCAAAGCCCCACTGCTTTATAAAGGAATTCTTAGACAAGAGAACAGTTAAAATCAAAGTTACCCATTCCCCACCAACTAATGACTTCCTGGGATTGCATCTAGTACTACCTAAACTCCTGACTATGGCTCTAGCAGCTGACTAAGCCTGGGAACAATAGTACAGACCATATGTTCAGTTTCCTATGCAAGAAACATTCTAAAGTACAGCCTTTGCAAAGAAAGAAAAAGGTACATAAATAAAATCTTTACTAAATTCTTTTTAAAGAATTTTGAATGATACATGGTATAAATAATCAAGATCAGTTAAGTATGAATAGAACTAATCTTTACAACAAACATGTATATTGCCAAATTTCTTTCTGCAAAATTAATCCCAAATTCAAAGTACCTATCTAACTGAAAAAAATATTAATATTTTCAGTTCAAATTGTGTTAGAATTCCAATGGTTTAAAACTACTCTCTAGATTTTTTCTTGGCTTTAAGCTGGACTTAAAATGATGAGTTTATAATTGTTGCCATAGGTTAAATATTTCACTTTTTTTTTTGAGCTGGAGTCTCGCTCTGTCGCCCAGGCTGGAGTGCAGTGGCACAATCTCAGCTTACTGCAAGCTCCGCCTCCCGAGTTCACGCCATTCTCCTGCCTCAGCCTCCCGATTAGCTGGGACTATAGGCACCCACCACCACTCCTGGCTAATTTTTTGTATTTTTTAGTAGAGATGGGGTTTCACCATGTTAGCCAGGATGGTCTCAATCTCCCTGACCTCATGATTCACCCGCCTCAGCCTCCCAAAGTGCTGGGATTACAGGCGTGAGCCACCGCGCCTGGCAATATTTCACTTTTTTACTAGACAGAAAGAACAGAGAGGCTCAGTTCAGGGTTTGACGAACAGGTCACTAGAAACTCTCACCTTACAGGCACTCCCCTACCCTTTAATGCTTTCTTTAAGGATCTATTATGTGCCAGACAAGTATTGTTTTCTCCTATTTATTAATTTTTTTAGAGACACAGTCTTGCTCTGGTGCCCAGGTTGGAGTGCAGTGGCAATCATAGCTCACTGGAACCTCAAACTCCTGGCTCAAGCTATCTTCCCCCTCTCACCCACCCCCACCCCACCTCCTGAGTAGCTAGGACTACAGGCATGTGCCACCACACCTGGCTAATTTTTTCTTTTTAATTTTTTGAAGAGATGGAACCTCGCTATGTTGCCCAGGCTGGTCTTGAACTCCTGGGCTAAAGTGATCCTCTGGCCTCAGCCTTTCCAGTTGTTGAGATTATAGATAGGATCCTTGGCGCGTGGCCTGTTATCTCCACTTTGGAGAGGAGTAAAATGAGGTTACTGTAGGGGCAGCGATTCAAACTTGGTCTGACTGTAGGACCCCATGCTCTTTATACCACATATCATGCACCTCTCAATACGGCATGAAAAAACAGTCTTTCACATTTAGGGAGCTGGCAAATACTTGTCCTCAGAGTTCAAAGTATCTGCACCCATGGACTTCATAAGCATCCTAGAGTTACTTTTCATATAAACAAGCAAACAAGAGGCACTAATGAGGAATCAGCGCTGAAAACAATCAGCATGTCAGTCTCTAATAATCACCACCTGTAGTGTCCAGACCCTCTCACCATCTCACCTTGTCCAAATGAATCAATGCTCTTCTTTAGGGTCTCTACATCACAGGTGAACCGGGCTACTCGTCCCAGATCCTCATCATATTTACGTTCACTAACAAAGTGCTGGAGAAAGGACAAACGAAGGCCTCCAGGTTAGACAAACATCATCCATGGGATCTATAACTTGCTATACAGATAAAACAATCATTTTCAATTGTCTTTTTATTCTTCAAAGTTTATTAAATGGCCATCACATGACCAACGCCGGGTGATCAAATAATTCATTCATTTTCTCAAGAGCCCACAGATAAGTTTGTAAGTTTATGAAATGCTACATGATGGCTAAAGCCCGTTAGATATAATCAAGAGAAACTATAGAGAAAGAAAAAAGGAGGAAGAATTTACAGTAGAGGGCCATCTTTCTACTATTGGCTATTCTCCACGTCTTTCCGTTTTATATAGAAACAGAGGCAGCAAAAATCTTTACAAGGTACTACAATGATACCATTTAGATAGATGGTTTGCTGTTAATAGGAACTTCATCTCTTTATAATAAAGTAGGATTTCTTCGTCCTTGAAATAGGAACAATTTCTTGAGATGGAAAATCATTCATGTGAAAAGTCAACTTTGCAAATGAGAAGTTTATGCTGCAAGTAATTTAATCCTTTTAAGCAGACTAAGCTGAGAAGTAACCAAACCCTTGAGTCAAAAACTAACCATGCTATAAAAATCATGGGACTAGAAACACGTCAGGAATAAAGTGCTTCTGGGAATCTATTTCATTAAACAATGTCTAAGGTAGACTGGAATCATTTTTTTTTTTTCAGATGAAAAGGAGATAAAAAAGAAAAGTGAAAGGCCTAGATATAATTTGGAAGAACTGAACCTCTCAGAGCACTCCTCTTAACTGGGGGTGGGCTAATACCACTCTGCATCAGAATTCTCGGGAAGCAACCAGGAGCACTGAAAGGGAAAGGAAAGAGAAAAATGACCTTCCGGCCTTGAATTCCTAAAGCTTCAGAGTATGTTGTGGCTTAGGAAAGCACACGAACCTCTTGTTACAAAGCCTTCAGACATGTAATATCAGTCTGAGATTAATTCTGAAACAAATTCTAGGGTTTGTTGAGTCAAAGACATAATAGGAATGACGGAAATAAAATGATCTGGAAATAAGACATTTAAATTGCACAGCACCCACTTCAGTACACTGAAAAAGTGGAGAGAAACAGATCCTTAGTCAGCCTGCAGAAATATTTCTAGCAGCTTTTCAGCCACGTGGGAAGAGGAACAGATGAAGCCTGTGAGAGCCAGCATTCTCATCTAATTGCAAAGGGGTTTCCGGCTTCTCCCAGAGAGTTGAATGAGACTGACTAGCATCAATGTGAGGAGGCCTTTCTATAAAATTTAATCATACCGTTTTAGTTAAACAGAAAACAGTAACTGAACATTTGCATGGTTTGGCTAGTTCACCCCAATAGAATTAAAGGGGAGGCAGTGAGAGAACAACAATACTCCACAGGTCTAACACTGGGTCAGACGATAGCAAGGATCCCTGTAAGGTCCTGGATGATCTTCCACCTGTTTTTATTTTTGTATTTTATTTTATTTTTTTTTTGAGACGGAGTCTCGCTCTGTCGCCCAGGCTGGAGTGCAGTGGTGCAATCTCAGCTCACTGCAAGTTCCACCTCCCGGGTTCACGCCATTCTCCTGCCTCAGCCTCTCCGAGTAGCTGGGACTACAGGCGCCCGCCACCACGCCCGGCTAATTTTTTTTGTATTTTTAGTAGAGACGGGGTTTCACCGTGGTCTCGATCTCCTGACCTTGTGATCCGCCCGCCTCGGCCTCCCAAAGTGCTGGGATTACAAGCGTGAGCCACCGCGCCCGGCCCACCTGTTTTTATTTTATAGAGACTGTTGTACAGCCTCTGCAGCAAGTGTTCTCTCAGTGTGACAATAAATCTTACGTGTTCAGAAAGAGAAGAGGTAAAGGGCACAGGTGTGGAGAAGGCCAACTCCCTTTGTTACAGCTTGCAGTTTATAAGCAATTATTTAGAATGCCAATGACCACAACTACCCATGAATATCCCAATTTCCCTCAGGTTCACATGCTTAGTCTCAGAAACACTGTTCTTTATATAAGAATTTGGCCAGGCGTGGTGGCTCATGCCTGTAATCCCAGCACTTTGGGAGGCCAAGATGAGTGCATCAGTTGGGGTCAGGCCAACATGGTGAAACCCTGTCTCTACTAAAAATACAAAACTTAGCAGGGCATGGTGACACACGCCTATAATTCCAGCTATTTGGGAGGCTGAGGCACGAGAATCGCTTGAACCCAGGAGGTAAAGGTTGCAGTGAGTGGCGACAGGGCCACTGCACTTCAGCCTGGATGACAGAGCGAGACTCTGTCTCAAAAAAAAAAAAAAATTAAAAAGGTATAAATGTTGAACCCAAGTAATTGTTATAAATAGATTATAACAAATATCTCAAAGATAATTTTTGTCTATAAAATCAGAATTGATCAACCAACTATTTACAGAAGACCAACTACACGCCAAGGTGCTGTGCTAGGCACTTGGAGAAACAGGAGCTCCTGCCTGCCACTGCGAAGTTCACTATCTAGTGGGGGAGACAAATTAACCAATGCACATAAAATCATAACTATGCTCTGAAAGCACAGAATGGGGAGATATGATGGGGAAGTCAGGAAGGATGAGGAGGTCAAGGGTGGTAACTGGGCCGGGCGCGGTGGCTCACGCCTGTAATCCCAGCACTTTGAGAGGCCGAGGTGGGTAGATCACCTGAGGTCAGGAGTTCAAGACCAGCCTGGCCAACATCATGAAACCCCATCTCTACTAAAAAGATAAAAATTAGCCGCTGGGCGTGGTGGCTCATGCCTGTAATCTTAGCACTTTGGGAGGCTGAGGCGGGCAGATCACATGAGGTTGAGAGTTCGAGACCAGCCTGACCAACATGGAGAAACACCATCTCTACTAAAAATACAAAAATTAGCTGGGCATGGTGGCGCATGCCTGTAATCCTAGCTACTTGGGAGGCTGAGGCAGGAGAAGCACTTGAACCAGGGAGGCAGAGGTTGCGGTGAGCCGAGATTGTGCTATTGCACTCCAGCTTGGGCAACAAGAGTGAAACTCCGAATCAAAAAAAAAAAAAAAAAAAAAAAAAAAATTAGCCAGGCGTGGTGGCAGGCGCCTGTAATCCCAGCTACTCGGGAGGCTGAAGCAGGAGAATTGCTTGAACCTAGGAGGTGGAGGATGCAGTGAACCGAGATGGCATGCCATTGCACTCCAGCCTGGGTGACAGAGCGAGACTTTGTCTCAAAAAAAAAAAAAAAAAAAAAAAAAAAAAAGAGTGGTAACTGTAGTTGGAGGCAGGGAGAAGAGCATTTGGACAGATGGAAAAGCAGGTGTGTCTGTGGAGTGTAGAAGCCTCCAGCCTCTGCTTGAGGGCAGAGGACTGGGAGGATGGTATGAACTGAGGGTAATGGCAGAGCAAGACTGCACAGTCCTTCAGACCGGATTAAGGATTATAGCATTCATCCTAAAAGCAACAGAAAGTTTGAAGCAGACTGCTGTAGTGTGGGGAACATACATGGAGGGTGGGGTGGGTGGGGCAGAGACAGAATGGATGAACAGAATCAGTTAAGAGGCTCTTACAGAAGTCCAGGCAAGAGATGGTGGTAACCTGATCATGATGGTGGTGGTGGAGATGAAGAGATAAGGTCAGATCTGAGATTTAGTCAAATGGATGAGGTGTGCTGATAGATTTAAGGTGGGAAATGGAGAAATTTCCTAAGGTTTCCAGCTGGGACAACTGGGTAGATGACAATACCACTTACAGAGAAAGGGACCTGGAAGAGGGCCAGGTTTGGGAAAGGAAGATCATGAGTTTAATATATTAGATATGGCCATGAATTATGAAAATTTCTTACTTTAGCCCCTGAGGATAAGAAGAAAGGCAGAAAGCAGAAAGAAGTTTTACCTTGATATCAGCTCTGAGCTCAACCAATTGCTGCTCTGACATTTGAACAGCCACATGAGTCATCTTCTTTAGAAGTTCAGCCTTCTTTTGTCGGCTGAGCAAAATTTCCACTGTAGAGGAAAAGTGAGTGTGAACCTTATGTTGCTGCTAAATAGGATAAAGAAGAACTAGAAATATAAGCCTTGCAGTAGGTATTTGGTCAGCCAAAGGCTTAGCTGCCTATCCACCCAGAAAATGAAAATATCAAAAGTCTGGTCTCTACCTTCCATTGGGTCTCTGAAGGCAGTTAAGTGGTAAACATTTTTTATAAATCACAAACACTCAAAAATCATTGTTATTTCTCCTTCCAGTCAAAAAAATTGTATCAAGATGCATATAAATTAAAAAGGAAATATGTACACATAATAAAAAATATTCATCTAGGCCGGGCGTGGTGGCTCACGCCTATAATCCCAGCACTTTGGGAGGCCGAGGCAGGCGGATCACGAGGTCAGGAGATCGAGACCACCCTGGCTAACACAGTAAAACCTCGTCTCTACTAAAAATACAAAAAATTAGCCGGGCGAGGTGGCAGGCGCCTGTAGTCCCAGCTACGCGGGAGGCTGAGGCAGGAGAATGGCATGAACCCCGGGGGGCGGAGCCTGCAGTAAGCCGAGATCGCGCCACTGCACTCCAGCCTGGGTGAAAGAGCGAGACTCCTTCTCAAAAAAAAAAAAAAAAAAAAAAAAAAAAAAAATTCATCTAGAGTAAGCTGGGTATAAAATAAAATGAAAAGAGCATCTCTCTTAATTCTGATTTTGTGGTCTCCTCTCCAGGGGAAACCACTGTTCACCATTTCTTACGTACACTTCCAAATATTGTGTATGTACATACAACATGCATACATATATAGCTCTCCTTTTTCCCTTCTCACAAATGGAAGTATATCATACACATGGTCTTTCTTTTACCTTAGCTATTTTTACTTAATATATCTTTAAATTTATTCCTCATTAATACATCTGGATCACCTTCATTCTGTTTAACAGCCACCCAGTATGTGGATATACCACAATTATTTACCGAGTTCCCTAGTGATGGGTATTTAGATTGTTACACCCTTTTAAGAACCACCTTCTCTGGCATGCTTTCTGATATATAACTTGGATACGGTCATGGCAGAGAACATGCAATAAAAATCTCCCAGAGAGACAGGGGCTACAGTGGAAACTAAACCAAAGAAATCCTCCCAGGAAGCAGATAAACTACCCAACGAATGTTCTCTACTACCAGGGAAGGGACTCTGCTATTCCTTCCCGTCCAGCAAGATTTGATCATTGCTTTTCCAAGTGGGAATTTTTACTATAATTATCCTTTTCTTTCTCCAACTATGTAATATTGGAGAAGGAGGCATTTCGCCTTTCTTTTAATTTATGAGACCCCATCCTTGGAAGATCTGAAATCACTCTGAAGACCTGGCCTTTCAGCTGAATATTAACTAACTAGATGAGACTTTGGAGGTATTGCTATTGAGGAGGTGGTGAACATATTCTCATTTTGGAAAAAAGAGGGATACTGGGTAGCGGAGGACTGTAGCAAAGACCATTAGTTGATGGAACACAGTCTTTCCAACTATATTCAGGAACATTCAGGGCTATCAGAAATCCAATGTTGTTGGGTACCAACATAATTGGGTTAAAAAAATCTGTATTTTCTGGCTTTGCTACACATGAAATGGCCATGTGATATAGTTTCCCCATTGAGATATAAGCAGAACTCAAAGGGCAGGCTTCACAGGAAAGTGTTTTAAAGGAGTCTTCGCATGTAACGTTTTACTCCTTCTTGACCGGAGCCTAGGGAGTTGTCTTTTGACCATAAGCATACTCTCAGAATGGCTAGGCAGAAGGATAGAAGAACCTGGGTTCCTAATGTCATCTGGGAAATGTCCTGCCAGCCCTGGGTTGCTTACCTCTGTACTTTTCATTTTCTGAGAAAAAAGGACACTCACATTTATTTAGGCCACTCTGTTCCATGTAGTCAAACTCAATCCCTAACTGATATACATAGAATCCTGTAACATACTGAGGAATTAGCCAAATTCACGTCAGAAAAAAGCAGAAGTTTTAAAGAGTCACACCAGGTATTACAGAGAGCTGGATGTATTTAGCAAGTTTACTCAGCCCAACTGCCACAGAGATGCACACATGGGCTGCCTAGACCCACGTCACACTAATCAGTCAGGGCCCACTTTCTCAGGAGTCAGGAGCATGCCTACAAAAGTTTCTTAACACCAAAGCCCAACAGTTACACATGATTTATTGGTTTAGGTCCCAAGATAAAACCTATTTGCCATTTGTATCAACTTCAGTTTCTCTCAGCTCTAGCATTCAGTGATTCTATGACAAAATTATAGCTCTCAAAATGGCGAAAATGAGGTGAATAAAAAGCTTTCTACACATAACAGATAACTCATAGGACCTAATTATACAACACTGGAAAAGACTGAAATACTACAAACCTATCAGTTACTTAATAAAATTATAATATGTAAAAAACAAAAAGCAACTCTTGATAGCATTGGTAAATGAGTAATTATATCATGTCATTGAGAACCAGGATTTTCAGGGAGAAAAGAGCTAAAGATATAAAACTGATGAAGTTAAGTAAAACTCTGAGCTCTGAATTTGATAAAATAAGATTGGCCACAAATTGATAATTGGCTGAAGATGAGTGATGGGAATTTGTTACATTAGCCTTGCTATTTGAAATTTTCTTTTTTTTTTTTTTTTAGTCTCGAGGTGGAGTCTTGCTCTGTCGCCAGGCTGGAGTGCAGTGGCGCAATCTCGGCTCACTACAACCTCTGCCCCCCGGGTTCAAGTGATTCTCCTGCCTCAGCCTCCCGAATAGCTGGGACCACAGGCGCATACCACCATGCCCAGCTAATTTTTGTATTTTTAGTAGAGACGGGGTTTCACCATGTCGGCCAGGATGGTCTTGATCGCTTGACCTCGTGATCAGCCCGCCTCGGCCTCCCAGAGTGCTGGGATTACAGGCGTGAGCTACTGTACCCGGCCAAAATTTTCTATTAATATAAAAGATGTATTAATATTTTTAAAAGCACGTTCTTTTTTTTATTTCAAGACAGGATCTTGCTCTATCGCCCAAGCTGGAGTACAGTGGTGCAATCACAGCTCACTGCAGCCTCGACCTCCTAGGCTCAAGTGATCCTCCCACCTCAGCCTCTCAAGTATACTACTAGGACTACATGTAGCACATGACCCCATGCCTGATTAATATATATATATATTTTTTGAGACGGAGTCTTGCTCTGTCGCCAGGCTGAAGTGCAGTGGTGCGATCTTGGCTTACTGCAACCTCCACCTCCTGGGTTCAAGCGATTCTCCTGCCTCAGCCTCCTGAGTAGCTGGGACTACAGGCGTGTGCCACCATGCCCAGCTAATTTTTGTATTTTTAGTAGAGACGGGGTTTTATCATGTTGGCCAGGATGGCCTCGATCTCCTGACCTCGTGATCTGCCCGCCTCAACCTCCCAAAGTGCTGGAATTACAGGCATGAGCCACTGCGCCCAGCCTTATTTCTTATTTTTTGTAGAGATGAGGTTTCACTTTGTTGCCTAGGCTGGTCTCAAACTCCTGGGCTCAGGTGATCTGCCCAAAGTGCTGGGATTATATGCGTGAGCCACCATGCCTGGCCTAAAAGGACCTTCTTCTCAAAAGTAAGAAACATGTCTTCTTAGTGGTTTTAGTTTATCTGCATTTCCATTTTCAAAAAGAGAATATACAAATAATGGACTGAAATGTCCAATTTAGAAACTCAAAATATATTGCTCAATGTAACGAAATCTCACCTCTGAAAAACAGTGGAAGGCATCTCTGCTACATTCTCAAATTTTGAAGTTAAAATGGACCAAAGCTGAAGTCATTTCAGTGCTTCAAAGCTGCATCCTCTGGCCCATGACCACACACACAAGTGATTTAACTGTGAGTCATGATCTCGACCTAGCCCAGCATTTCTATTCTTACCAGTTTGAGGATGGGTTAAAATAAACAACCTTCCTAATAATAAATCTGACATTCAATGCAGGAAGATAAAACCTGCCACCGAAATGCCTCAAATCAATGCCATTGTACAAGTTGCAGTTGGTATTCCCTTGTCTTCATGTAGCTGTGTATGTTTAACCTAACACTTAACAGAAATGATCAAAAAATAGGTATCTGTTTTTTTCTGTATAAACCCCACAAATCACCAAAGTTAGACTTCATTCCTCCAGAATCTATTTTAGTAAGCTTTCAAGAAACCTGGTATCTTGAACTCTCAATTTTCTAACTTTTCCCCTACCCATTGATAACAGACACTGAGTGAAGACTGTTCTATAAACTGAGAAAGCAAAGAAAGTTCTGAGATAGGTAATGATAGGAGTATATACATTAGGAGTATATACATTCAATCGTAGGCAACCTAACGAAGTCTTCTCTGATTATGCTAAAGGTTTTTTTCCGAGTAGAAAAAATCCCAGTGGAATTGCTTAAACACTGGAGGAAGAAACAAAATAAAATAAAAAACTGGTGGCAGATACCATGATGTAGTCTCTTATACACTGAACTCTGCATTCAAAATATTAAGATTTGGAAATACTTTTAAAACAGGCTCTTTAAAGTTATTTCACCGAAAGGATTCATATGCCAGTACAGTGCAACTGTTTAAGATTATTTAAATATATAAACTCTTATTATGGTATTTACATGGAACTTTTGTTATAAGAGTTGGGAAGTAGGTATCTACTATTTATGAAGGTAATAGCTTTAATTAAAGATCAATCATCTTACTTGCTTCAGCTTTCACTTTGTCCATTTCAGCAAGCAATGCCACTTCTCGATCCATTAAACTAGGAAAAGATGACAAAGGAATAAAAGGTTTGATCAGACACTCAAATACAAAATTAGCACATTATTAATAGTAGAGAAAGACCAGTGAGTTTGTTTGCTAAAAGCATACTAAAAAATAATATTGCATGGACCACATAAAAATTCTGATGTCTTACTCACAACAAAGAATATTTTAAGATTTTCCCATAAATAAAATAAATAGACCCAATTCCCTTTTATATTGCAATATTGGTACATTGCAGTACACCAATCGCTAGAAGGCTAAGAGTTGAGAACCAGCAGATGGCAGTAGCAAGCTACAAAACACATTTTTTAGTAAGCTGTGCTAAAGCAAAAGTCCGTGTGGAAATTACTTACTTAACCATGTATGTACTCACATACATTTTTTTTTTTGAGATGGAGTCTCGCTGTCTCCTAGGCTGGAGTGCAGTGGCGCGACCTTGGCTCACTGCAAGCTCTGCCTCCCGGGTTCACGCCATTCTCCTGCCTCAGCCTCCCAAGTAGCTCGGACTACAGTACAGGCGCCCGCCACCACGCCCGGCTATTTTTTTTGTATTTTTAGCAGAGACGGGGTTTCACCGTGTCAGCCAGGATGGTCTCTATCTCCTGACCTGGTGATCCGCCCGCCTCGGCCTCCCAAAGTGCTGGGATTACAGGCATGAGCCACCGTGCCCGGCCTGTACTCATACTTTTTATATTTATATTTTGGTCTACAAAATTTGATGGCTTTGCATCTAATTAGTTTTTACCAAGCAATATCCCCACTAGGGCATAGTAAGTTTATCCATGATTAGGACTTGTATATCTTCAACAGCTGACCATGGTTGCACCAAGTCCACTTACATTTTAGTACTTAGAATGCAAAGTAGTCAAAAGATAGACATATAGTGTGCTAGTTTCTGAGAAACATATACTAGTAATGAGGAAGGATGGAATTACAGATTTCTGGTAGGCTTTTTACAGAAAAAGAACATTAAATAGGCAATTAGATTCTTTTCCACTGCAAATGTAAATGGTTTATAGGCACATAAAGCTTTTCCATGTTGTTATAAAAGAGCCCACAGCCTTCAATGTATAAGGAGATAGTAGTACCCTAGTATTCAACCTCTGGATGAAAATAATTTTCCTTACCATATCGGTTTTGCTTTGTGGTGGCAAAAAGAAAAAAAATCTAGAATTTTAATACTTGCACAAACATGGAATGTTCCAACTTTCTTCAAATTTGGAGTTCATTCTGATTTCTCCTTTTGAAGGGGAATATAACTACACGGTAAATAAAAGTTCCACTCTTGTTTCTGGTTGTAATCATACATACACACACACACACACACACACACACACACACACACACACACACACACTCTTTCTCTCTCACTCTAATTCAATTTAGCTCAATACATAGTTATGTTAGCACAAAGTAGTTAATGTGGAGACTATGGTGTGAGACATACAAAAATGTCTAAGGCAGGGTCATTTCCTCAAGGAGCAAATCTTTTATATGGAAGTGCCAGAGAACATAGGTTTGATAATCGTTATGCATGATGTTAATAAACAGACTTGTAACTAAACAAATTTGGTTGGCACATTAATCCAAAAGCATCAAACTGGAGAGAAGATACAATTATTGTGGGGTAGCAATACTTTGCTAAGAAAGCATTTCCCAAACCTTGGCAATATTTTGCTCCAAGAACTCTAGCAGCATTGGAATACCTAAAAGACAAAACAAAAGCACAACTGAGACAGGAGCTGCCAGGCCTACAGTTTGACATTACCTCTCTTCTGTTGCCAAATCACCTTAAGATGCAGACACTGTGTCCATCAGATGACAAATCCTTTGTCTCTGACAAAGCTTGTAAAATATTTATTAAAAGACTACAGCAAACAAGGAAGCCTTTTGCAGCTTACAATCTTTATTAGGAGAAGTAGAATGTCAGATGACACTTTTAGCAAGGTCTGCATCACCATAATCAGACTTTTTTGCGGCAATTTGTGCTAGTACATTCTGATAGCATTTTTTTTTTCCCTGTGAGAATGACTAGTGTTCATTTAAATAAACTTTGTTTTTTGATTAACTCAGTGGTGATGACAAGAAATTCATAGGACAGTGCATGGACAACCATATAACCCCTCCATTAAAAAAAAAAAACTAGTTATAATATATCCATCTACCATGTACCCACAAAAATTAAAATTAAAATACATATATTAGCTTATGTCTTCATGCCAAAAAACAATGAAAAGCAGTAAGAACTTCTGTTTCTTTTTGTTTGTTGTTTGTCATGTTGCCATCTATTGATAACATCTAGTGAAAGGTCCTATGATGTCAGCCCAGGGTTAAACAAGAGAATCTGCTAGTTAACTGATGCTGATATATTTCTCAGAGAAAAGGTTGATCAGCATTTATAATTTTCCATTAAAATGTTTACATCTTTAAAATACAAAAATAAATGTCAAAATTTAATAGTAAATTTCTTATTAAAAGCACATCAAAAAAGTAAATAAATTATATAATGGCATTATAGTTTTATAGAAGAATGACCTATTTTTAGGTTATTTATGCTAAAGCATTTAGGGGTGACATGTCGTCTACATCTGCAAATTCCAAATGGTTCCACCAAAATATTATACACACACACAGCAAATACACTGTCATTGTACCATCCTTTCAACTTTTCTATATATCTGAAAGTTTTCATAATAAAAAGTGAAATGTTGGCATCACAAAATAAATGGAGAAGGTGGGACGAGTTCAAAGTGGAAAGTAGGTTAGGTAGAAGGATAACAACATAGGCATTTTTTACAATTAAAAACAATAATCTATTGCAACACAACTTTTAACACAGAAACTTAAGCTAAAGTTTTCCATCTGTTTCTGAGCTAAACAATGGTCCCAGTACGTATGTGTGGCCAAGAGGTTCAAAAGTACCTGTGGTGTGAGGTAATGGTTTTTAGATACCAGAACGGCAGGCAATGAGTCCTCCCAGAGAGTGATGAAAGGCTCATGCAGACTCTCTATTACCTTGCTCACTCCAACACCTCAGGGTACTAAGCTTCTCTCAAGGCTTTCTTGAATGGAAATATGCCATAATAAGCACCAAGCATCTGGCAGACTGGATTCTAAAATTGCTAATGAAATTCAGCTAAATATTGCTGGGAACCTGTTTGGAACAACACTACTTCTTATTAAGCCTGGGCCTTATTCAGGGTTGAGAACTTCCATATCCTTTCTTCAATCATGAAAGATAGATTTGGATGACTGCTCCCTGCTACTAAAGAAAAAGACTGGTAACTAAATGTTCTATATTTCCTTCCTTCCTTTTCAGGACTTCCTTACCATGTTGACATTTGCTCGACTTATTCTATAAGATGTGTGTGTTTTTTTTTTTTGAGATGGAGTCTCGCTCTGGAGTGCAATAGCATGATCTTGGCTCATGGCAACCTCCGCCTCCTGAGTTCAAGTGATTCTCCTGCCTCAGCCTCCCGAGTAGCTGGGACTATGAGCACGCAGCACCATGCCCAGCTAATTTTTCTGTTTTTAGCAGAGATGGGGTTTTGGCATGTTTCCAGGCTGGTCTCAAACTCCTGGCTTCAAGTGATCTGCCTGCCTGGGATTACAGGCATGAGCCACTGCACCCAGCCAATTTATTCTAAAGCTTTTGCATAATTTAGTTGCTCAGAATAGTTGTTACTGAAGCATCCCCATTCATATCTCTAACACATATTGTGTCCGTCATTTGAAGCAAGTCCTCTAATTAATATACAGATATCTAACATGCAGTTAGAGATTCTAGCTCTTGCCTTCAATAATTTATTGGTACCAAAAAATTGTTAATTATTTGTTTATGACTGTTGCATTAGAAAAATAATATTAAAATGGAAATGCAACTCTTGACAATTCCACAGGTCAATTATTTCAAGGAATAATACGCAAAACCATTCAATAATATTGTCAGAAAACATTTGTACTCAATTTTATTTGCTCAAAATCTAGAATCTTTTTTTTTTTTTTTTTTTTTGAGACAGGTTCTCACTGTCGCCCAGGCTGGAGTACAGTGGCACCATCAAGACTCACGGCCAACCTCCGCCTCCTGGGCTCAAGCAATCCTCCCACCTCAGCCCTCTAAGTAGCTGGGACTACAGGCACGAGCTACCACGCCCAGCTAATTTTTTGTAGAGATGGGGGTTTCACCATGTTGCCTAGGCTGGTCTCGAACTGCTGAGCTCAAGCGATCCATCCACATCAGCCTCCCAAAGTACTAGGATTATAGGCATGAGCCGCTGTACCTGGACTATTTTTTTTTTTTTTTTTTAAGACAGGGTCTTGCTCTGTCACCTAGGCTGGAATGCAGTGACATAATCATAGCTCACTGCATCCTTGACCTCCTGGGCTCAAGCAATCCTCCTGCTCAGCTTCCTGATAGCTAGGATTAAAGGTGCATGCTACCACACTTGGCTAATTAAAAAAAATATATATATAGAGGCAGGGGTCTCACTATGTTGCCCAGGCTGGTCTTGAACTCCTGGTTTCAGGTGATTCTCTCGCCTTGGCCTCCCAAAGTGCTGGGATTATAGGTATGAGCCACCATGCATGGCCTTAAAACCTATTTATTCTAATTCCACTAACCAACCAAGCAAAAATTCAGGCAAAGCCAATGCATACGCCTTTTTTTCTTTGAGACGGTTTCCTCTTTCCATATAAAATAACCAAAAAAGAGAATTGCCAATAGTTTTTTTCCTTTTTTTTTTTTTTTTTGAGTCTTGCTCTGTCGCCCAGGCTGGAGTGCAGTGACGCAATCTTGGCTCACTGCAACCTCTGCCTCCAGGGTTCAAGCGATTCTCGTGCCTCAGCCTCCCGAGTAGCTGGGATTACAGGTGTGCACTACTCATGCCCAGCTAATTTTTCTATTTTTAGTAGAGACAGGTTTCACCATGTTGCCCAGGCTGGTCTTGAACTCCTGACCTCAAGCAATCCACCCACCTCAGCCTCCCCAAAAGGCCAGGCGCTGTGGCTCACGCCTATAATCACAGCACTCTGGGAGGCCAAGGCCAGAGGATCACTTGAGGCCAGGAGTTCGAGACTAGCCTGGCCAATATGATGAAACCCTGTCTCTACTAGAAGTACAAAAATGTGGCATGCGCCTGTAATCCCAGCTGCATGGGAGACTCAGGCAGGAGAATCACTTGAACCCAGGAGGCAAGGGTTGCACTGAGCCGAGATCGTTTCACTGCACTCCAGCCTCAGTGACAGAGGGAGACTGTCTCAAAAAAAAACAAGTTAGAATGTGAACATAAGCCACAGTTCTCATGTGACAGGCTTTCAATGGAGTAACCTTTCTTTCTGTTCTTTTCCAATGGTCAAAAGCACCTCAGTTACAAGCTAATCCAGGAGATCATGTGACTCGATGATATTTTATAATCTGCTTAAGGTAAAAGAACCAGTAACAATCTGTATTGCTAAGGAGTATGTTGTTCAAGTTTTTTTGTTTTTTTGAGACAGAGTCTCACTCTGTTGCCCAGGCCAGAGTGCAGTGGCATGATCTTGGCTCACTGCAACCTCTGCGTCCCCGGTTCAAGCAATTTTCCTGTCTCAGCCTCCCAAGTAGTGGGGACTACAGGCGCACGCCACCACGCCCAGCTAATTTTTGTATTTTTAGGAGAAACGGGGTTTCACTTTGTTGGTCAGGCTGGTCTCAAACCCCTGACCTCAGGTGATCCACCCGCCAAAGTGCTGAGATTACAGGCATGAGCTACCACGCCTGGCCTCAAGTTTTAGGTTGGTTACAAAAAAAAAAAAAAAAATTGCTGAGCCAGGGCCAGGCAGAGTGGCTCATGCCTGCTATCCCAGCACTTGGGGAGGTCGAGGTGGGAGGATCACTTGAGCCCAGGAGGTCAACACCAGACTGGGTAACAAAGTGGGATCTTGTCTCTCCAAAAACATAAAAATTAAAATAAAACAAAATAAAAATGGCTGGAGTGTTAAGCCCCCTTAGTGAGTGGCTGACCAGATCCTCATTTGAAACTGTGATTTTGGCTGGGCACAGTGGCTCATGCCTGTAATCCCAGTACTTTGGGAGGTCGAGGCAGGCGGATCACCTGAGGTCAGGAGTTTGAGACCAGCCTGGCCAACACGGTGAAACCTGTCTCTACTAAAAATACAAAATTTAGCCAGGTGTAGTGGCACACGCCTGTAATTCTAGCTACTCGGGAGGGTGAGGCAGGAGAATCGCTTGAACCCGGGAGGCAGAGGTAGCAGTGAACCGATATTGCGCCACTACATTCCGGCCCGGGAGACAGAATGAGACTCAGTCTAAAAAAAAAAAGAAACTGGAATTATGACACCAATGTCTAAAAGCTCCAGAAACCAGAGAAAGGTGAAAACATGTGGCGTAGGAAGGTAAACACTGCAGAATAAAGCAAACAGGAATACGTGGTAAGACAGAAAACCAAATAACGGTGTAGTGTAAAAGTATCTTTGGGTAAAATATTTTTGTGCCCTTCTTTCTCACCTATAACATGAACGTAATACCACAAGTGATAATGTTATATAGATTAGAAGCACTATACATAAAAGTTACTGACATACAATAAAAGCTTAGTGAGCTCAGTAAATAGCAGCAGTAATTATTTTAATTCCTGTATTCACCTTGATTTCTCAGTTTCAGCAGAATATCTCTTTAGTAAAATGCAATCGTATTAACTGGTAAATCATTATACATTCCAGATTCATTGTACAGAAATTATTAAATAAACATGTATACACACTAACACAGTGTAGGCAGTTATGAAATGATGAATCAAACTAATTTTAAGTGAAAAGAACACATTGAAATTACACTCTCACTACGATTACAACTATTCAAGAATATGTATGAATATACATAAGGAACACAAGGGAACGCAGAAAATAAAAATTACTTATGTGTTAAGGTGGTAGAATTTTGAGTTTTACTTACATCTAATAAAACAATTATAATTATGGGCAATATAGTAAAAATAAGAGGGAATAATGAAATCTTTAAAAAAGGGAAAAACAAAATTCAGATCCCACCATCAAATGCTCTCATTATACCTCAGCCTCTGACTTCATCCCTCGCTACTTTCACTATTGCCCCATAGCAACAGCTAGACTGTGTGTGGTCCCTATGTGTCCCTTCTATGCCTCTGCTCATATCTCTGAAATGCAGTGTTCCAGTGTAAATACCATGCTTTTTACATGGCTTGATAATGATTCATTTCCCCAAAGAAATATTTTCTAATTAACCCCACCCTACAGTGACCCTGCCTTTAATCTTAAAACCTTTCCCGCTACTCTGATCTGACCTGAAGAATACCAGAATCACAAGGCACTACAAGTTGTGACTTAAGAATAATAGTGATTTAGGACCTTCTGAATCACAAAATCAAAAGAACATTGGATATTCAGATGGAGTATGCTTATAGTTTTGCTTTATTGAATTTGAAAAATACTTTCATAGGCTCAGCCTAAATCCTGGTGCTTCTCATCCTAGCCTGTTTCATAATGACTAAGTTCCTTAGTCCCTAAATTCTCCTACATTGGGGTTTCTCTGTTACATAGCCTTTAAGCTGAAGAGTAAACAATACAGATGCTCCTCAGCTTACAACGGGGTTATGTCCCAATAAACCCACTGTAAATCGCAATTTTTTTTTTTTTTTTAAAGAGACAGGGTCTTGCTCTGTCACCCAGGGTGGGAGTACAGTGGCACGATCATGGCCCACTGCAGCCTCCACTTCCTGGGCTCAAGTGATCCTCTTGAGTAGCTGGACTATGGGCACGTGTCATTGCGCCCAGTTAATTTTGTTACTTTATGTAAAGATGGGATCTCATTATGTTGCCTAGGCTGGTCTTGAACTCCTGGACTCAAGTAATCCTCCTGCCTTGGCCTCTGATATGGTTTGGCTGTGTCCCCACCCAAATCTCACCTTCAACTGTAATAATCCCCAAGTGTCAAGGGTGGGGCCAGGTGAAGATAACTGAATCATAGGGGTGGTTCCCCCATACTGCTGTTGTGGTAGTAAGTCTCAAAAGATCTGATGGTTTTATAAATGAGAGTTCCCTTGCACAAGCTCTCTTGGCTGCTACCATGTAAGATGTGACTTTGCTCCTCCTTTGCCTTCAGCCATGATTGTGAGGCCTTCCCAGCCATGTAGAACTGTGAGTCAATTAAACCTCTTTCCTTGATAAATTACCCAGTCTCGAGTATGTCTTTATTAGCAGCGTGAGAACAGACGAATACAGCCTCCCAAAGTGCTGGGATTACAGGGATGTGCAAATTGAAAATATCTTAAGTTGATAATGCATTTAATATACTTAACCTATTGAACATCAAAGCTTAGCCTAGCCTACCTTAAACATGCTCAGAACATTTATATTAGCCTGCAGGTGGGCAAAGTCATCTAACACAACACCTATTTTATAATGAAGTGTTGAATATCTGATGTAATTTATTAAACACTACACTGAAAGTGAAAAACAAAATGGTTGTATGGGTATACAAAGTATGCTTTCTACTGAATGTGTATCACTTTCATACCATCATAAAGTCAGAAAATTGTTAAGTTGAACCATCATAAGTAGGGAACTGTCTGTAATATAATATGTGCCAACAGTCTCTAGCCTTGCCAAGCTTTAGTGGGGGAAGTGAGCCATCAATGAGGTATGAGATGAAAATCATAGGTTAATGAGTCTGAATATATACATTCAAATATTGGATCTGCAACTTATGTTAGGCAAATTGCTTAACCTAAGAAATACATTTATTTTCAGTAAAACAGAATTAGCAATACCTACTTTGTGGAAAAGAAATCAGGATTAAAAAAATCCAATAATATAACGGAACAGGTTCAGTAAAATATTCTTCATGTTATTACAGGTTGAGCATTCCTAATCCAAAATGCTTCAAAAGCTGTACTTTTTTCAGCACTGACATGACACTGAAAGAAAATACTCATTGGAGCAGTTTGGATTTTGAATTTTTAGATTAGGGATGCTCAACTAGTTTCTGCAGACATTTCAAAATCTGAAAAAAATAAAAATAAAAAACCTAAAACATTTCTAGTCCTAAGCATTTCAGATAAGGGATACTCAACCTGTAATTATTTTCACAGATGGTTAGAGTTAAATTTTAAATAAAAAAAATCAAGAACCATGGTGTCAAGTACTAGTAGAAACAAGACATCAACATACTAAGCTTCAAAAACCAAAGAATGATTTAGAACTACAGTGCTATGTACATTTTTGATAATACACATTACATTAGCACATTCCTTTATTTCTACACATTTTAGATATTTTTGGAGATAACATTTTGGAGGTAGTTTGGTTCATACAATGATTCCTAAGTTTTCAGCATCTATATGTGGCCTTTAAGTATAAGGACTTAAAAGCCTTTGGTAAGACTAAGCTTGATTTAACGTTAAAAAAAAGGTCTGGCCTGGGCAAGGTGGCTCACACCTGTAATCCCAGCACTCTGGGAGGCTGAAGCAGGAGGACCGCTTGAGCCCAGGAGTTCAAAACCAGCCTGGGCAATGTGGCAAAACCCCATCTCTACAAAAGATACAAAAATTAGCTGGGCGTGGTTGCACCCACCTTGTAGTCCCAGCTACTCAAGAGGCTGAGGTGGGAGGATCCCTTGAGCCTGGGAGGCTGTAGTCAGACATGATGGTACTACTACACTCCAGGATGGGCAACAGAGACCCTGTCTCAAAAAAAAAAAAAAAAAAAAAAAAAAAAAAAAAAAAAAAAAAAAAAAAAAAAGAAAGAAAGAAAGAAAGAAAAGAAACAGAAAAAAAAAAAAAGCCAATAAAAGGACATAGAGGAATCAGGAAAAATTTCAAAATCTTAACCATAAACTTACATGACTTTCTGTGATGTATAATGTCAAATTTCTTGATAATCTTTTTCTCTTACCCATTTCTCCTTTTAAAAAATACCTTTTGACTTTCATAAAATTGAAACTTTTTATTTAAAAGAGAAGCTGAGTGTGTATCCCGTTGGCATTTTTCATCAACACCTTATATGACAGTCTTCCAAAGGAGTTTATATACTCTAGCTTCATGTTCCACTCCATATCCTGCCTCCTTAATATCCTTAAACTTAAGTCAACCAGCAGCTCCAACAATGAAAAGCAGACAAATATTATTAATTAACAAGAAAAGTAAACTTGAGTCTAGAGATGATTATTGCTAAGTCACCAATAAGAAGAAATTTTAAGTTTTATACGTTAGAATGCTTCTGAGTTTACCTTTCTATAGGTGTGTCAGTTTTTATTCCGCATCAAAGTGAAAGGAGTTATCTGTATAATTTCCCTAGTGCCCTGTCAGGGGTAATGTACTTTTACTGGGGCAAATCTGTTAGAACTGTTTGCTTTTCTTTTATGCTATAACCAACACAGAAATGTCTTTCTAATTGACATTAACTCTAAGCTGTGGTTTGGTGCCAAATGGAGTTAGCTCACTTGCCAATTATATCTTCAAGTAGCGGCTACAAGGAACATTGAAATAAGGTGGTTTATAAACTCAATCAACCAGAGCAAAGGGCTTTATACTAGCAGGAAAGGGCTGGTAATCTCTTTCCTCAAGTTAAATTGACCTGGTTGTTACGTCAGCTAATCAATCCTAAATACACAGTTCCCAGGTAGGAAACCATTTCATTTGTCATTTATTGAAGGAGGCTCCTCCTGGCTGGGTTCCAAGTCAGCAGGAATTCACAAATCTCTCTCCCGGAACTGTGTTTCCTGGTTCAAGCTTGTTCCGAATGGAATCAGATCCTGTGACTAAGTAATCAGTAAGCTGAACAATCATGGAGACCAGAGGCTTATCAAAGCAAAGTTGTGATGACCTACGACACTTAGCTCTTTCTTTCTTTCTTCTTTTTTTTTTGAGACAGAGTCTTGCTCTGTCGCCCAGGCTGGAGTGCAGTGGCGCAATCTTGGCTCACTGCAAGCTCCTCCTCCTAGGTTCACGCCATTCTCCTGCCTCAGCCTCCCGAGTAGCTGGGACTACAGGCGCCAGCCACCATACCCAGCTAACTTTTTGTATTTTTAGTAGAGACAGGGTTTCACCTTGTTAGCCAGGATGGTCTCCATCTCCTGACCTCGTGATCCACCCGCCTCAGCCTCCCAAAGTGCTGGGATTACAGGCATGAGCCACCGCGCCCGGCTCTTTCTTTTTTTTTTTTTTGAGATGGAGTCTCACCCTATCGTCCAGGCTGGAGTGCAATGGCACGATCTCAGCTCACTGCAACCTCCACCTCCTGGGTTCAAGCGATTCTCCTGCTTCAGCCTCCCTAGTAGCTGGGATTACAGGTGCACGCCACCACGCCCAGCTAATTTTTGAATGTTTAGTAGAGATGGGGTTTCACCATGTTGGCCAAGCTGGTCTCGAACTCCTGACCTTGTGATCCGCCCGCCTTGGCCTCCCAAAGTGCTGGGATTCAGGCATGAGCCACTGTGCCCAGCCAGCTCTTTATTTTCTAAACAAGCCAACAATATCTTATATGACAAGAATGCGGTGCAAAGGGCATGGTACTTCCTCCTAGAGGTTCAGAAAGGGGAAAAATAGTTACCTAAAAGAATTTCCAGAAGTTAGACCTTGATTTAAGGAGAGTTTGGAGAAATGGTGGGATTTAGATAAATACAGAGGAATAGGAGAACATTTTCAGGCTGGGAAAGTGGCATTAACTAGTAGATGGAAGAGGAAATGTGAATGTTAAGTTTTGAGACGATGAGTAATCTGGCAGGAGCAAAAATATGTGTCAAGAAAAACAGAAGACAGCCGGGCGCAGTGGCTCATGGCTGTAATCCCAGGACTTTGGGAGGCCTAGATGAGAGGATTGCTTGGGCCCAGGAATTGGTGACCAGCCTGGGCAATATGGTGAAACCTCATCTCTACAAAAAATTAAAAAATTAGCCAGATGTGGTGGCACATGCTTGTAGTCCCAGTTACTAGGGAGGCTGAGGGTGGGAGGATGGCTTGAGTCCAGGAGGTGGAGGTTGCAGTGAGCCATGACTGTGCCACTGCACTCCAGCCTGGGTGACAGAGCCAGACCCTGTCTCAAACAAACAGAGAAAAACAGAAGACATGACATTAAATTCCTAGCCATAAAACCTGAAAAGTAAAACTTAGAGTTCAGGACAAGGCATGGGTAGACTAAGATGAATTATCTAGCCCCAAAGTAAGTTTTGGTTCTGATGATTTAACTTTTTGGAGGCATTATTTCATTTTGATTAATTACTCCTCTGCAATTCCAGAGACCAGGAGGACTGAGGGGACCTAGACTCTCCTCTATCTCTTATATGTTGTGGCAAAAGTGACTAGACTAAATTTGTGAACAGAGACACAGTTAGGTATAACCGGAGGGAACAGTCTACAGGCAGCAAGAAAGCATGGATGGTTTGTTTGTTCTTTTCATGAACACTTCCTGTCATATTTCAGATCTAGACAGTTACTAAAAATAAGTATAATGAACAAGTTCTAAGTCTCAAAACATCAACCTAGCTGCTTGTCTTCCTGTCATTTTAATATGGTGCTTAAATCTTTTCTAGTTTCAAAAAAATCCCTTATAAAATACCTCCCACAAAGAAGCTAGAGTTTAAACATCTGTTAACACCAGCTGGGCACGGTGACTCACTCCTGTAATCCAGCACTTTAGGAGGCAGAGATGGGCAGATCACCTGAGGTCAGGAGTTCGAGACCAGCCTGGCCAACATGGTGAAACCCCGTCTCTACTAAAAACACACAAAAAATTAGCCGGGCATGGTGGCACATGCCTGTAGTCCCAGCTACTCTGGGAGGCTGAGGCAGGAGAATCACTGGAACCTGGGAGGCGGAGGTTGCAGTGAGCCAAGATTGGGCCATTCCACTCCAGCCTAGACGACAGAGAGAGACTCCGTCTCAAAAAACAAAACAAAACAAAACAAAACAAAAAAATAAATATCAGTTAACACCTTAATATCTAACAGTTAAAACAGCTTTAGTGTTCCAGGAAACATTAGAATATTGCTATGGTTTGAATGTGATCCCCAAAGCTCGTGTGTTGGAAACTTAATCCTCAATGCTACAGTGGTGAGAGGTGGGACCTTTAAGAGATGATTAGGTCATGAGGGGAGAGTCCCACAGATAAATTAATTTTGTTATTGAGAGAGTAGGTTCATTAGAAAATTGAGTTTGGCCCTCTCTGGCTGTCCCATGCATGCTCCCTTGTCCTTCTGCCATCTGCCATGGAATGACACAGCAAGGTCCTTGCCAAGATGTGGGCCCCTTGACCTTGAATTTCTCAGACTCCAAAACTGTAAAAAATAAATCTCTATTCATTATAAATTACCCAGCTTCAGGCAGATCACTTGAGCCCAGGAGTTCAAGACTGGCCTGGACAACATAGTGAGACCACATCTCTACAAAATATTTAAAAATTAAAAAATGAGCCAGGTGTGGTGGTACATGCCTGTAGTACCAGCTACTTGGGAGGCTGAGGTGGGAGGATTGCTGGAGCCCAGGAGGCTGAGGCTACAGTGAGATGTGATCATGCCATAGCATTCCAGCCTGGGTGACAGACAGAGCAAGACCCTATCTCAAAAAACAATAATAATAATAATTAATAAAAGGCCACTTTATTGGAGTGGCATACATTAAAAAGGATGGAAGAAGGTAGGAAAGCAAAGACAGATTTTTTCTACTTTATAATTTTGTTTAAAAACATCATGTCATTTGTTATGGGATCTTGGTTTAAAAGGAGACTTTAGAGTATATGATCTACTCTATAATTATGTGTCCCTTTTCAAACAATATTAAACTCTGGCTCATTTCTACAGCATTGTTGAGTTATCTGTACCATTCTCACACTGTGACCAAGAGAAATAGAACAAAGCAGAAAGCTAAATATACCATAGGATTTATAAGTCTCTCCCACTATGTAGTTAGTCATGAATGAAAGAACTTGGGGAATGGCTGACCATCTTTATATTTATATATGATCATTTTTATGCTACTGATATCAAATGCAGCTTAACTTACCAGCTCTCCAATTCAGCAAAGGCTTGTTTCATTTTCTTAATGGAGGCATCCATCTCTTCTTTAACTACTACTCGATACCGTGCAAGAGACACTGTGCAGCGCTGGAGGTCTTTTACAGATTTTTCAATATTGGAACCTTGGGGAAAAAAACCGAAAGATTAAAAAAAAAAGAATAATTATATAGGTAACTTGAAAGTTGGATCTGAACACCAAAGCCAAATGTCATGTAGACTAAGAATCTTCCCTAAATAACCACCTTCTCCAATGAGAAAAACATGTTTTTATAGATTTTTGGAAAAAAAAAAGGATCCTGGTCAAGATGGAATAATAATAATTGGATTTATTCTTCTATCTTAAACAACTAAAAACATACAAAGACAACATATATGAAACAATGGTTTTCAGACAATGTGTAACAGGTAGTACTTTTCCCCAGACAACAGAAACAAATGAAGTGAGGCCTATGATTGCCCCAACTTGTTGCCTCAATAGTTTCTAGGCTACAATGCAGGGAGGAGAAATCCCAAACAGCCTGGTGGACTCCCTGAATTGAAGGGACAAAATTGGAAATTTGGAGAGGCCAAGATGGCTGAAATTCTGGGGCAGAGTATTGGTGAGGAAAGAGCTACACACAAGAGAGCTGCACAGAGATCCACAGAGGACTCTGAGTGTGGACCAGTGCATGAGTATAAAGAAACTACCCAAGACTGGAAAGACAACAGGCAAAAAAACAAAATAAAACAAAACAAAACAAAAAAACTAGGCAGAACAATCCCCAGAGCTCACCAGGCCAGGGACAGTTTGTGCTCACACCAGCCAGAGTGGAAAAATCTCACAATATATGGCAGGCAGAGTAGTTGGAAGGATACTGCCTCAGCAACAGGGCAAAATTAGCTCTAAACAAAAGGCTGCTCTAGTCCCACCTAAAAAAGCTTAAAAGAAACAGAAAAATATGACCTATAAGGAAGAGAAAAAATCAATCACAGAGGCAGATGCGGAAATGACACAGATGATAGAATTGAGTAGAAAAGGACATCAAACAGCTATTATAATTAGATACCATAGGGCCAGGTGTGGTGGCTCACGCCTGTAATCCCAGCACTTTGGGAGGCCAAGGTGGGTGGATCACCTGAGGCCAGGAGTTCAAGACCAGCCTGGCCAGCATGGTGAAACCCTATCTCTACTAAAAATACAAAATCAGCTGGGTGTGGTGGCACGCACCTGTAATCCCAGCTACTCGGGAGGCTGAGGCAGGAGAATCACTGGGAGGTGGAGGTTTCAGTGAGCTGAAATCACACCATTGCACTTCAGCCTGGGCGACGAGAGTGAAACTCCATCTCAAAAAAAAAAAAAAAAAAAAAAAAAGATACCATATGTTCAAGAAGGTAGAGGAAAGCATAAGCATGGTAAGAAGAGACATGGAAGATATCTTAAAAGACCCCAGTTGCACTTCTAGAGACAAATAAAACAATGTCAGAGATGAGAAATATACTGCATAGAATTAACAGCAGAATAGAAACTTAAAAGATGAATACAGTTGAAGACAGCAATTTTACAAACTATCCAAAATGAAATGAAACAGAGAAAAAAGACTTTAAAAAAGGTACCAAATTTTCAAAATTCCCTAAGTTACAGGATTTAATAGAATATAATTCACCATGTGGACATTACAAAATTAAAATGTTCTCTCTGTATAGTACACTTCAAAGCACTGTATATATGAGGAAGCCAGCTTTGTAGAAAAGGATGGACTGCATTTACCTACTCAACACATTTTAACCAATTTCCAAGAGTTCTATTTACCTTTCTATATTCACCAATCCCCAAATTACATATATAATTGATTGCTGGAAACATGGATCTAAAAAGTTTGTAACTATGCCAAGATATGCATTTCCAATTTTTTTACTTAAATTCTTCCTCATCTCAACTTGATTTTTTTAGAATCTACCTAAAAGCTTTCAAGCCTTATGCATATATATATATGTATATATATGTATATATATATAGGCTTGATTGGATAGTCTCAAACTTGCTGATCTGCAACAGGCTGAGGGCTACCAGAACAATGAAAAAGGGGAGCTTACCTAATTAAAATTTGGCTCATGTGTAATAAATAATTCCATAAAGAGCTACTGATTACAAGTGTCCTTTATATTTCTATGTTTCATTTGTTTAGTGGAGTGGACCACCATGCTTAGATGTATGAAACTCAGATATAGGAAACACAGGCTATTATCTCTGTCTGCTGAATTACTGGCTGTTTGTTTAAATGATTATTGTAGTTTTTTTTTTTTTTTTTTAAGCAAAGAGCTATCACCAGTCAATGCCACATACTTAAGAGAAAATGATCTTACTTAAAGCTAGAGTCTGTCAGAGGACTCTAGCTCAGTAAGAGCATGAAGTTATGAAGAGGAGTGAAAATATTTCTTTAAAATGTCAATGTTGGCTGGGCGCGGTGGCTCACGCCTGTAATTCCAGCACTTTGGGAGGCCAAGACAGGCGGATCACGAGGTCAGGAGATCGAGACTAACCTGGCTAACACCGCGAAACCCCATCTCTACTAAAAATACAAAAAAATTAGCCAGGCGTGGTGGCACTCGCCTGTAGTCCCAGCTACTCGGGAGGCTGAGGCAGGAGTATGGCATGAACCTGGGAGGTGGAGCTTGCAGTGAGCCAAGACTGCGCCACTGCACTCCAGCCTGGGGAACAGAGTGAGATTCAGTCTCGGGGAAAAAAAAAAGTCAATGTCAGAGAAGGTAGAGCTTTTACTTATTGGGTCAACCAGGAGATAAAAATGAAAGAAATAGCACAAAAACGTTGCAATAAAGCAAATAAAGAAACAGGTTAATGTTAGCAGATAAGTCATTCTGGCAGTAGAGTTTGACTTTAATTCACAAAACGGGTCGTCATAAGTAGATTGTACAGCATTTAAACTACTTTCAGACTCCAACTGTGTACACAAAGGTTAGGGGAAGGGCTGAGTAGTCAGTCACCATCTGGAAAATGGAAAAAGTATTAACTGATGCCCTTCTGAAACCTTATTTATGGCAACAGAGATAATTTGCCCTCTTTAGCCAAAAACACAGATTTTTCATTTTCTCTCATAGGTGAGCCTCTGACTTACTTAGCTTTTTATTGGTGGAGAGGGGAACATCTTCCATCCCCATATTTGAAAACTGAGTTTCTGTGGTAGGTCTTGAGAGAGATTTGGCAGCATTCCTGGGTTGCTGAGGATTCTGAATGGAGTGCATAGTCAAAGACTTGGTCTCAAAATCAGAGACACCATTCTGCAGCATGGATCCTGTCCGAGAAAGAGGACTGTACTTTAGAGCACAATTTAGGAGTAAACCAATCATTCTTAAGTACACAAAGAAAACAGGTAAAAATGTTTGAGGCAAAACCATGCCTCTTAAAAGACTGTAAACAAAATCAACTGAAACAATACAACAAAGATCAGAATCAGCTGGGTATGGCTATCGGCAGCTTCGGGCTTAGCCTTAAGTGGCGTCCGGAATGAAGAGAAGAGTGTGTGGCAACACATCTTTAGATAGGGAGCTCAATTCCTGTGGCTCTGTGGCTTCTTTGTAGCTTGGTAGTTTCTCTGTAACTGGCACAAGGAATCAAAGAAAGTCAGTATCACCAACTTCTGCAAGCCTCCATGTTAAGAAAAAAAGAGTTTTACACTCTCTCGAGGAAAGAAGAATTTAAAAAGCTTTAGGGGCCAGGCATGGTGGTTCACTCCAGTAATCCCAGCTATTCAGGAAGCTGAGGCAGAAGGATCACCTGAGCCCAGGAGTTTAAGACCAGCTTGGGCAACAGAGAGAGACCGGGTCTCTCCAAACAAACAAACAAACAAACAAACAAACAACAACGCTCTAGGGGACAGAAGTGTAATAAGTTAGGAAGAGTTAGGAAATGAGAGGAAAGCTAGTTCAGAAAAAAATGGAAACCACTGGCTATTGTTGGTTTGAGACAGTGCAATGTTCTTCTCTAAGTCTTTTTTTGTGTATGTGTGTATACTAATCAATAAAAGCACACCTAAACAGCACCGCATAAATGTTACATTGGCATTACACTTCTAAAGCCAGGAGCAGCAGGGCAGGGGAACTGGATTAACAAGTAATGTTTTAAAAGAGAAATGTCCAGTATCTTACCCTCAAAAAAATGGTTAACAAAGAAAGGTACAAGATATGTGAATTTACAACTAACACTAATCTTAATTCTTCACTAGAAAACAAATGAGACTATAAAAACCAACAGCCTAGTTCTCACAAAAGCTGAAATTATTATTATTATATATTTCTCACTGTGTTGGGTCTTAGAATAATAATAACAACATCATCATCTTCCTGAATAAGTCCACAATTTTTAAAAAACAACTTAAAGTCACCTTCTGTAGTCTCTAAATACTGAGGTATTTCTCTGCTATTAACCCATTTATGCTGGAGGCTGCAATTTTTTGAATTTTTACATGAGTGGAAAAATCAGATCTTGGCGATGACCTTGAGCAGTAGGATATGAGTAACTCCCACATGCTCAGTGTTCCAATAATGGAACACTAGAGTTCAAGTTAGATGATTTCCACAAGACTGATTTAGACAGGAGTTAAAATATAATGGAACAAGAATTGTATTTTTTCAGCCAGGCGTGATGGCCAACGCCTGTAATCCCAGCACTTTGGGAGGCTGAGGCAGGCGGATCACGAGGTCAGGAGATCAAGACTATCCTGGCTAACATGGTGAAACCCCATCTCTACTAAAAAAATACAAAAGATTAGCCAAGCGTGGTGGCAGGCGCCTGTAGTCCCAGCTACTCGGGAGGCTGAGGCAGGAGAATGGCGTGAACCCGGGAGGTGGAGCTTGCAGTGAGCTGAAATCGCACCACTGCACTTTAGCCTGCGTGACAGAGCGAGATTTCGTCTCAAAAAAAAAAATTGTATTTTTTTCTAGGCCTTTGATAATTACAAAATGTGACTCAGACAAAAAGTAACAAAAACTAAAAAGTAAAAAGACTAATCAGCAAGCACTGGATAAAAAAATAACTAGATTTAATTGATTGCTTTCTCAACGAGGAGACCCCTGTTTATCAACTGAATGCAACTTTTTCAAAATCTGTTAATAAACTCACCTGTTCTATGCAGCGTATCTAGCATGGCAGACTCGGGATCCTCCAATTCTCTGGCATCTATTGAAAGTGTCTCCAAACCTTCACTGAGTGAGTCCACAGACTCGGTGTCATTGATGGCACCATTGACATGGTAGCCATTCATACCACCTTTCTCCGAGGAAGGCGCAGACTGTTCCTCTTGAATGGAAACTGATTTACTGGAATCTGGGATGCTGTTACTTGGTTCTGCGGCAGGTTTCGGTTTGTTTTTCTTCTTTTTGTTCTAAAGTTATTAAGAATTTGAAAAAGAAAAGAAAAGAAAAAAAAGATTCCCCCGCAACCTAGAGAGGTAACTCTAGCTACTCAAAGGTAACCAGTGTTACCAATTTCTTGTATGTTCTTTCAGAAATTTAATATTTTCACATATGCTGAACTATTGCCTAAAATAAAATTTTACTATGTAAAATCCTATACTTTAGATAAACTCAAACACATAAATATAAAACATTTCTTCATGACGAAACCCACCTTAAACAAAATCAAAAGATAGACTACAAAATATGAAAAAAATATGTGCAGCTTATAGTCAAAGAGCTAAATATATACAGAGTTCTCAGAAAAAGCAAAATAATCCCATAGAAAAAAACAGTATAAGCTGTAAGTATATAGAATGATATGCAACCTCAGTCTAATAAGAGATATATAAATTAAAACTGCACTGCAATTATCATTTTTCACCTATTAGATTAGCAAAGGTCAAAAAGTATGTTAACACTGTAGAATTGATAAAGGTTGAGGGTATACAGAAACAGCCATTTCATGTATTACTTCTGGGAGTGTAAAGTGGTACTCTCCATGACAATCTAGTAATGCTTATCAAAATTACAAATGCATATACTCTTTGACTAGCAATTCTACTTCTAGGAATTTATTCAAGATGAGAATAACACATATGCAAAGTGATTTCTATATATACACAAGGTTATTCATTGCAGCATCACTATTAATAGCACAGGATTAGAAACAACCCAAATGTTGATCAATAGGCGACTGCTTAAATAAATTGTGGCACATCCGAACAGTAGGATGACTATGTATCCATAAAAACAAGAAAGCTCTTTATATATTGAGACATGGAATAAGCTCCAAGATATATTACATGAAAAAAGGAAGCAGGCAAAGAGGAGAATGGTCTTATTTACTTATATATGCATAAAATATCTTGAAAGATATATAAGAAATTGAAAATACTGTTTGCTTTGGGGGTGGAGAACCAAATGGCTGGGGAACAGGGATGGGATAAAGATGTTTCAGTGTATTGGGTGGGTGCAGTGGCTTACGCCTGTAATCCCAACACTTTGGGAGGCCAAGGCAGGTGGATCACCTGAGGTCAGGAGTTCGAGACCAGCCTGGCCAATATGACAAAACCCCATCTCTAATAAAAAATACAAAAATCAGCCAGATGTGGTGGCACATGCCTGTAACCCCACCTACTCGGGAGGCTGAGGCAGGAGAATCACTTAAACCTGGGAGGTGGAGGGTGCAGTGAGCTGAGCTTGCACCACTGCACTCCGGCCTGGGCAACAGAGTGACACTCCATCTCAAAAAAAAAAAAAAAAAAAAAGATGTTTCAGTGTATTAACTCTTGTACTTTTGAATTTTGAGCCATGTGAGTATATTGCATAGGCAAATAGTAAAGTTAAAATAAACAAACAAAAGTCCTTTACCTTTTGTTTTGTCAAACTTGTAGCTCCACTGGCAACACCTAATTCTATTCCTAAGGCTAGGCTGATAATAACTGAATCAATTTTTCCCAAGTCCCTTCTGTGGCCCTCTCCAGCGGAAACATGACTGAACTCTAGATAAACTTTTCTCCTTAACAGCTCTCATCTTTCCTTCTTTCTCTTTTTTTGGAGACGGAGTTTCGCTCTTGTTGCCCAGGCTGGAGTGCAATGGTGCCATCTCAGCTCACTGCAACCTCCACCTCCCAGGTTCAAGCGATTCTCCTGCCTTGGCCTCCCGAGTAGCTGGGATTACAGGCATGTGCCACCACACCCAGCTAATTTTTTTGTATTTTTAGTAGAGATGGGGTTTCACCATGTTGGCTAGGCTGGTCTCAAACCCCTGACCTCCAGTGATCCACCTGCCTCGACCTCCCAAAACGTTGGCATCACAGGCGTGAACCACCGTGCCCGGCCTCATCTTTCTTTTTCTCACTTTCCCCCACGTGAACTGGCTAAGTTTTCATACCATTGGGTCATGTATATCATAACTATCCCACTCAGAGTCACATCCTATTGGACTAATCCCAACAGTTAAGTGGACTGGACTGGATTTGTGCATTTGGGACTGCTAAACTGAAGCCATATTTCTTTCTCCAAATTTTAAGGAATGTCTGTGTCTCTAACACACATCCTCTTCCAGCTCCATGCACATCTTATATCACTAATAACTTATAATCCTGGGCTAATAAATTAAGAAACTGGTGTTGGCTGGGTGTGGTAGCTCATGCCTGTAATTCCAGTACTTTGGGAGGCCAAACTGGGCAGATCACTTGGGGTCAGGCGTTCGACACCAGCCTAACCAACATGGTGAAACCCTGTCTCTACTAAAAAATACAAATATTAGCCAGGCGCAGTGGCACGCACCTGTAGTCCTGCCCTACGTAGGAGGCTGAGGCATGAGAATTGCTTGAACCCAGGAGGCGGAGGCTGCAGTGAGCCGACATCGCGCCATGGCACTCCAGCCTGGGTGACAGAGTAAAACTCCATCTCAAAAAAAAAAAAAAAGAAAAAACTGGTGTTTTCCAGGACACTCACAGTTATCTATGTAGGTTGAAAGCAGCGGGAAGAAGTTAAACAAATATTCAAAACTACAGGTATGAAAAGCTTCAGGAGAATGTGTGTAGTATTAGGTAACCCTTGGAAAAAATTCTCAAGCGTCGCTGAGGCCAAGCCTGGTTTTTGTTCGAGACCTGACAGGACTCCTAAAAAGTGATGTAAGAGTCATCAAGAAAGCATTTCACAACTCCAGCACTGACTTAATAAAGAAAAAAACACCCCAAACAGATTTCACAGAGATACTTGATTAAAATCCATACTTCAAGCATTTCCTAAAGGGGTTACCTTTACGGTGCAGAGCTGTGGGAAGAATTTTGAGACCAGCTGGTATCCTTTGGGAAAAGCATCTGATTTTAAGTAAATAAGGAGAAAGGAACGAGAACTAATATGTTAGGCATTGTATTATGTATTTGTATTTATTAGAACTATTTTTCTGTTTTAGAGATGAGAAAACTAAGGCACAAATGTTAAGCAATACCAGTCACAATGCCAGTAGATAGTGGAACAGGGTAGGAATCCAGTTCTGACTGATCTCATAGCCTGAGTGCCTTCTACCTCCCAAAGTGGAACATCAGACCCCTCTGCAAGGCACCTAATAGCTTTTTTTTTTTTGAGATAGGGTCTCATTCATGTTGCCAAGTGATCCTCCCACCTCAGCCTCCCAAAGTGCCGGGATTACAGGCATGAGCCACTGTGCCTGGCCAGTATCTAACAGCTTTATGTCAAAGCTCATTAATATCAGGACTACAACCCAGTTGTCTGACCAAAAATCTGAACTGTTTTAACTGATTTATAGTATGAATATGGTTGAAAACCACTCAATGAGATCGCTTTCTCCTGCTTTCCTTGATTTGCTCTCTTTTTCACCCGTCTAATAACTGCACCATGGCAAAGTCATTGTTTCCTGCCTTAAATCACACGGAGAGGACTGTGTGGTACTCTGTGAGACACAGCTATGTTTCAGTCTCAAAGAATTTTTTTGTTTTTTGAGATGGAGTCTCACTCTGTCACCCAGGTTGGAGTGCAGTGGCCCAATCTCGGCTCACTGCAACCTCTGCCTCCTGGGTTCAAGTTATTCTCCTGCCTCACCCTCCTGAGTAACTGGGATTACAGGCACGTGCCACCACACCTGGCTAATTTTTTCTATTTTTTAGTAGAGACGGGGCCTCACCATGTTGGCCAGGCTGGTCTTGAACCCCTGACCTCAAGTGATCCACCTGCCTTGGCCTCCCAAAGTGCTGGGATTACAGGTGTGAGCCACTGCACCCGGCCAAAGACGTTTTTTAACCAGGTAAACTGAAGATATGTATGTAAACCTTTTCTTTCAAATATTTTTGCAGAGTCTAAATTTTTAAAAATAATATACACATCATCATGCGTTTAAATGTAATTCATTTTACCTTTTTCTTGCCTGTTACTGTCCATTCTTTGAGTACTTCACTGGCACTACCTGTAAGAGAAACCAATTACAGATTTTGTCTCCTACCACACACACAGTAGTCAAGCAGGAGTCAGCGTCCTCCCATTTTGTAATTGCTGGAGAATTTACAAAGATCCTAACGGAAAAGTTAAAGTTAAGGATCAGGTCTAAAGTAATGTAATGAGGTAATCATGCCATGCTTCCCTTTTGGAATACCTGCCTACTTAGACCCCTCCTCTCCAAGTAATTTCCTCAGTAAGTTCTTCTAAGAAGAGACTAATGTAGCTGGGCCATTTTAAAGATTCTCTTATCCATACATCTTAGACTAAATACAAAGGGGCTGGCACACTGGTTTTAGCCAAGTGTGCCATCCCTTCCCTTCCACTTACACACCCACCTTGGCTACGTTGTTTTGGAGACAGCTGTACATTACCCTAGACCAAAACGCTAACATTATTTTTTAAAAAGATGAAGATAAAGAAAAACTTTACAATATTCAAACTTGTGTATCCTATGTTGGCAGATTCAGGAAAATAAAAACAGGGAGACCTAACCTGATGTTGCTATTCAAAGACGTAATAGCTTCAGATAGTTTTTCTCCAACAGGTTACATGGAAGGAAGTTTATAAAACACTTCTCAATGTTATAAATCTGAAGGGTTGACTAAGCCTGCCATTCTTCTACGTATTAGACAAGGAAATTCAAACCCACACATTTGAGTCACTTGCCACAGCCAAACTAACGATATTAGAATCCGGAAGACAATACTGAGTCCTTGAATTTGCCATCTGTTGGTGAGCCACTGAATCACTACTTTGTTATTAAGAGTCTCTTAAATTCTTATTCAACCCAAGTCCAATCAAGTCCCTTATACCACTGGCCACATGATTTCCTCTTAAATACCATTAGAGAACATTTAGCGTGAAACAATGGAGTCTCCTCAGCTTGTCTCTTATTACAGACACCACATAGCTTGTTTCAGCTTCTAGGGCTGAAAGAGGTATCGTCAAATGTACATGGTATGTTATGTTTTCATGGGGTCTGCTATATCATCTATGAATCACTGAATTGCTGAATGTTATAAAAGTCTGAAGCAAATTCTATTTGAGCAAACATAAATTTATTTTTAAAACTAAGTCAGGATTACCTTCCATGAATGCTTGTACTGTTTTGTCCACACAGTTATCAAAGTGCTGCAAAACCAGGATGATTTCATTGTTGCTCTTATTAGGAACTATTGCACGTACCGCATTTATCTGGAAAAGATGACAGGGTCATTTAATTCTAACATTAGTAGGTCACTAGGCAGCTGAGGCCTATACAGAGAATAACGAAAAGAGTGATATTTCATTTTTAACAATATGTATCACTCTTTAGTGTCAGTGACACCACATACAACCATCTCACTGGGAATGATTAATAGATGAGAGATAACAGCATGTGAAAAATTAATTTCAAAACTTAGAAATGCAGAACATTGCTAGAAATAGAAGTTATATGCTAGATTTCATATAAAGAAAAAGTGGTTTAATTTCAGTATCAGGTATTAATGTGGTATCAATATTTCCTCATTTTTAGCATACCGTAGAGAAAGGTGGAAAGGTAAATGAACTAGCAACAATAACAACTTAGATTTTTGTGTAAGATTTTTTGAAACATATTTTACCTTGTATCATTTAACTGTAAAATAAAGATAATTCATACAAACAATTTAAATTATAAATTATGTCAGGCATATAAAACATAATGACACCCACTGCATGACACTGAGTTTATTAAAACAAAATAAATATAATTGAAGCCCCCATGAACACCTAATAAGTCCTATTTCCCTTCTTCGTCTCACTAGAGATTTCTACCCTGAACTTGGTATTATTTCCATACGTGCTTTTGCATTTTTATGATATGTGCATATATCCATAGGTAATATACACTATTATTTTGCATTACATAAATACATAAATATTACATCATATATATTTATCTTCAATTTGTTTTTTTCACATAGCATTATTGTTTCAGATTTTTTTCATGTTGATAAATGCATCTCTTATTTATTTATTTTGAGACAGTCTCGCTCTGTCACCCAGGCTGGAGTGCAGTGGTGTGATCTCGGCTCACTGCAACCTCTACCTCCCAGGTTCAAGCGATTCTCGTGCCCCAGCCTCCTGAGTAGTCAGGATTACAGGCATATGCCACCATGCCCAGCTAATTTTTGATTTTTAGTGGAGATGGGGTTTTGCTATGTTGGCCAGGCTGGTCTCGAACTCTTGGCCTCAAGTGATCTGCCTGCCTCCACCTCCCTAAGTGCTGGGATTACAGGCCTTGAGCTACCACACCTGGCCTGTATTTCACATTTTTTTGAGACTAAAAATATATGGCTGGGCATGGTGGCTAACACTTGTAATCCCAGCACTTTAGGAGGCTGAGGCGGGCAGATCACGAGGTCAGGAGTTCGAGACCAGCCTGGCCAACATGGAAAAATGCCGTCTCTACTAAAAATACAAAAATTAGCTGGGCATGGTGACACACGCCTGTAATCCCAGATACTCAGGAAGCTGAGCCAGGAGAATCACTTGAATCCGGGAGGTGGAGGTTGCAGTGAGCCAAGATAGCGCCATTGCACTCCAGCCTAGGCAACAGAGCAAGATTCCATCTCAATTAAAAAAAAAAAAAGGGCTGGGCGCAGTGGCTCATGCCTGTAATCCCAGCACTTTGGGAGACCAAGGCGGGTGGATCATGAGGTCAGAAGTTCGAGACCATGAGGTCAGAAGTATAAGCCCGGCAAACATGGTGAAACCTCGTCTCCACTAAAAATACAAAAATTAGCCGGGCATGGTGGCACGCGCCTGTAATCCCAGCTACTCTGGAGGCTGAGGCAGGAGAATTGCTTGAAACCAGAAGGCAGAGGTTGCCGTGAGCCAAGATTGTGCCACTGCACTCCAGCCTGGGCGAAAGAGCAAAACTCCGTCTCCAAAAAAAAAAAATACACACACACACACACACACACGCACACACAATTTACAATAATTGTGTATTTTGTTTTCATGTTTATATATCCATTTTATATCCAGCAACCTTGATGAACTCTTATTAGTCCTATTAATTTGTTGTTTTCTTGGATTTTCTATGTAGATAATTGTATTGCCTATAAATAACAGAAGGGGTTTCATTTGTTTTTTGAGACAGGGTCTCGCTGTGTCACTCAGGCTGCAGTGCAGTGGTGCATTCACAGCTCACTGCAATACTGAACGTCTGGGCTCAAGCAATGCTCCCACCTCAGCCTCCTGAAAAGCTGGGACTACAGGCAGGTGCCACCAGGCCTGGCTACAAAGATTTTTTGTAGAGGTAGGGGTCCTCTTTTGTTGCCCAGGCTGGTCTTGAACTCCTGGCCTCAAGTGATCTTCCTGCCTCGGCCTCCCAAAGTGCTGGGATCACAGGCATGAGCCACTGCCCCTGGCCAAATAACAGCAGTTTTTTTCTGCCTTTCCAATTCTTACAATTTTTATTTCTTGTCTTACTGCAGAATGCAAAATTGATTATTTCTCAAAGAAGCTCTGGTTCCTTTTGATGAGGAATGGTAGTTAGAAACCAGTATCTAGGAGTAGCTGGGCACGGCGGCTCATGCCTGTAATCCCAATACTTTAGATGGCCGAGGTGGGCGGATGCCGAGGTGGGCAGATCACGAGGTCAGGAGAACAAGACCACCCTGGCTAACACGGTGAAACCCCGTCTCTACTAAAAATACAAAAAAATTAGCCAGGTGTGGTGGCAGGCACCTGTAGTCCCAGCTACTCAGGAGGCTGAGGCAGGAGAGTGGCGTGAACCCGAGAGGCAGAGCTTGTAGTGAGCCGAGATTGTGCCACTGCACTCCAGCTTAGGCGACAGAGTGAGACTCCATCAAAAAAAAAAAAAAAGAGAGAGAGAGAAACCAGTATCTAGGAGCTAGGTGTGCTTATCGCTATTGGGGAGTCATTGTTTTCAGATTTTTTTGTGGATGAAACTAGGAGATTTTTTTTGCTAAAAAATGAGTTCACATTGACATCTTCAATTCAAATATACTATTAAAAGATCTTTTCTCATCTTATTTTAAACATGTATCTCTTCTCTCTTAACCAAATTTTTAGTTCCTAAAAACATTATTCACTGATTTGCTTTATTTTGATAATACTCATAAGATAATAACAACCCTACAATATAATATTACTACTATATTACTAATGGTAAAACCACTGAATAAAATTTAAGATTTGCAATTCTTTTTACCCTTTAAATGTATCTCTCTAAACCCACATAGTAAGAATACTGTGTTCAAAAGTCAGTGGGATCAGGCGTGGTGGCTCATGCTTGTAATCCCAGCACTTTGGGAGGCCGAGGCAGGCAGATCACTTGAGTGAGGTCAGGAGTTCGAGACCAGCCTGTTCAACATGGTGAAACTCCGTCTTTACTAAAAATACAAAAATTAGCCAGGCGTGGTGGTGCATGTCTCTAATCCCAGCTACCTGGGAGGCTGTGACAGAACTGCTTGAACCTGGGAGGCAGAGGTTGCAGTGAGCCAAGATCTCGCCACTATACTCCAACCCTGACAGAGTGAGACTCCGCCTCCAAAAAAAACAAAAAAAACGGTCAGTGGGAAAATTTATTCTAGTTCACCCTTTCCCTGAAGGTGCAACATTTTTAAAAGGGCAAGCTTACATAAGATCTCAGTTCCAATCTTTTTGTTTGGGTTTTTTGGTTTTGTTTGAGACAGTCTTGCCGTCACCCAGGCTGGAGTGCAGTGTTGTGATCTCGGCTCACTGCAGCCTCAACCTCCCAGGCTCAAGCAATCCTCCTGCCTCAGCCTCCTGAGTAGCTGGGACCACAGGCATGTGCCACCACATCTGGCTAATTTTATTTTTTGTAGAGACGAGGTCTCACTATGTTGCCTAGGCTGATCTCAAACTCCTGAGATCAAAGGATCCTCCCACCTCAGCCTCCCAAAAGTGCTGACATAACTGGGCTTAATGGCATTGTGTGGTAAAACCCGTGTGTTACTGAGACTGGCAAAACATGCCACAGTTACCTATTAATAGTTCAGGCTCACTATTCTGGGTTCTTTAGTTCCCTCTAGGGATTTTCCTTACTTCTTATGTTCAGCTATACATTCAAAATGACGTATATTATTTTTCATCCCGTATTTTTTTTTGAGATGGAGTTTCACTCTTGCTGCCCAGGCTGCCGTGCAATGGCGCAATCTCGACTCATCACAACTTCCACTTCCCGGATTCAAGCGATTCTCCTGCCTCAGCCTCGTAAGTAGCTAGGATTACAGGCATGCGCCACCATGCCCAGCTAATTTCTTTTTTGTATTTTTAGTAGAGATGGGGCTTCTCCATGTTGGTCACGCTAGTCTCAAACTCCCGACCTCAAGTGATCTGCCCACCTCAGCCTCCCAAAGTGCTGGGACTACAGGTGTGAGTGACTGCGCCCAGGATATTTCTAGGTATTTTATATTAAAAAATGTCTTCAGGTCGGGGGGCTGAGGCAGGAGAATCGCTTGAACCTAGGAGGCAGAGGTTGCAATGAGCCAAGATTGCACCATTGCACTCCAGCCTGGGCAACAGAGGGAGAGACTGTTTCAAAAAATAAAAATAAAAAAATCATACAAGTGAGAAGGTATACAGTCTGTAATTCAATGAAGGTTAATACATTTTTGAGATGAGCAACTTAATATGTATCAATCACAGCAAAGATCCCTAAAAAATGGAAGTTTAGGCAAAACTTAACAGACTCTGTTGGGTGCAGTGGCTCATGCCTGTAATCCCAGCACTTTGGGAGGCCGAGGTGGTCGGATCACACAGGAGATCGAGACCATCCTGGCTAACATGGTGACACCCTCTCTACTAAAAATATAAAAACTTAGCCAGGCGTGGTGGCACGCACCTGTAGCCCCAGCTACATAGGAGGCTGAGGCAGGAGAATCACTTCAACCCGGGCGACGGAGGTTTGCAGTGAGCTGAGATCACGCCACTGCACTCCAGCCTGGGCGACAGAGTGAAACTCCGTCTCAAAACAACAGAAAACAAAACAACAACAACAAAAAAAGCCACCAAACTTACAGACTACGATAAAGGTAAGATTCTGATAACTTAAAATACATGTATTTATAGTACTCAACCACTGTACAGGACTCCATAGTGAACAATTTTTTTTTAAATAAGACAGAGAGGCCAGGTGCAGTGGCTCATGCCTATAATCCCAGCACTTTGGGAGGCCGAGGTGGGCAGATGGCCTGAGGTCAGGAGTTTGAGACCAGCCTGGCCAACATGACAAAACCCGTCTCTACTAAAAATATAAAAATTAGCCAGGCATGGTGGCAGACGCCTGTAATTCCAGCTACTCAGGAGGCTGGGGGATGAGAATCACTTGAACCCAGGAGGTGGAGGCTAAAGGGAGCCGAGATTGCGTCACTGCACTCCAGCCTGGGCGACAGAATAATAATCTGTCTCAGAAAAAAAAAAAAAAAAAAAAAAAAAGAGAGAGAAAGCCCATAAAGCTTTTGTTTTATGTTTTTCTCAATATAGCTCACTGAGGGTTACATTACTAAAACCACTTGGTTTTCTTCCAAAAGAATGCTCCTTAGATCTACTTCTGGCCAGGTGTGGTGGCTATCCCAGTACTCTGGGAGGCTGAGGCGGGTGGATCATTTGAGGCCAGGAGTTCGTGATCACCCTGGCCAACATGGAGAAACCCTATCACCACTACAAATACAAAAATTAGCTGGGTGTGATGGCGCACGCCTGTAATCCCAGCTACACAGGAGGCTGAGGCACGAGAATCACTTGAACCCAGGAGGCGGAGATTGCAGTAAGCTGAGATCGTGCCACTGCACTCCAACCTGGGTGACAGAGTGAGACTCTGTCTCGAAAAAAACCCACAAAAGACCTATTTCGGCCGGGCACGGTGGCTCACGCTTGTAATCCCAGCACTTTGGGAGGCCGAGGCGGGCGGATCACGAGGTCAGGAGATCGAGGCCACGGTGAAACCCCGTCTCTACTAAAAATACAAAAAATTAGCCAGGCGTGGTGGTGGGCACCTGTAGTCCCAGCTACTTGGAGAGGCTGAGACAGGAGAATGGCGCGAACCCGGGAGGCGGAGCTTGCAGTGAGCCGAGATTGTGCCACTGCACTCCAGCCTGGGTGACAGAGCGAGACTCCGTCTGAAAAAAAAAAAAAAGACTTATTTCTTGTCTTGGCTCTGAAGCCTCCTGGACTTAAGAATGCTCTGCAAGTACTTGGGAAGATCCTATTCAGATTGTTCCTTAAGGAATGTTGCCAAATGAGATACACTCAGCCATATAAATATTAATTAATTAATACTGAATATCTTCAAGAGAATTTAGAATGAATATACATGGAGATAGGCAAAGAAAATGCTTGCATTTAGTAGGTTCTGTTAATAGGTTCTGCGCAATCAGAACCTATTTATGGCAGTCACTCTCTAATACATAGTGGCATTGTTTTATTTGTAAAATTTCACTCTCATAATGAGTTTGTGGTAGCCACTAGTCGTATTAGTACCTAAATTTTCCTATGACATTTAAGTTTACTATCCATAGTGACTAGTCTTACCTTCTCTTTCATGTTCTCAAAAGCTCCTCCCTGGGCCAGTACAGTATTGGACTGCAAATCAAAAATGAATCCTGATGAATCTGAAAGAATAAGAAGGGAAAAATATATTCAACATGATCCAAATATAATCCATCCCTAAGACAGAAGGGCCAAGACTGGCTGCTTTTGTCCCATAAAACAATTAACAGCGACTTAGTTACTATTTGGCAAATTCTGTTACATAGATAACTTATAACTGCCTTCTGAATTAAACTTATAATACAGAAATTTAATTTTAATAAAAACTGTCACAGCTTGAGGTAAACACTAAATACATGAACTATATTAGACTGTCCTGTAATCCTTGATATCGTTGTTGATTATCCCACCTTAAGGCCCTCTAAAAATGTTACAAGTAAATAGCTCCCCACGGTAAAATTTAACACTAAAGAATCTGAAAATGTGAGTGGGATGGGAGCTTCTGTAGCATTAATAACACAAAGTAATTTCCTCTTCTAGCCAGAACCATACATGTTAATGTTTGTATACTATAAACCCGTGAATACATTCATGTGTGTGTCCCTAATATAATGCTTGATGAAGCAAGGCATCCAAGCTGTAGGTTATGGAAAAACAGTTCAATATGATTGATTACAAAAAAAGATTCTGGTTTGTCTGTACTTACAAAGGAAAAGGCTATGTGCAAATTTAATCAGTTTCTTTACCCCTATGTGATCAATAAATTACTTCAGCTTTAACACTCAACAGCTTTGTTTTAACCCAGTAAGATACAATCTCAGGAAATGGTTAAAGTGCTTTTCAAATTCTGATGTGCATACTTACCACCTAGAGAATCTTATGTTAAAATGTAGGTTGTGATTCAGCAGTCTGGCCTGTGGCGGATTTTTACCCCCAGGTGATAACAATATTACTGATCTCTGCACTGTACTTGGAAGTAGCTCAAGAGTTAGAATTTCTTTTTTTTTTTTTTTTTTTTGAGACGGAGTCTTGCTCTGTCGCCCAGGCTGGAGTGCAGTGGCGCAATCTCGGCTCACTGCAAGCTCCACGTCCCGGGTTCACGCCATTCTCCTGCCTCAGCCTCTCCGAGTAGCTGGGACTACAGGGGCCCGCCACCACGCCTGGCTAATTTTTTTGTATTTTTAGTAGAGACGGGGTTTCACCGTGGTCTCGATCTCCTGACCTCGTGATCCGCCCGCCTCGGCCTCCCAAAGTGCTGGGATTACAAGCGTGAGCCACCGCGCCCGGCCTAGGAGTTAGAATTTCAACAAGGCAAGTAAAAGGAAAAATGCTGAGAAAAGGGGTACAAAAAAACCACGGTAATACTCTAGTACACTTTCCAAATTATTTTGCTGTTATTACAGATATGTTTCAATTAAAGATTCTTTCACGGCTTAATCTTGAACCTTGAATTAATTTAGATTTAACTTTTGTTAATACTGGTCATTTCTAGACTGCTACTCAAATGAAAAATCAGGTAACACTTATACAAACTCAGTATTTTTAAGCTTGAGTTTTCTAGATGACTATATAATATGGTTAACTCCCCATTATCTTTATTAATTGAAAAGAGACACAGTCTACAAAAACGAAGATCTTATAGAACCAAAGCACTATTTAGAACCTTCTCAGAATTCCTATAGAGCAGCCAAATGATATAACTCGCATGTTTTAATGTATCCTCCCCCAAAGAGGTATTAATGAGCAGTGGGATGATACAAAGGACATCAATAAGCCACTTATTAGTAAATCAAACCACCAATCTCTTTTAAGGAAAAGAGGGAACACAAAACAGCATTTTGGATTCTATTACTAGCCTCTTATCTAGCTCTGTTTTTGTTTTTTTTTTTCTTTAACAACATACTAGATGACACAAACCGCAAGGAAAACAAAGGATAGGCTGGGTGTGGTGGTTCACCCCTATAATCTGAACATTTTGGGAGGCCAAGGCAGGTGGATCGCTTGAGCCCAGAAGTTCAAGAGCAGCCTGGGCAATTTGGTGAAACCCTGCCTCTATAAAAAGGAGAAAAATTAGGCATGGTGGCACTTGCCTGTAGCCCCAGCTAATTGGGAGGCTGAGGCGGGAAGACAGCTGGAGCCTGGGAGGTTGAGGCTGCAATGAGTCGTGAATGCACCACTGCACTCCAGCCTGGGTGACACAGAGAGATCCTGTCTCAAAAAACAAACAAAAAAACAAAAGGTAGTTCTGCAAACACTCAACTATTGGCCAAAATAAATTAGTATAATTAGGGTTTATCTGGAAAACTGCTAGGATAATGATTAAAAATACATAAAGCAGCTATTTCAGTCACGATCCCAAAGAGGAAGTGAATGGCATACTCAAATTGGGCAATCTTAATAGAGTTTAATAACAGGAGTATTTTCAAAGCTGCTAGCGAAGAGTAGGGAAACCACCCAAGATAGGGCTGTAGCTGGCTTTTCAGCAATGTGCACTGCTACTTGGGACTTGAGTGTGAGGAGGGAGCAGTTACAGGAGCCAAAGACAGAAAGCCTCCTTTTATTTTTGTTTCATCTGGTATAGAGAGCGTCATCAGACAGTTGCTGTGACCTTTGGCCAAAGGACACACTCAGCCCACAGCTACCCCTCAGAGAAAGACTGGAGGAATAAATGTCCCTACCTTACTCTCCTCCCTTCCTCGGAATCTCCTGCCAATGCTGCCCAACTGCCAAACTTAAGTAAGCCAGAGGGCATGGGAGGCACTGAGATGGTCTACACAGGTCAGGAGGGCACAAATGACAATTTTGCATTTATATTCTATGACATGAGGTCACCAAAAAGAGAAAGCAATAATCTAACATCTTAATTTGTCTACTCACTAGCTGATACTGCCTTTTTAAACTTAAACCAACACCTCAAGTAGATTCAAAACCTTACTTTAATCAGTTGGAACCTAAATGTCTCTTAGTATTATACAGAAAGTAATTTTTAATTCCCATCAACAATACTTAGTGATTTTTAAACTCTTATTTTTTCATGAAAAGAAAGTTTAAGATTTACCTAATTCTATTGGTAAGAAATAAGGCAGGATTTCATCTTTTTGTTAATATTTAGCTGTGATACAAGAGCATGTATTCTATCAGAAACACATTTTTTTTTTTTTTTTTTTTTTTTGAGATGGAGTCTCGCTCTGTCACCCAGGCTGGAGTGCAGTGGTGCGATCTCGGCTCACTGCAACCTCCACGCCCCAGGTTCAAGCAATTCTCCTGCCTCAGCCTCCTGAGTAGTTGGGATTACAGGCACGCTGTAATTTTTGTACTTTCAGTAGAGACGGGGTTTCACCATCTTGCCCAGGCTGGTCTTGAACTCTTGACCTCATGATCCACCCGCCTCGGCCTCCCAAAGTGCTGGGATTACAGGCGTGAGCCACCACGTCCGGCCCAGAAACACATTTTTAAGGAAAAAGTGCTGTTAAATATTCTCTAATCCTGGGTGTTCAGATAAAAAAAAAAAATTATCAGGCAAGATTCATAAAGAATATGAGGAAGCCTAGGCCAGATGCGGTGGCTCACACCTGTAATCCCAGCACTTTGGGAGGCTGAGGCGGGCGGATCACTCGAGGTCAGGAGTTTGAGACCAGCAAACATGGTGAAACCCCGTCTCTACTAAAAATACAAAAATTAGCCAGGCATGGTGGCAGGCACCTGTAATTCCAGCTACTGGGGAGGCTGAAGCAGGAGAATTGCTTGAACCCGGGAGGCAGAGGTTGCAGTCAGCCGAGAATGAGCCACTGCACTCCGGCCTAGGTGACAGAGCAAGACTCCATCTCAAAAAAAAAAAAAAAAGAGGAAGCCTTGAGCTTGAGCTTTCTTATGTATTTCACTCTATCAGGAACCATTTCAGAAGTTTTTTTGGAATTATTTCTTTTATTTTTTGGAGACGCAGTCTCGCTCTGTTGCCCAGGCTGGGAGTACAATGCTGTGATCTTGGCTCACTACAATCTCCGCCTCCTGGGTTCAAGCCATTCTTCTGCCTCAGCATTCCCAGTAGCTGGGATTACAGGCACACGCTACCACGCCCGGCTAATTTTTGTATTTTTAGTAGAGACAGGGTTTCACCATGTTGGTCAGGCTGGTTGGAATTATTTCAAATAGCACACATTCAGGTATATTTTAGAAGAAGTATGTTATTTACAGTACAAATGACATATTTGTAAATACTACAGGTTTTGTTATTATTGTTTTTGCTGGCTTCAAAAATTAGGCAAAAGTTGTTTTTAGGCACTAAGAATGACATAGAAATAGCTGAGCCTGATTATTCCATGTATTAAATCAACCTTGAACAGGTGTCTTGACAAGCTTTAAAACACAGTCTCATTCTGCTGTTAATTTATAATTTAACCTGAAGATCATACTGTACTAAGTGTTTTAGAATTAATTTGGTTTAAAGTTCTGATTATATTTATACCCAGGGTGCATATTTATTTATTAAAAAAAAAAAACGGAAAACAACAAGTGTGGCAAGAATGTGGAAAAATTGGAATTCTGGGGCACTGCTAGTGGAAATGTAAAATGGTACAGCCCCAATAAAAACCACATGTTGGTTCCTTAAAAGATAAAACATAGAACTACCACATGATGCAGCAATTCTGCTTCTTGGTATACACACAAAAGAAATGTCACCAAGGTCTCTAAGAGATGTTTTGTACATCCATATACTGCTGTAGGCGTTGAGATACACTAGGATACAACAGTGAACAAGACACGTTTCCTGCCCTCTTAGAGTTTTACTGTCTAGTGCAAAAGACTGACAAAAAAATGAATAACCATCTCAATATAACAACAATGCATTAATTTATCAAACTGTACAATACCAAATACATATGCTAGACCTCCACAATAACACTATTATGGAGTGAAAATTATTAAAAGCTCTACCACCTTGGGTCCTATCTAAAGAGGTTTGGCAGAGCTAATATGAACACACAGTAAGGCTCTTAGAAGTACTGAAGTCAATTTGATACAATTATCCATGAACAGATTATCTCCATCATGGAAAAGCCTGTGCCCAAATTCTAGGCTGCTCACTATAGAGACAAGTGTAGAGGGGTGGAACCCAGGTGTGGAGTAAGTCTAAGGATTCTCATGGGGGTTACTGAATTTGTATCTGAATTCAACAACCAAAAACCTACAGTTTGGGATTGCTTGTATCTTTCTTTTGTTAACATAATGGCAAATTATTCCCTCTGACAAGCAAGGAGAAAAATGGAATTATAATCCCTCCCAGAATATCCTCTCTTAATCTCATATTGATGAGAAAATCAGTCATGGTACTACTCCTTGCCCAAAGTCACACAGTAAATCCTACTGTAGAATCAAAAAGGGAGTCCAGGTTTTATGCTTTACATTAGTGCTGTGTAACTCATCAAATATACTAGTTCTCAAGTTGCCATTATTTTAACAGTACCTTGATATACAGCCTTTCTTCTAAGGATCTCAGATTCTTGCTATAATCTACTGATATTCCTTACACATACATCAAGTAAGTTTGAGTAATAACATTATTCACATCACACTGGCTGAGGCAGGGAGGCACCACCAGGCCAGCAGGGATACACACTCAGTGGAGCCTGAAAGTGCATGGCAGGGGGAGCAGGAGCCCTACCCCTTCTGAGTCGGGGCAGGAACTCCCTGGGTGCCACTGCCAAAACTGGCTGTAGACTCAGGCCTCCCGCTCCATGAAGCAGGCAGGAGCCCCCCATCTCCCAGCTGTAGCTGCCCAAACCATAGCTGCACACTCAGGCATCCCTGTACTCTAGAGGCCACAGGAAGGCCTCCCTGCCGTCACAGGCTAGGAAGTGCCTGCTCCTGCTGTCTGGCTTCTCCCTGTTGTCGGCGCCTGCTCCAGTCTCAGCAAAGTTGGCTGAGCCAGGGTGCTATGAATGGCAGCAGGAGGCAGGCAGGTTCCTGGACAGAAGGGGGTTGGTCCCTGGTTAGGCCCCACTGTTAGGCCAGGGAGGGCCTTCTGAAGGCTGGGGGCCAGGCTGCTAGTCCAGCACACTAGGGTAGTGACTTGTGGTGCCTTTTCCAGGCCCGCCCATGGCCACCCACGGACCAACTGGCACGTACTTTCTCCCCTCTGAGGTCGACAAAAGCCCTGGGCTCAGCCAGAGCTGGGCAGGGGATGGAGAGAGGATGGGGACAACCTGCTGCAGAGAGGAGCCACCTTCTCCGCTGAGAGCTGCAGAGACAATGGGACGACCTGCTGGCAAACCATCCTCTACAGGGCCTCCTCTCTGCTGAGAGCTGAACACTCTGTAGGAGACGACCTGCCTACAGAGAGGAGGTACCCACTGCGGGTCTCCGCTGAGCTGTTGTAACACTCAATAAAGCTCCTCTTCATCTTGTTCACCTTCTACTTCTTTGTATACGTCATTCTTCCTGGATGCGGGACAAGAACTCAGGCAAAGGCATCACTGGCCACAGAGGTTTCTGGCCAGAAAAGTGACACTCCAAAGATCCGTAACAATTTCACCACAGCCAAAGAAAGACCAGGAGAGGTAAGATCCAGTTAAATACTGGTAAAGCCCAGAAGTCTAGATAACCTGACAAGTATGATTATTACTTGACATATTTTCCCTAATGGTATCAACTTTCTCTTAAAAAGTAAAAAGTAAACTCAAGAGCAGAGCCTACGTAAGTGCCAATTCTTACAGAAATGGTATCTCATGAACAATTAAACAACCTGAAGTTCTCCTTCAGACTGAACACAGCTAATACTGGACCATAAAAGAAAGTGACTAATTGCTTGGAATTGCTTTGTCTCATGCCAACTTTGAGAATAATCCACATGTAAGTCACCAATAAAATTACAAGTGGAGTTCAGTTTCTTCATGTGCACTAATGGCAAATGTGGGGACTGGGGTTATACTGTACAAATATAAGTGCAAAGAAAAGGAAGTTATTGTCACAAGAATTAGTAGTTAAGGCCTATTCAGAACTTCACAATTAAAGATTCTGGCTGGTTGCAGTGGCTCACACCTGTAATCCCAGCACTTTGGGAGGCCAAGATAGGAGTATCGCCTGAGGCCAGGAGCTTGAGACCTGCCTGGGCAACACAGCTAGACCCCATTTCTATAAAAAATTTAAAAAGTAGCTGGGCATGCTGGCATGCAAGCATCTTTAGTCCTAACTACTTGGGAGGCTGAGGCAAGAGGATTGCTTGAGCCCAGGAGTCTGAGGTTGCAGGGAGCTATGAGCATGCCACTGCACTCCAGCCTGGGCAACAGAGCAAGACCCTGTCTCAAAAATTTAAAAAAAAAAAAAAAAAAGACAAAACCACAAAAACCAAAAACTAAAGATGCCACTAACTTTAATTTCCTGGGTGGTAAATCTTCTGCCAACTTACCACTTATTGGAGGAAATATGATTGTTTTGGTAGGAAATAAAATACTTATGAAAAAGAGAATGTGTAAATAACAGGAAATCAAGTTCGGAAGGGAGCCAAATCAGAGCATATCAGGGAAATTTAGAAAAATATGTTCAAATGCCATTTTGTAGGACTTCTAGTCTGCTTTAATTAACATTACTATAGTGTGCTATTGTAGCCTTTTGAAATGCTAACACTTTTATACATATTTAATTCTTCAAAACTTATTTAAGAATAACGCCATCTTTGTTGCCAGTGGTCAAACTACACATATCCTCTCAGTAGGTTGTAAGCATACCAACTGACGGTTCACCAATCAGTCTTCTATCAGATGACTACTGCAACTCGCAGGTTCAGAAAAAATCCACACTTGTCCAATTACCAGTCAATCTGCTTCAATTCAAGAAAACAGCCTTTCATCTTCCTGTTATTTCAGCTTTCATTTGCCTATAGTCTCAATAGCTGATGAAATTTTTTCCTTACTTTGCTCCTTTGAGTGCCATTTCAACTATATTCTGAAGGATGCTGTGCCTCTTCTTATGAGACAAAGCACTTAAATCAAGAAGTTTCCAAACTTCTAGAATGAGTTCTGAATTTTCCAGGTACAGCTTGATGGAAACATCAGGGTTTTTTATGGGAAGGAGGTAGACAAACAATTAAATCCTACCTTACTTTCCCTCATAGATTTCCTGAGTTTTCAGTAGGTGCAATAGAATAAGCTTTTAATTGTTAAATTCCAGTAATTTTTTTTTTTTTTTGAGAGGAGTTTCACTCTTGTTGCCCAGGCCGGAGTGTAATGGCAATCTTGGCTCACTGCAACCTCCGCCTCCCAGGTTCAAACGATTCTCCTGCCTCACCCTCCCAAGTAGCTGAGATTATAGGCATGTGCCACCATGGCTGGCTAATTTTGTATTTTTAGTAGAAACAAGGTTTCTCCATGTTGGTCAGGCTGGTTTCGAACTCCTGACCTCAGGCGATCTGCCCGCCTCGGCCTCCCAAAGTGCTGGGATTACAGGCGTGAGCCACAGCGCCCAGCCAAGTTCCAAGAACTATTGAGGGTCTCATTGTTTAAAAGGTTTGTTCTGGTAATAATCCTGTCAATTCCTCCAAGTCAGTCCACCTTTCACAAACCTTAGTGCAACAGGAAAAGTTCCCTTGTCCCCCTCACAGGGCATGCAGTGGGGGTGTGGATCGCTTCTTCAGTGCCCTGCTGCTCAAACCTCTAGGGGAGCATACGGACGGCAGTGTCTAGGGGTGAATGTTTACAGCTGAAGCTGACCTACCATCCATAGGCAGCTTGTGTTGTGTCAATTAGACTCCTGTCTTATCACAAGGACAGAGGGATTTCTGTATCCTGGCGTTTCTTGCCTTGTACCAGAAGAATCAGATTACACATGAGCTTGGAGAATGAGTGCAAGGTTTTATTGAGTGGAAGTAGCTCTCAGCAGATGGGCGAGCCAGAAGGGAGACGGTTTTTCCCTGGAGTCGGGCCACTAGGCGGCCCAGGCTCTCCTCCTACTGCCCCAGCCAAACTCCATGTCATTCTGCCGGTTGGTGACCTGCTGGCGTGCTGGTGACTGTGGGTGCATTCCTCTCTACCTCCGGCCGCCTGTGTGTTCCTCCCCTGACGTGCTCCTCTCCATGTCCAGCTACCTGTGTGTCTTCCTGCTAGGGTCTCTGGGTTTTTATAGGCACAGGATGGGGGCGTGACAGGCCAGGGTGGTCTTGGGAAATGCAACATTTGGCCAGGAAAACAAAAATGCCTATCCTCACCTAGGTCTTAGGCCCGGGATGGAGCCCTAGCCAGAGACCACGCCCTTCCGCCCTTCCATGTCATTTAAAGGGACCACGGCCCTTCCCTTCCCAGCACTTCCCTTCCCGACTTCCCTATCATTAGTACTATACTCTAGAGAACAGCCAGGAGGCAATGATATTGACTTTAATGACCCCTCTTCTGTCTCCAGGACATCTCTCATTAGTCTGGAATTTGTTTTCCTACATACGAAATGAAATGCAGTTTTAAAAAAATTCCTTCCTATTCCTCTCTGTCTTTCAGATTCTTAAGAAGTCTACCAGGCTGGGCACGGTGGCTCACGCCTGTAATCCCAGCACTTTGGGGGGCCAAGGCGGGTGGATTGCCTGAGGTCAGGAGTTTGAGACTAGTCTAGCCAACATGATGAAACCCTGTCTCTACTAAAAATATTTTAAAAACTAGCCTGGTGTGGTGACGTGCACCTGTAATCCCAGCTACTCAGGAGGCTGAGGCAGGGGAATTGCTTGAACCAGGGAGGCGGAGCTTGCAGTGAGCCGAGACCACGCCACTGTGGGCTACAGAGCAAGACTCCATCTCAAAACAACAACAACAACAAGAATTCGACCAGTAAAGAAATTCAATTCTGTAAGCCAAAAAATTAAACTATCTTTAATACTTCGTTATAATTCATACGACTTAAGCACATATCCCTAAATGTTATGGTTTAGTTTTACCTTTATCTATAAAGGAATAACCCTGTATGCATTTTATTTTTGGTGTGCATTTGGATTTTTGCTTAACATCATATTGTAAGACTCATCTTATGTTCTTGCAAGTAAAGGCAGTTTATTCGTTTTCATATGGTTTGGCTCTGCGTCCCCACCCAAATCTCATCTTGTAGCTCCCATAATTCCCATGTGTGGTGGGAGAGACCCGGTGGGAGATGACTGAATCATGAGGGCGGGTCTTTCCCCTGCTGCTCTTGTGATAGTGAATGGGTCTCTCATGAGATCTGATGGTTTAAAAAACGGGAGTTTCTCTGCCTGCTGCAAATAGAGATACACATAAGATGTGACTTGCTCCTCCTTGCCTTCCGCCAAGATTGTGAGGCCTCCCCAGTCACGTGGAACTGTAAATCCAATAAACCTCTTTCTTTTGTAAATTGCCCAGTTTCGGATATGTCTTTATCAGCAGCAGAAAAATGGACTAATCTGATCACTGAATAATATTTCATTGTATGATTATGCCATTATTTATTTATCTATTCTGCCAGTGATGGAAAACCAGGTATTAAACTTCCAGTTAACTAAGATCAGTACAGAATAGCTAGTAAGAATCTGGACAGTGAGGAATGGGAAATGATTTCTTATTTTAAATCTGTGTTTCATTTCATACATAATAGCACTAATTCCAGTTTAGATCTGAGAGAAGTTGTTTGTTGTTATAAAAGACTTTGCTTTGGATGTTCCTTTTAGAACTGTAAAAGAGTGAATGCTTTCCCTCTCCACCCATCTACCTTGCTTCAAAGTACAGAAATGAATAGGTCAATCCTAATTGCATGCTTCTGTCTCCAACTAAACCATGACCTTTCTCATAACACTACAGCACTGCAAAATCTGTCACTCTTCACTCATTAACCTTCATGTCAATGAGAATTAAACCTGTCAGATTCTTTTTTCTTAAACCGACTTAGAAGTCAATAATCAACTTCAATTATAAATATTCCTGTCTCCAACTAATTGTTAAAATTATCACAAGGCAGCTTTAAGTGTTAAACTTGTAAAGATAAGAGACACTCTATGTAAGTAACACACTTGTTTAATTAAGCCTGTTCTGGCCAAATGAAATGTCCTCTTAAAAAAAGTTATGGTGATATATAACACAGGTACGGTGCAAACACATAAAGGATTATGGTCTGATAATTTATCACAAAGCAAAATACCCAAGTACTACTACCCAGGTGAATAAATAAAACACTGCTAGTACTTAGAAGTCTTCCTCATGCCCCCTCTCAATCATCTCCCACTCACCAAAGGTAATCGCTCTCTGGACTTCCACTTCCTTTCTTTATCAGCAGCAGGAAAACGGACTAATACAATCACTGAATTCATACCACTTAGGCATACATCCCTAAATATTATGGTTTATCTATAAAAGGAATAACCCTGTATGCATTTTATTTTTGGTGTGCATTTGGATTTTTGCTCAACATCATGTTGTAAGACTCATGTTAGCTTCTTACAAGTAAAGGCAGTTTATTCGTTTTCATTGCTGAATAATATTTCACAGTATGATTATGCCATTACTTACTTATCCTGCTAGTGATGGGCAACTGGGTTGCTTCCAGTTTTGGGACAATACAAACAATGCTGTTTTCAATATTCTTGTACAAGTGTTACAGTGTACCTAGGAATGCACTTCTGTTGAATATACACAAAAATAGAACTAAATATGACATGTGTAGCTTCAACTTCAGTACATACTGTCAGTTTTTCAAAGACACTGTACCAATTTAGATTCTCACTAGCAGTGTTTGAGATTTTTTTGTGTGTGTATGTGTGTGTGAGACAGTCTTGCTCTGTTGCTCAGGCTGGAGTACAGTGGTGTGATCTCAGCTCATTGCAACCTCCACCTCTTGGGCTCAAGTGATTCTACTGTCTCAGCCTCCCGAGTAGCTGGGATTACAGGCATATGTTACCATGCCCAGCTAATTTCTGCATTTTTAGTAGAGATGGGTTTTTTGCCATGTTGGCTAGACTGGTTTCAAACTCCTGAACTCAGGTGATTTGCCTGTCTTGGCCTCCCAAATTGCTGGGATTATAGGCATGAGCCACCATGCCTAGCCAAGTTTCTATTGTTCCCCATACACTCCATACACTTTTTGCTTGCATTATTCTGTTTTTTTTTTTTTTTTTTTTTTTTTTTTGAGACAGGGTCTCACTCTGTTGCCCAGGCTGCGTGCAGTGACATAATCATGGCTCACTGCAGCCTCGACTACCCGGGCTCAAGCAATCCTCCAGCCTAAGCCTCCTGAGTAGCTGAGATTACAGTGGGACTACAGGCATGCGCCACCACGTCTGGCTGATTTTTTACTTTTTGTAGAGATGGGGTTTAGCCATGTTGCCCAGGCTGGTCTCGAACTCCAGAGCTCAAGGGATCCAACCACCTCAGCCTCCCAAAGTGCTGGGATTAAAGCCATGAGACACCACGCCTGGCCCTGTTATTCTTTTCAATTTTAGTGATTCTGGTATGAGATCGGTATTATAGTTATTTCATTAGGGTTTCAATTTGCATTTCACTTACTTCTAAAGAGACTGAATAATATAATAATATTATATATATATATAAGCCATTTGGATATTCTCTTTTCTGACATGCCTATTCTTGCCCAGTTTCTGGGAGGGGGAGTTTTCTTTTTCTTACTGATTTGTTGTATTTCTCTATCCGTTAAATATAATCCAAGTTTCTTCTCCCACTCTGTAACTTGCCTTTTCATTCTCTTAATTGTGCCTTTTGATGAACAGGTGTTCTTAATTCTATATGTAATAATGTACTGACATCAATTCTTTTCAATTTTGGTTAGTACATTTTATGGTTTATTTTAAAAGTCTTTCCTTAAGATAGTGGGAGAAAGTTGCTTCAAAATAAACCCGTCGGAGGTGGGTGGAAACACAGACAAAAAAAAAAATAGCCATATGTAGCTAATTATTGAACCTGAGTTACAGGTATATAGGAGTTCCTCATACTCTTCTATTTTTTATAATTTTAAACTTTTCAATAATAAATTTTTGCTTTGGGGGGCAGTTTTGAGACAAAGAGTCTTGCTGTGTCGCCCAGGCTGGAGTGCATTGGTGCGCAACCTTGGCTCACTATAGACTCAACCTCCTGGGCTTATGTGATCCTCCCACCTCAGCCTCCCAAGAAGCAGGGACTAAAGACATGCCCTACCATGCCCTGGGTAATTTTTAAAATTTTTTTGTAGAGACGGGGTCTCACTGTGTTGCCCAGGCTGGTTTCAAACTCCTGGGCTCAAATGACCCTCCCAAAGTACTGGGAATCCAGGTGTGAGCCACTGCACCCAGCTTAATCTCACTTAAATATGTGTTACCTAGAGTAGTCAAATTCACAAAGACAGTAGGTAGAATGGTGGTTGCCAACAACTGGGAGGGAATGGTAAGTTACTGTTTAATGGGTATAGAGTTTCAGTTTTACAATATGAAAAGAGTTCTGGACACGAATGACAGTAATGGTTGTACAACAATGGGAATGTACTAATGCCACTGAGCTATACACTTAAAAACGGTTAGAATACAAATTTTGGCCAGGCACAGTGGCTCGCACCTGTAATCCAAGCACTTTCGGAGGCCAAGCCAGGAAGATCACTTGAAACCTAAAATTTGATACCTGCTTAGGCAACACAGTGAGATCCTGTCTCTACAAAAGTTTTTTTAAAAAGTAGCGGCCGGGCATGGTGGCTCACGCTTGTAATCCCAGCACTTTGGGAGGCTGAGGCGGGCGGATCACGAGGTCAGGAGATCGAGACCACGGTGAAACCCCGTCTCTACTAAAAATACAAAAAATTAGCCGGGCGTGGTGGCGGGCGCCTGTAGTCCCAGCTACTCGGAGAGGCTGAGCCAGGAGAATGGCGTGAACCCGGGAGGCAGAGCTTGCAGTGAGCCGAGATTGCGCCACTGCACTCCAGCCTGGGCAATAGAGCGAGACTCCATCTCAAAAAAAAAAAAAAAAAAAAAAAAAAGTAGCGAGGTGCTTTCCTGTGGTCTCAGCTACTCAAGAGGCTAAGGCAGGATGATCGCTTGAGCTCAAATGTTTGAGGCTGCAGTGAGCTGACTGTGCCACTGCACTTCAGCCTGGTTGATGGAGCAAGGCTCTGTCTCAAAAGATAATAATAAAAAATAAATAAAAAGGGAACAATGGGTCTAACAGGTGAGAACTACTGAGTTACAGGAATTATAAATGGTCTCAAGTTGAAAAAGGCTAAACAGACCACCATAACAGCAGCTGGCATTAATGAGTGCTTCATTCTGCTAGACACTGTGAAGGAGCTCTACATGAATTATCTCACTTAATCCTCTTGATATCCCTACACACAAGTCTTCTGCAATCTTGCCGTTTTACAGGAAAGGAAGAGGAGACCTAGAGCAGTAAAGAGATTTCCTAGCTTGCTAGGACAGCCTAACTAGCTAGTGACAGAGATGGAATTTAAAAATTGAGTTTGGTTCTAACAGTCAGTGTTTTATGCCACTACTCATGTTCACATTCTTTCTTATTTACCTTCAAAGTTTTTAAAAAAGAGGATGTCACACAATTGTTCTTTATTCCCTTGAAGCTACAAAAGAAGTATGAGCTTAAGTTAAGGCAGAAACAAATATGCTGAATATGTTTAAAGTTTTGATGGGTAAGCAACAAAACACTGGAACAAGGCTAACAGGCTAAGGATGGTATTTCATAAGTCTCTTCTGATTGCTCCTCAAGAAGATCATACACAACTAACTGTACTATGTGGCTGGGACACACTCAAAAAAAGGTAACTGAAGGAGATGATCTTATGGCAGGCATGATTATCACTAGGAAGAATTTAAGAAGTCTTTTTTTTTTTTTTTTTTTTTGAGACGGAGTCTCGCTCTGTCACCCAGGCTGGAGTGCAGTGGCACAATCTCAGCTCACTGCAAGCTCCGCCTCCCGGGTTCACGCCATTCTCCTGCCTCAGCCTCTCCGAGTAGCTGGGACTACAGGCGCCCGCCACCACACCCGGCTAATTTTTTTTTTTTTTTGTATTTTTAGTAGAGACGAGGTTTCACCGTGGTCTCGATCTCCTGACCTCGTGATCCGCCCGCCTCGGCCTCCCAAAGTGCCGGGATTACAAGCGTGAGCCACCCACCGCGCCCGGCCTAAGAAGTCTTGCTAACAGATAAGAACCGGAAGGTACGTGAGAAGCAAATGCAGTTGATTTACCAGCTGGTGAGCTGCTCCTAAGTTACATTTTTCTTTCTCTGATCTCTATTATTAATTTGTGCCAAAACCACAAATATAATTTACAATTTAGTTTGGAATTTAACTTTTAGAGAAAATAATAGACTTAAAATGGTATATAAATAATGTAAATACTTCAGGTGGAAGTGAACAAAAGGCTCAAAACATTTCTAGCACTATCAATAAACCAGTCTATTTCACATAGAAAAAAATTACTCCTAAAAATGAGAAACGGGGTCAGGAGTGGTGGCTCATGCCTGTAATTCCAGCACTTTGGGAGGCCGAGGCAGGAGGATCTCCTGAGGTCAGGAGTTCAAGACCAGCCTGGCCAACATGATGAAACCCCGTCTCTACTAAAAATACAAAAATTAGCTGGGCGTGGTGGTGGACGCCTGTAATCCCAGATACTTGGGAGGCTGAGACAGGAGAATTGCTTGAACCTGGGAGGTGGAGGTTGCAGTGAGCCAAGACTGTGCCATTACACCACTCCAGCCTGGGCAACAAAAGCAAAACTCAATCTCAAAAAAAAAAGAAGAAACAACTTGAGTAGCCAGAATAAAATCTTGTCTTCGAGTTGTCAAAAAAGTACAGTTCAACCTTTTTGAATGAGATGAATAAAAAATCAAACATTTTTCAGGGAGAGAGTGTTGAGTTGCATGTTTTTTCCTTCTTTCTTTTTTTTTTTTTTTGGGACAGAATCTCACTCTGTTGCCCAAGCTGGAGTGCAGTGGCGTGACCTTGGCTCACTATAACCTCTGCCTCCTGGGTTCAAGCAATTCTCCTGCCTCAGTCTCCCAAGCAGCTGGGATTACAGGCATGCAGCACCACGCTCAGCTAATTTGTATTTTTAGTAGAGATGGGGTTTCACCATGTTGGCCAGGCTGGTCTTGAACTCCTGACCTCAAGTGATCCACCCGCCTCAGCCTCCTAAAGTACTGGAATTACAGATGTGAGCCACTGTGCCTGGCCCATATTTCTCAGCTATGAAAAGTTTTATTTTACTTTGTCTTTTCTTTTTTTTTTTTTTTTGTTTTGTTTTAGAGACAGGGTCTTGCTCTATCACCCAGCCCGTAGTGCAGTGGCAGGATCACGGCTCACCGTGGCCTCAACCTCCCAGGCCTGAGTGATTCTCCTGCCTCAACCTCCCAAATATCTGGGACTACAGGCACACAACCACCATGGCTGGTTAATTTTTTTTTTTTTTTTTTTTTTTTTTTTTTGAGACAGAGTCTCACTCTGTTGCCCAGGATGGAACGCAGTGGCGCAATCTCGGCTCGCTGCAACCTCCGCCTCCTGGGTTCAAATGATTCTCCTGCCTCAGCCTGTCAAGGAGCTGGGATTATAGGCGCCTGCCACCACGCCCAGCTAATTTTTGTAATTTTTGGTAGAAACAGGGTTTCACCATGTTGGCCAGGCCGGTCTCGAAGTGATCTGCCTGCCTCGGCCTTCCAAAGTGCTGGGATGACAGGTGTGAACCACTGTGCCTGGCCGTTAATTTATTTTATTTTTTTGTAGAGATGGGGTCTCACTGTGTTACTCAGGCTAGTCTCAAACTCCTGATCTCAAGTGATACATACTCCTGCCTCAGCCTCCCAGAGGTGCTGAGATTACAGGTGTAAGCCACTTTACCCAGCCTTATTTTACTTTGTAAAGATTTTTATTAAGTACTTCTTTATGTAAATCAAATGGTTATAGAACTTATAAAAGAAGAAAGAAGTGGACTCATGGTTACTTTCAAACACATCTATTAAAAATAATTATACCACATTACTATAGTTCTCAAAAGTTCTATAGCTCAGCAAAATTACGTAGCAAGAAAAGAAATTCTAGGCCCAGTGTGATGGTACACACCTGTAATCCCAGCACGTTGGGAGGTCGTGGCAGGTGGATCACGTGAGCCAAGGAGTTCGAGGCCAGCCTGGGTAACATGGTGAAACCCCATCTCTACAAAAATCAGCCAGGCATGATGACACGTGTCTGTAGTCCCAGCTACTTGAGGGGGTGAGGTGGGAGAATGGCCTGAGCCCCAGAGGCAGAGGTTGCAGTGTGCACAGATCACACCACTGCACTCCAGCCTTGGTGACGGAGGGAAACTCTGTCTCAAAAAAACAAAAACAAAAACAAAAACAAAAACAAAAGGCAGGCACAGTGGTTCACGCCTGTAATCCCAGCACTTTGGGAGGTTGAGGCAGGCAGATGGCCTGAGGTCAGGAGTTTGAAACCAGCCTGGCCAACATGGTGAAACCCTGTCTCTACTAAAAATACAAAAATTAGCCAGGCATGGTGGTGGGCACCTGTAATCCCAGCTACTCAGGAGGCTGAGGCAGGAGAATTGCTTGAACCTGGGAGGTGGAGGTTGCAGTGAGCCAAGATCATGCCACTGCACTCCAGACTGGGCAACAGAGCAAGACTCCATTTCAAAAAAAAAAAAACAAGAAAGAAAAGAAAAAAGAACAGGAAAGAAAGAGAAAAGAAAAGAATGAAAGAAAAAGAAGAAAGAGAAAAAAAGAGAAGAAAAGAGAAGAGAAGGAAAAGGAGAAGATAGGAGAGAAAAGAAAACAAAAAAGAAAAGAGAAAAGAAAGGAAAAGAAGAAAAGAAGGCCAGGCGAGGTGGCTCATGCCTGTAATCCCAGCACTTTGAGAGGCCGAGGTGGGCAGATCACGAGGTCAGGCGATCGAGACCATCCTGACTAACACAGTGAAACTCCATCTCTACTAAAAATACAAAAAATTAGCCAGGCATGGTGGCACGTGCCTGTAGTCCCAGCTACTTGGGAGGCTGAGGCAGGGGACCCAGCTACTTGGGAGGCTGAGGCAGGAGAACGGCATAAACCTGGGAGGCGGAGCTAGCAGTGAGCCGAGATCGCGCCACTGCACTGCACTCTAGCCTGGGCGACAGAGCGAGACTCTGTCTCAAAAAAAAACAGAAAAAAAGAGTCTAGTGTACCATCCCCAGAGAGAGAGAGATGCAAAAAGATGTTTTAAATGTTCAGGATGATTCTGATATATAGTCAGATACAGGAGAAAAATATCATCTGACAAAATCAGGACTCCCAAAATATAAAAAAAGTTATAATGGCTTGATCTCATCCTTCCCTAATCTCTAGAGGCTGTCTTCAGAGGAAATTAGGAACAATGTAAAGTGCATTAGCAATCTGTTGGAATCACAAACAAGACCACTTCCAACCTTGGATTACTCCCCAAGTCTGCTTTCTTCTAACCAGTGCTAGACTCAGAGATCAGTCAGGAAAATATAAAAAGTTATACATATCTGGGACAGGCGCGGTGGCTCATGCCTATAATCCCAGCACTTTGGGAGGCTGAGGCAGGCGGATCACGAGGTCAGGAGATCGAGACCATCCTGGCTAACACGGTGAAACCCCATCTCTACTAAAAATACAAAAAATTAGCTGGGCGTGGTGGCGGGCGCCTGTAGTCCCAGCTACTCGGGAGGCTGAGGCAGGAGAATGGCGTGAATCCGGGAGGCGGAGCTTGCAGTGAGCGGAGATGGCGCCACTGCACTCCAGCCTGGGCAACGGTGCGAGACAAAAAAAAAAAAAAAAAAGGTTATGCATATCTATCCTCCTATAAATTCATGTCATAAATATGACAGGTTCTCAAGTATTTGCCGTGGGTTCTCTTCAAAGGTTCTTGTATTTATGTCATGATTTTTGACGTCTGGTTGCTTGACAAATAGTATGCATAATCCAAGGATACGGCCCACAGGAGATTTTTGGCAAAATATTTTTTACCTAATTAACTAGTAAGCCATATGAACAAACAGGCCACTTACAGTCTAAAGACCTGTCCACTATTGCCATTATTTAGCTCAGTGTTATTCAAACTATCTAGGGTAAAGAACTAGCTGTTATTTTGTGGTTTTAATTTCTAATGCTTTGAAGACCAATGCTTTTATAATCTACAATAAAATGAAGCTTGAGGATTATGGTGGTGTAAAGAGGTAGGCAAGTCTTCTCCTTAAAACACAAGCATAAAACGAGGCTGGGCACAGTGGCTCACGCCTATAATCCCAACACTTAGGGAGGCCAAGGCGGATGGATTACTTGAGCCTAGGAGTTCGGGACCAAAATCAGTTCGGGACCAAAATGGGCAATATGGCAACACCCCAGTCTCTACAAAAAATTTTTAAAAAATTAGTTGGGGACGGCGGCTCACACCTGTGGTCCCTGCTGCTAGGGAGGCTGAGGTAGGAGGATCATCTGAGCCCGGGAGGCAGAGGTCGCAGTGAGCCATGATTGCGCCACCACTGCACTCCAGCCTGGGTGACAGAGACCCTACCTATCTCACAAAAAAAAAAAAAAAAAAAAGTAAAGCAACCATTTTAGGGCTCTGGAAATCAACCAAAGGCAGACACCAAATTATTGGGAAACTGCTAAAGCCTTAAGTAAGAACAGTGAAGTCCGTGTCTTTCTTTGCCTAGAGTAGGGCTGCTCCCATTCCCCATCTCCAGCTTCCTCGAGAACAGTTAACTTTACCAGGGCTGGGCTAGCCATGACAACAGTTAACTTTACCAGGGCTGGGCTAGCCATGACAATCAGCAGCTTTACTAACAATAGGGCTAACTCGATTTGAAAAGGACTTGAAACCCCACAGCTCTGTCAGCTAAAGCAATAACTCAGCAGGAAATAAACAGAAAACTTGCAGCCTGAAGTTGGGGTCTTGGTTGGGTGAAGGATAAACAAGTAGGAAATTTAAAAGGGAAATCATGCAAATGAACGGGCCACAGAAAAGCTAGATAAGCTCTCTACCACCGCTTGCTAAACAGAAAACTAGGTAAATGCATACAGGAGACCCAAGAGAAGCTGTAGGAAAGTAAAAGTCAAAGCAGACTTGGGAATGGTCTGAACTTGAATGTACTCCTCAGCCTACATAGATCAATCAGCACAGAATGAAAGCCTTACGGGCTTGAGTGTCAGAGCAAAACCTCTGTCCAAATAACTGGCTGATCACTAAGCACTACAGACACAGAGGCAACCCCTAAAAAGCCAGGCTAAAAAGCAAAAACTAGATTTTTTTTTTTTTAAAAGCACAGATGTATTACTGGCTGTACACATGGAGGAAGAAGATTCTTAAGTCCAGAAAATTATTTTTTTCAAATACTCTCAGAAAATAAAATGAGAATCCAGAGTTAGCACAATATATTACCTAAATGAAAGAAAAAAGTAAGAGAGGGAGTGTGGGAGGGAATGAAGGAAGAAGGAAAGAGTGACTCATACATATTAAAAAACCGAAATACCAATAAACAGAAATTGATTTTTTTTTTTTTTTTTTTTGAGACGAAGTCTCACTCTGTCACCCACGCTAGAGTGCAGTGGCATGATCTCGGCTCATTGCAACCTCCGCCTCCTGGGCTCAAGTGCTTCTCCTTCCTCAGCCTCCTGAGTAGCTGGGATGACAGGTGTGCACCACCATGACCGGTTAATTTTTGTATTTTTAGTAGAGATGGAGTTTCACCATGTTGTTCAGGCTGGTCTCGAACTCCTGACCTCATGATCTGCCTGCCTCGGTCTCCCAAAGTGCTGGGATTATAGACATAAGCCACCGTGCCCGGCCTTAGAAAATTGATTCTTGAGAGGGTCCAGTTGGTGGACTTACTAAGACTTCAAAACAACTAATATAAATATGTTCAAAGAAGTACAGAAAACTATTTCAATGAATTAAATTATTTCATATAATTAAAGGAAAATATAATTGCAATCACTCAACAAACTGGGAACCTCAGTAAGGAAACTGTAAGAAAAAAAAAAAGAAGGAAAATTCCTTTTTTTTTTTTTTTTTTTTGAGACAGAGTGTTGCCTAGGTTGGAGTGCAGTGATGCGAATCTTGGCTCACTGCAACCCCTGCCTCCCAGGTTCAAGCCATTCTCTTGCCTCAGCCTCCCAAGTAGCTGGGACTACAGGCTTGTGTCATCACGACCGGCTAATTTTTGTATTTTTAGTAGAAACAGGGTTTCACCATGTTGGCTAGGCTGGTCTCAAACTCCTGATCTCAAGTGATCCGCCCACCTCGGCCTCCCAAAGTGCTGGGATTACAGGCATGAGCCACTGTGCCCGGCAAGAAATGAAGGGAAATTCTAATTGAAAATACAATACCAGAAGAAAAATTCACTAGACAGACTTAACAGCAGATCTGAAACAGCAGAAGGAACAGTAAACTTGAAAAGAGATCAACAGAAATTAAACAATCTAAAGAGTAGGGAAAAAAACACTGGGGAAAAAGGAACAGAGCCTCAGTCACCTGATAGGGAAACATCAAACTTACTTATATATGTGTAATAGAATCCCAAGAAGGAGAGGAAAGAGAAATATTTTTTTGGAGAAATAATGGCCAACATTTGATGAAATTCCCAAAAGATCCACAATAAGATGTATCATAGTCAAACTGCTAAAAACAAAGGAAAATATTAACAGCAACAGGAGAAAAATGACTCATTACAATGGGGGAACAATATGACGTATTCTATGGAATGGCATATTCTATGTACTGAAACAAAAAATTATTGATGAAATTTTTTTTTTTTTTTTTTTTAATGGAGTTTCGCTCTGTCGCCCAGGCTGGAGTGCAGTGGTGCGATCTTGGCTAACTGCAACCTTTGCCTCCCAGGTTCAAGCAATCCTCCCACCTTCAGCAGGTTCTGCCATGCCTGGCTGAAGATTTTTATATGTAGCAAAACTACCCTTTGGAAATACAGCTGGGTATGGTGGCTTACGCCTGTAATCCTAGCACTTTGGAAGGCCGAGGTGGGTGGATCACTTGAGGCCAGGAGTTTGAGACCAGTCTGGCCAACATGGTGAAACCCCGTCTCTACTAAAAATACAAAAAAAAAAAAAAAAAAAATATCAATCAGGCATGGTGGTGTGGGCCTGTAGTCCCAGCTATCAGGAGGTTGAGGCAGGGGAAATCTCCTGAACCTGGGAGGCAGAGGCTGCAGTCAGCAGAGATGGCGCTGCTGCACTCCAGCCTGGGTGATGGTGAGACTCCATTAAAAAAAAACAATAATAAAAAAAAAAGAATAAATTATTTAACAATAAACTTAAATGCAAGAGTTGTACATTTAAATCTGTAAACCATTGCTGAGAGAAATCAAGATCTAAATAAATACACAGATATAGTAGTAAGTTCATGGACTGAAAGCCTCCATATTGCTAAGGTGATAATTCTTCACGAACTGGCCTACTGATTCAGTGCACTCTCTATCAGATTCCAAGCAGATATTCTTGTAAGAACTGACAATCTGATTCTAAATTGTATACGTAAATGTAAAGAAACCAAAATAGCCCAAAAAATTCTGGGGGAAAAAATCATTGGAGGATGTATCTTCCTTACTTATTATAAAACTATATTCACTATAAAGCCATACTAATCAATACAGTGTACTAGCATAAAGACAGACATATATATCAATGTAACGGAACAGAGTCCAGAAATAAATCTTCACATAGTCTACTGATTTTCAACAAAGGTGTCACAGCAATTCAATGGAGGACAGGATAGCCTCGTCAACAAAACGTGCTGTAACAACTGGATATCCATACGCAAAAAAGTAAACTTAGACTCTTATACCTCATATAAAAACTAACTCAGCTGGGCATGGTGGCTCACGCCTGTAATCCCAGCACTTTGGGAGGCTGAGGTAGGTGGATCACGAGGTCAGGAGTTTAAGATCAGCCTGGCCACGATGGTGAAACCCTGTCTCTACTAAAAATACAAAAATTAGCTGGGCGTGGTGGTGGGCACCTGTTATCCTGTCTACTCGGGAGGCTGAAGCAGAGAACTGCTTGAACTTGGGAGGCGGAGGTTATAGTGAGCTGAGACTGCACCACTGCACTCCAGCCTGGGTGACAGAGAGACTCCATTTCAAAAAAACCCCAAAACCCAAAAAAACTAACTCAAACAGGATCATAGACTTTAAAATATATGAGATAAAACTATAAAACTTCTGGGAAAAAGTCTTTCTGACTTTGAGTTAGGCAGAGAATTCTCAGACATGATACCAAAACCCAATCCATGACAGAAAAAAAAAAAAAAGACAAATTGGGCTTCATCAAAATTTAAAACTTCTACTCTTTAAAAGACACCATTAAGAATTTTTTTTTTTGAGACGGAGTCTCACACTGTCACCCAGGCTGGAGTGGAACAGCGTGATCTTGGCTCACTGCAACCTCCGCCTCCCGGGTTCAAGTGATTCTCCTGCCGCAGCCTCCCAAGTAGCTGGGATTACAGGCACCCGCCACCACACCCAGCTAATTTTTGTATTTTTTAGTAGAGATGGGGTTTCACCATGTTGGCCAGGCTAGTCTTGAACTCCTGACCTCAGGTGATCCACCTGCCTCAGCCTCCCAAAGTGCTGGGATTACAGCTGTGAGCCACCGCGCCCGGCCCATTAAGAAAATTAAAAGATAAGCCATGGAATGGGAGAATATACTTACAAATCATGTACCTGATAAAGAACTTGTATTCAGAATATACAAAGAACTCTTAGAATTCAATAATAAGACTCCAAAATTTTTAAATGGATCAAGAATTTGAACAGACATTTCACCAAAAAAAATATAAATGGCTAATAATCACATGAAAAGATGATCAACATCATTAGTCATTAGGGAAGTACAAATCAAAACCACAATGAGATACCATTACACATCTATTAAGATAGCTATAATAAAAAAAAAAGACTGACCATACCAAGTGTTGGTGAGGATATGGAAAATATGAAATCCTGATACATTGCTGGTGGGATTGTAAAACTGTGTATCACCACCTTGGAAAACAGTCTGGAAGTTTCTTACAAAGTTAAAGAAGCCCACTCCTAAGTACCTCCACAAGAGAAATGCAAACATATGTCCACATAAAGACTTGTAAGCCAATGTACATAATTGACAATCATTCATAATAGCACAAACTACAATCCAAAATGAATAGCAACTGGTAAATGGATAAATGTGTTATAATACTACTACTCAGTAGTAAAAAGGAGCAAACTACTGACACATTCAACAATATGGAGGAACCTTAAAAACATTACACTAAGTGAAAAGAAGCCAGACATAATAACTATATTGTACTAATATGTGTATATAAAATTTCTAGAAAACGCAAAAATAAAGTGATCTTCTGATCAATATTTGCCTGTGGCTGGGGTAGGGAGCAGGAATTGATCACAAACAAGAGAATATTGGGGGATAAGGAAAACAGGGTTTTGTTTTTGTTTTTTTAAGAGACATGGTCCCGCTCTGTCACCCAAGCTAGAGTGTAGTATCATAGCTCACTGTAGCCTCAAATTCCTGGGCTCAAGTAATCCTCCCACCTCAGCCTCCCAAACAGCTGGGAATGTAACAGGCATGTGCCAGTATAATTGGATAACTTTTTTATTTTTTGTAGAAACAGTCTTTGTTTTTTTTTTGAGATGGAGTTTTGCTTTTGTTGCCCAGGCTGGAGTGCAACGGGGCGATCTTGGCTCATCGCAACCTCTACCTCCCAGGTTCAAGTGATTCTCCTGCCTCAGCCTCCTGAGTAGCTGGGATTACAGGCTTGCATCACCACACCCAGCTAATTTTTTTTTTTAAGCAGAGACGGGGTTTCTCCATGTTGGTTAGGCTAGTCTTGAACTCCCGACCTCAGGTGATCCTCCTGCCTTGGCCTCCCAAAGTACTGGGATTACAGGTGTGAGCCACCACACCCAGCTGAGACAGTCTTACTATGTTGTCCAGGCTGATCTCGAACTCCTGGCTTCAAGCCATTCTCCTGCCTCAGCCTCCCTAAGTGCTGAGATTATAGGCTTTAGCTACCACACCCAGTCAGAAAGTGTTTTAAAACAAGATTTTGGTGATGGTGCACAACTCCATAAATTTACTAAAAATAATCAAATTATATACTTGGGCAAATTTTAAGGTATTTAAATTATACCTCAATAAAACTGTGTTTAAAAGGGCTTAGATGTTGCCACACTGTCAAATCACTATCAAAGAGTTCCTAAACACTCTTCATTTCTATATACTTCTCCAGTTCACAGACAGGAATAGGGTCTACAGCCCACACTCTAAGAAGCACAGCTCTGACTTCTGCTAGATATTGGCTAATAGGCTTGGAGTAATCAATAGCTTTTTTGTTTTTTTTGTTTTTTTTTTTTTTGAGACAGAGTCTCGCTCTGTCACCCAGGCTGGAGTGCAGTGGCGCAATCTCGGCTCACTGCAAGCTCCGCCTCCTGGGTTCACGCCATTCTCCTGCCTCAGCCTCCGAGTAGCTGGGACTACAGGTGCCCGCCACCACACCCGGCTAATTTTTTGTATTTTTAGTAGAGACAGGGTTTCACTGTGGTCTCGATCTCCTGACCTCGTGATCCGCCCGCCTCAGCCTCCCAAAGTGCTGGGATTACAAGTGTGAGCCACCGCGCCCGGCCTGTAATCAATAGTTTTAACTGAAACTGACTTCATTTAATTTAAGCTGTTCAAGTTTAACTCCACTAAGTATTTCATTAAATAAGGAATTTACAAGTATTACTGATAAAAGGAAAATATGAAAACATGGTCTATTGCTGAATAAAAACATAACTCATTACAAAATGAGAGCCTGTAAATGAAATACCACTAAGAACAATGACTACCATAGACCCTTCTTTTTAATGTAGTATAACCAAGTTGATAAAGTCAGTATATTTACAGATTAGACTACTAAAACCCAAAGCAATGACACTTTAAACATATAAATGAATAAATGAAATGTTGTAATATTTTATATTTCATGGGACCAAATATCAGACGTGCAAATGTATTACATGCATAGATTTGTTTCAGAGAAAGTCCCAACAACACGTAAGCTTTACTTTCTTTCCAGCTAAGTGTAAATCTAGGCTAAGTTCAACCAAAACTGGTAAGCACTTAGTGTCTATGTTGTAGTCTAAAATTTAAATTCATTTTATAGTAATATTTAAATTCATTTTATAGTAATTAGAAAAAAGCAACTGATGGGGACAGGAGGCAGAGAAATTCTAGGCAGAAAAGGGTGAGTCACCGGTGACAACCCCACCCTCAAGCCAAAATGCCTGAAACCTCAGCCCAATGTGAGAACTTATATCCCTGTTTTCCTGTTTGACTGTTGCCTTTTCCTGAACCACCCATGGCCCCGCCCTGCCCCATTCTGTGCCTATAAAGACCCTAGACTCAGCCAGCAGAGAGGAGAACTAGCTGGACGTCAGGATGTCGGAGAGAAGTGGGTTGACTTTAGAGGGACAGCTTGATGGTGTAACTTTGGAGAAAAATCTAGCTGGAGACAGCTGGACTTCAGGAAAAGATTATCTACCCCCACCCCACCGACCCCTTTTCAGCTCCCCTTCCTGCTGAAAGCCACTTTCATCAGCAATAAAATCTCCCGCGTTTACCATCCTTCGATTCATTCGTGTGACCTCATTTTTCCTGGATGCCAGACAAGAGCTCAGGAGCCACGAGTACAGATACAAAAGGCTGTCACACTGGCCCTTTGCCCTTGCTGGCAGAGGGCAGCCACCGCATGCAACGGGGAAAAGGGCCCACTGAGCTGTTAACACTTAAGCCATCCACAGATGGCAGAGCTAAAAGAGCACTGTAACATGCCCTCTGGAGCTTCGGGGGTCACAGGCAACCCACAGCCTGGACACTGCCACGGGGCCCACAAAGAGTTCACCCCTGCTGGCACTGAAGCAGCCAGCCAGTTCCAGAACTCATGCCCTCCAGTTCCTGCCTTGTTCACTCGTGCTCTCCTTCCTGAGAGGAGTTGAGAGAGGCAGGCTGAGTAAAGGAGAGACTCCTGCAAAGGGGCTAGGGAAATATCCTGCTTCACAATGATACTTTTTTCTACAGCTTTGGCAAAACACAGACACGAAATAAAGACTCTCTAGTTTTAAAAAGGTCAAAGTAATTTGCTGAAGTTAACTTTTTTTTAGGAAAAATTAAATGCTCGATTTTTCCAGAACCCTATTTTTACTATAGTATTTCTCATTTGCAGGGTGAAAACAGATGCTCAATGTTTCAAGCATAACTGGGAAAAAACAAACTGAATTATAACAACTAAGAAAAAACAAACTTGGGTTATTAAAAAACACTTTTCCGTTGGTAAATTTCATTCCATAGAACAGTTCAGCTTTAGTAATCTAAGCATTCCTTAGAGCTCAGACTCTTCCTATAGATTTACTACACAGTGAAGCTACAACTTTTGAAACCACAGATCTGGTTTATTACTTTCTTATGAGGTTTTTGAATTACCAAGTCAAAATTAGGTTTAAAAGCATTTTCTTCATATTTAACATGTGAGACCTGGATCTATGAAGCTTTGTTTTGAATTAAAGAACATTAACTTTGAACTGGAAATTAAACTGAATGAGGGGAAAATGCCAAGATACCTATGATCATTCTTTTAATCAAGATATTCCAATTACGTACAATAGTTCTAGTGCTGTTGTTCACTTTGTCCCTTTAAATTTTTGCAGCTATTCTAGAAAAGCAGAAAAAGGTTTTACAAAGTCTTTGTTGCCCTTCCCTCCATTATAACTACCCTTCTATTTCCTGACTCTTTGCACCCGGTATTTCATTTTAGGTAAGAAGCTAGAGGAACATTCCCGGAAGGAAAGCTAAAGAAGGAAACAAAACCCAGAAACATTTACTCTTGCTCCACTGCCTTTCTCTAGAAAAATGCCAACTCAAACAACATAGAATATCCTGCAGCAAGCTAGCCCTCTTAACACATCTCCCTAACATATGTTCAGTATTCAAAAATGCATCTTCAAGATTGTAAGTATATTATAATTTGATAAGTTTGTGTAAGTAGAAAAGCTATTGTTATATGAATTAATTCCCAGACTGGTAATACACAAAGCGATCATCTAATATCCACAAATACTTGTAAAACCAGTCAAAACACATTAGAAGGACAGTTTTTAAATATGCAGCTATAAATGGGGATCATTATAACTATGCTTTTAACAATTTATGCCCACATGTAATCTTACCCTTCTGGTTCTGTTTCCTGGACATTGCCGTTTCTTTGATCTCAAAAAATATACAAGAAAAGTATCCTTTTGCCTTGTCTGGGTTTTGAGTGTAGGTATCTCTGATTTAAAAGTGGGCAACGGAAGTGTGTAGTTGGAAGCAAAAAATACAAAATCTTGCTGTTCGAAATTCTGCTCGCTAGCTGTTAATCTCCTTTCCTTTTCTTGTATCAACTTCTTGTCAGGAAGTATCATTGCAGACATTCATGTCTCCTTTTCCAGGGAGATTCTGGAGGGAAAAACACAAACACACATATACTATTACAGTAATGACTATCTGTACACAATTTCTGAGACATCCACAAGGTTTCTTTTGTATTTCTGTATACAAAACTAGTTTTAAGTACTATAGAAAAAATGCAGCTGCTGAAAAGCAGAATTTTTCTTAAGAAAACTTAATCTTAGAATCATATTATCCTCTTAGTGTAGAAAGTATGCTCTCTTAGTCTTCTTATCTTTTGTATTCATATGAAATATCCCCATCTCTGCTTTGCAAACTAACATGTTACCTCTTACCACTCCCTAAGATCTTTTTTTTTTTTTTTTTTTTGAGATGAAGTCTCTCTCTGTCACCAGGCTAGAGTGCAGTGGCATGATCTCGGCTCCTCACTGCAACCTCTGCCTCCCGAGTTCAAGTGATTCTCCTGCCTCAGCCTCCCGAGTAGCTGGGACTACAGGCGTGCACCGCCATGCCCAGCTAATTTTTGTATTTTTAGTAGAGATGGGGTTTCACCATGTTGACCAGGATAGTCTCTATCTCTTTACCTCGTGATCCATCTGCTTTGGTCTCCCAAAGTGCTGGGATTACAGGCATGAGCCATTTGATCTTCCCATCCAAATCAAGGTCTATTCTCTTCCTCTAGAATTTTTTTTGTTTGTTTGGTTTTTTTTTTTTGAGGCAGAGTTTCGCTCTTGTTGCCCAGGCTGAAGTGCAATGGTGCAATCTCGGCTCACTGTAAACTCCGCCTCCCAGGTTCAAGCGATTCTCCAGCCTCAGCCTCCCAAGTAGCTGGGATTACAGGCGCCTGCCACCAGGCCTGGCTAATTTTTTGTATTTTTTTTTTTTTTTCAGTAGAGACGGGGTTTCACCATATTGGCCAGGCTAGTCTCTTGACCAGGCTGGTCTCAAACTCCTGACCTCGTGATCCACCTGCCTCGGCCTCCCAAAGTGCTGGGATTACAGATGTGAGACTAGAATTTCTTATATCTAACCTCTCCTCAGGTTTCCCAGCTCAAATACAGCTATAAAAAATATGGGGGGGGGGATGTGAAATGTGAGAAACACACTCACCATAGAAACCCAAAGAATGGACTTAGAGGCACGAAGAACAGCAAACGTGAGACTTTTTTAATAACGGTCTAGCCAGGTGCAGTGGCTCACGCCTGTAATCTCAGCACTTTGGGAGGCCAAGGCAGGCAGATCACCTGAGGTTGGGAGTTCAAGACCAGCCTGACCAACATGGAGAAACCCTGTCTCTACCAAAAATACAAAATTAGCTGGGCGTAGTGGTGCATGCCTGAAATCCCAGCTACTCAGGAGGCTGAGGCAGGAGAATCTTACTTGAACCCAGGAGGTGGAGGTTGCCATGAGCCAAGATCGCACCATTGCACTCCAGCCTGGGCAACAAGAGCGAAACTCCATCTCAAAAAATAAATAAATAATAAAATAAATAATAATAATAATAATAATAATGGTCTTCCAAGATCAGGTGTCTGGTGGGCAGGCACACCGGGACAGTCACAACAGGTAATTTATCTTCTAGCATGCAAGTCCCTCCACCAGGTCCTCACTAGTTGAGTACTATGAGGTTACAATCTTCCCGGACATTGCCAAAGTTGTATTATCCCCCTTATAAGGTTATACCCCATCTCCTTCTCTGCTTAAATTTTGATTTCCCAATTACGAAACTTTCTTCCCTTTTATGGGCTGACCCCTCCTCTACATTCTGTTCGCTTATTGTGACCTCCTAGGTGCATGAGCTGTGCGGTTTGTTACATTTGCAGGCCAGCTGCCAGTACTTAGATTTATCATGCCTTGAAAACAAACCATTTAAAATGTTTTTTCACATGAAAGGAGGGAAGTGCAAAGGAATTTTAACATGGAAAACAGAAACATCAAAATGAGATTAGTCCATACTGCAGGAAGCTCCTTTAAATTACAAAGATACAAATGCTGTTTTTCTATATTACGAAACATTTTAAAGATACACGCCCAAGATTTCTGGGTAAAGAAAGCATAAGTTCCTGCCAGCCGAGATGTGCTAACAATAAAAAAAAAAAAAAAGGAGATGGAGCTTGCAGCCTCCACCTCCTGGGTTCCAGTGTTTCTTCTGCCTCAGCCTCCCGTGTAGCTGGGATTGTAGGCATGCACCACCATGCCCAGCTAATTTTTGTATTTTCAGTAGAGACGGGGGGTTCACCATGTTGGCCAGGCTGGTCTTGAACTCCTGACCTCAAGTGATCTGCCTGCCTTGGCCTCCCAAAGTGCTGAGATTACAGGCGTGAGCCACTGCTCCCGGCCCATATTTTTTTTTTTCTTTTTTCTGGAGACAGAGTCATGCTCTTGTTGCCCAGGCTGGAGTGCAATGGTGTGATCTTGGCTAGCTGCAACCTTTGCCTCCTGGGTTCAAACGATTATCCTGTCTCAGCCTCCCAACGAGCTGGGACTGCAGGCACCTGCCACCACACCCGACTAATTTTTGTATTTTTACTAGAGACAGGGTTTCGCCATGTTGGCCCGGCTGGTCCTGAACTCCTGACCTCCAGTGATCAGTCTGCCTCAGTCTCCTAAAGTGTGGGATTACAGGCATGAGCCACCATGCCTGGCTGAAAAATAATAATTTTTTAAGCATTATAAGGATTATAGAACTCTTACACCCGGACACCTAACTGGAAAAACATTTACAAAATGCAATGCAAGAAGGAAAGGAGAGTACACTTATATTAAATACTTTCCAATTTGAAAAGAGGAGACTGAAGTAGGTAATTCTGCGAAAGTTTTAAAAAATATTCCATCAAGATTAAGAACCTCTACAAACCACAGTGGGACCTCAGGAAAAGCAGGGTGAGTATTTGAAACTTACCATCTTCCAGAACACTGAGCCAAGCTGTGAGAACCAGCCAAAGCCTATGGAGATACATGGAATATACCTCTGGATAGGGCACACTTAGTAAGATTTTAGAAAAAAGAACAGAACTCAGATCTGCCAAAAATAACTGAACCGTTCAGTGGCAAGCTTCTCAACAGCACATGTCCTCAGGTTAAAGAAAAGAGGATGAGGCCGGGCATGGTGGCTCACACCTGTAATCCCAGCACTTTGGGAGGCTGAAGCAGGTGGATTACCTGAGGTCAGGAGTTCTAGACCAGTCTGACCAACATGGTGAAACCCCATCTCTACTAAAAATACAAAATTAGCTGGGCATGGTGGTGCATGCCTGTAATCCCAGCTACTCGGGAGGCTGAGGAAGGAAAATTGCTTGAACCCGGGAGGTGGAGGTTGCAGTGAGCCGAGATCACGCCACTGCATTCCAGCCTGGGCAACAAGAGCAAAACTGTGTCAAAAAAAAAAAAAAAAAAAAAAAGAGGATGAAAGCAACGATTAACAACTAACCATAGTGGATGAGCAGGGGTGGGTGAGGTAGGTCCCAAAGAAGTTTAGAAGCATATCAAGGTTATTTCATCTATACTCTGTAGCTACAAACAAAAAGGTATTAACAGAGCTATCCACATATAACATGAAGAAGATAAATAAAAATAACATAGCAACTATCAAACCTACTATAAAAAAAGAGAAATACAATGAGAGAAGAAATTCCCATGCAACAGATGAAGAACCCAACCTGGAAAACAATATAAACCCTCAAACCAAAAGCAGATTCCTCCTTGAATACTTATTTGAATATTTCAAATAAGAATTTGAATTCAAGTTGAATTCAAAAAAAGCTATAAATGATAAAAATAGACAGAAAGTAAATCAGATTGCAAAGTTAAAGAAAAACTGGAAAAAAAATTATGGATCCAATAAGAAGTCAGAAATAGCAAGAAACAGAATAGACACAGATGAAAATAGAATGAATGGAATGAAGCAAACCTTTCAGAAGAAAAAAAACAGAGAAAACAAATAGAAGATAACATTAGGGAACAAAAAATGATCCAATCTAAGAATAACTGGAATCAATACAAGGACTTAAAAATTATAGGACTCAATAAAGGGAACAGAAAAATCATTTGCAGACAATAAACAGGAAACTTCGTTTAAATAAAGACCTGCATCTGTTCATTCCCCACTACCTCCAATCCATCAGAAGAATCCCATCTGTTCTACCTTTAAAATACATCCAGAGCTGGACCACTTCTCACCACATCCACTGCTACTACCCTTGTCTAAATCACGAGAATCTCTTATCCTGAGTCTTCGACTCTGCCACTCTCGCTTCTATTTCACTATGGCCGCTATTAAAATTGTAAGACAGATTATGTCCCACTTCTGCTGCTGAAAGCTCTCTGGCAGCTCCCCATTTCATTCAAAATAAAAGCCAGTCCTTACAGAGGCCTAAGCGGTCTTGTCTGTTCTGATGTCCTTCCTTTACCTTTACGCCACTGGAGCCACACTGGCCTCTTTATCATCCCTTTTACACTCTAGATATGCTCTCACCTTAGGGCCCTGAAGGTGTTCCCTCTGCCAGGAATGTTATTTCCCACAGTTATCTACATGGAATACTTGCTCAATCTCCTTCAGGTCTTTTTTCAAATGTTATCTTCTCTGTGGTTATTCACAAGAAACCTACTGAACCTGTGGTAAGAACAGTGGCAGTCTATGGCTGCTCCCATCACATATCCCCAGGTGAGTGGGAAAGGTAGTTCTACCAAGGTAGGGAAAGCCATGAAAACCAGTAGCTTCACTGACAGAGGGGGCTGACTTGTGAAGCAAAGCACAGAAAAACCCCATACCCACAGGCAGTAACAGTTCGCTTTCTTGGTGGCAAACAAGCAAGACCAAGGGCTCAGCTAGCCTGAGGTTGCTGTCATGGTTGGTGCAAGCGAAAGACCCGGAGATTAGATAGAAATTTAAAAGGGAAATCCAGAAACAAGACTAAGGGACCTGGGTGCCATGGATCATGCCTGTAGTCCCAGCACTTTGGGAGGCCAAGGTGCGGGGACTGCTTTAGCCCAGGAGTTTGAGACCAGCCGGGCCAACATAGCAAGACTGTGTCTCTACAAAAAATACAAAAATTAGCTGGGCATGGTGGCATGTGCCTGTACTCCCAGCTACTCAGGTGGATGAGGTGGGAGGATGGCTTGAGCCCAGGAGGTCAAGGCTGCAATGAGCCACGACTGTGCCACTGCACGCCAGCCTAAGCAACAGAACGAGACCCTGTCTCAAACAAACAAACAGCCTGGCAACAGAGTAAGATCCTACCTTGACAAAAAATAAAATTTAAAAATTAGCCAGGGATGGTAGCACACACCTGTAGTCACAGCTACTAGGAAGACTAAGGTGGGGGCACTGCTTGAGCCCAGGAGGCTGAGGCTGCAGAGGGCCATGACTGTGCCACTGAACTCTAGCCTCAGCAACAGAGCAAGACCCTGTGTCAGAAAACAAAGACTACAGGGGACCTTGGTAAATGTTCCACATATTCATGATGCAGATATTGGAGAAGGTCCAAACTATCCACACACCTCTGGCTGACCATAAGCGTCCACACAGCAGCAGCAAAGACTCAAAAAGGCCCAGTGGAAATTAAAAATTATGAGCTTTGAAGGCAGTCCCCAACACACAAAGATCTACAGACAGAGGGTGCAAGCTCATGGTGTTTTAGTACAACCTTTAACCAGTCACTAACTGACCAGAAGGATAATAGATACAGATGTAACTTCAGCAAGTCAGACTTTAAAGTTTTTTTTAATTAAAAAAACAAAAACGAAAACAGTAAAAACTGAGCAGACCCTTTAGTTTATGAAATCGTATCAACACTACGAAGGCAAGGGTAAAGGCTGTGTACCTTTCAAAAAGGTAAAGGCATTTTTGAAACTTTATGTGCAATTGATGGTGGTGCTGAGATATGAAAGGCTAGCATGAACAAGAAGAGGTAAGAGCACATGACGAAACTTGGTGGTGCAGAATGGACTTTTTTTTTTTTTTTTTTTTTTTTTTAAAGACAGAGGCTCACTCTGTCACCTAAGCTGGAGTGCAGCCGTGCGGCCCTGGCCCACTGCAACTTCCACCTCCCAGGCTCAGATGATCCTCCCACCTCAGCCTCCTGAGTCACAGCTACAGGCGCATACCACCATGCCTGGCTAATTTTTTTATCTTTTGTAGAGACAGGGTTTCACCATGTTGCCCAGTCTGGTCTCCAACTCCTAGGCCCAAGCAATCCTCCTGCCTCAGCCTCCCAAAGTGCTGGGATTACAGGCGTGAGCCACCATGCCTGACCCATAATGGATATTTTTTAACTTGGTGATATGTGTCTCTCAATCCTGAGGCTTTGGTGAGAGGGTATGCAGAGAGCAATAACAGCAAATGATGTATGAATGTTTTTTGCATTCAAAGAACATCTACATCTGTTGGAAGACTTTAAGTGAGTTTTGTTCTTAGATAGCCCATATTAGTTGAATGTATTAAGTGAACCAATACTTGCATTTCCCCTACCTCTTTGTCAACTGCTGTAAATGCTGTATGATGTGTGTTCTCTTCTGTTGCTGACATGCAAGTGTGGTCATATGAACTGAAGTGGATGGCTTGAGAATATACACAGGCTTGTGGTGTACTTTGCAGGCGTACTTGGAAGCAGAGTTCACTAGTGACCTCAGCTGTCACAAAGAAGGGTGGAAGTTCTAATGTCTGGTTAGCTACTTATAAAGATGCTATTTGCGGCCGGGCTCAGTGGCTCGCGCCTGTAATCCCAGCACTTTGGGAGGCTGAAGCGGGCGGATCACAAGGTTAGGAGATCGAGGCCATCCTGGCTAACACGGTGACAGCCTGTCTCTACTAAAACTACAAAAAACTTAGTTGGGCTTGGTGGTGGGAGCCTGTAGTCCCAGCTACTCAGGAGGCTGAGGCAGGAGAATAGTGTGAACCCGAGAGGTGGAGCTTTCAGTGAGCCGAGATCGTGCCACTGCACTCCAGCCTGGGTGATAGAGCGAGACTCTGTCTCAAAAAAAAAAAAAAAAAAAGAATGCTATTTGCTGCAATTCTTTGTCCCGTGCTTGGATTTTGTCTTTTTTAGAGCCAGGGTCTTCCTCTGTTGCCCAGGCAGTGGCACAATCATAGCTCACTGCAACCTCAAACTCCTAGGCTCAAGCAATTCTTCTGTCTTAGCCTGCTAGGTGGCTGCAACTACAGGCACATACCACCACACCCAGCTAACTTCTTTTATTTTTTGCAGAGCCAGGGTCTCACTATGTTGCCCAGGCTGGTCTTAAACCCTTGGCTTCAAGCAATCCTCCTGCCCTGACTTCCCAAAGTGTTAGGATTACAGGCCTGAAGCACTGAGCCCAGCCCAAACTGATTTTAAATAATAATTTAAAAAAATGTATAAAAACTGAGCAGAGACATCAGCAACCAGCAGCCACATACCACAGTGAGAAAAAGATTCCACAGATTTAGTCCAGGAAAGTTACTTAAAAAATAAAAACAATAAAGCAACGACAACCCTCAGAAGGAGGAAAAATCCAGAAATCAAAGTTGCTACAATATAGTAGGTAAAATGTCCAGTTTCTTTTTTTTTTTTTTTTTTTTTTTTTTTGAGACGGAGTCTCGCTCTTTCACACAGGCTGGGCTGGAGTGCAGTGGCGCGATCTCGGCTCACTGCAGGCTCCGCCCCCCGGGGTTCACGCCATTCTCCTGCCTCAGCCTCTCCGAGTAGCTGGGACTACAGGCGCCCGCCACCTCGCCCGGCTAATTTTTTGTATTTTTAGTAGAGACGGGGTTTCACCGTGTTAGCCAGGATGGTCTCGATCTCCTGACCTCGTGATCCGCCCGCCTCGGCCTCCCAAAGTGCTGGGATTACAGGCGTGAGCCACCGCGCCCGGCTTTAAAATGTCCAGTTTCAACAAAAAGTTATGAGACATTCAAAAATGCAGGAAAGTGTGACCCAAACGCATGAGAAAAAACAACAACGTGGAGTTGGAAATGCCCCTGAGTAGGCCCAAATGCTACACTTCGCAAACAGACTCCAAATTTCTTTAAAGGACTAAAAAAAATATGAGAACAATGCCTCAAACAAAAAGAAAATCTTGACGAAGAGATAGAAATTATTTTTAAAGAGAACCATGGTAAAAAAAAATAAAAAATAAAGAGAACCATGATATAAACAGGGCACAAATAAATTTAGAAAATAAAAAAAGACAACCAAATCAAAATTCTGAAGATGGACACTAGAGTAGAAGAAAAAAATCAGAAAACCTGAAGAAAGGACAAGAGAAATTATCTAACTTGAAGAAATGGGAGAAAAAACAATGAAGAAATACAAGCCGGGTGCAGTGGCTCATGCCTGTAACTCCAGCATTTTGGGAGGCCAGGTTGGAGTATCGCTTGAGGCCGGAAGTATAAGACCAGCCCAGGCAACACAGTGAGACACAGTCTCTTTAAGAAATTAAAAATCGGCCAGGTGTGGTGGCACATGCCTGTAGCCCCAGCTACTTGGGAGGCTAAGGTAGGAGGATGGCTTGAGCCCAGAAGGTCAAGGTTGCAATCAGCCATGAGTCTGGGCAGCAAGGCAAGACCCTATCTCTTAAACATTAACAAACAAAAAGTAAAAATTTTTAAAAAAGTAAAACAGTCTCAGAAATGTGTGGAACAATGTCAAGTATACCACCATACACAAATTAGAAGCCCCAGAAGAAGTGATGTGAAAGAGGACAAAAATAGTGACCAAAAACAATTTGCAACTTGATTTTTTAAAAATGTTATCTACAGAGTCAGGAAGCTCAATGAACTATAGCTGCGATACACACAAAGAGAACCACATCTAGACATATCATAGTGAAACTGATTAAAGCCAAAACCAGAAAATCTTGAAAGCAGCAAGAACAAAAATGAAAACAATACTTCATCATGCACAAGAAAGCAACAACATTAACAGCTGACTTCTCATCAGAAGCAAAAGAAGCCAGAAGGCAGGAAATGACATTCAAAGTGCTAAAAGAAAAAACCAGCAACCAAGAATTTGATATCCAGCAAACCTATCTTTCAAAAATGAAGATGAAACACAGACATTTCAAAGACTTACAGAGAATCCATTGCTTGCAAACCTACTTACAAGAAATTCCAAAGGAAGTCTCTCAAGTTGAAAGGCAAAATGAGATCAGATGGTAACCTGACTGTACCCAAAGAAACAAAGAGCACTAGGAAAAGCAAATATGTAGGTACATACAACATAACATATCTATTTTTGGCCAGGTGCAATGGCTCACACCTGTAATCCCAACAGTTTGGGAGGCCAAGGCCAGCCTGGGCAATATAGCAAGACCCTGTTTCTACTGAAAATAATTTAACTAAAGTATGTATTTTTTAACTTCCTTCTCTTAAATTTTTAAGAAGAATTCAACTAATTATTACTGCTTTATGTAATACAAGATTAATAACAATACTGAATTATTAGGTTTATAGCAAATATAGATATAATAAACATGAAAACAATTGCATAAAAGGAGAAAGAAGCTATATTACAGAATTAAATTAGCATTAATTTAGTTAAATTGGGCTATAAGATGCTTATTATAATGACGAGACAAGTACTAAGAAAACAACTGAAAAATAGTAAAAACAAAAGACAAAAGCAACAAAATAATCATATGCTCAAAAAAACTATTAAACACAAAATAAGGCAATAAAAGAGGTACAAGCAAACAGAAAAAGTCAAAAGATATACAAAAAAACAAATACCTGGCCGGGCACGGTGGCTCATGCCTGTAACCCCAGCACTTTGGGAGGCTGAGGCAGGTGGATCACCTGAGGTCAGGAGTTAGAGACCAGCCTAGCCAACATGGTAAAATCCCGTCTCTACTAAAAATATAAAAAATATTAGCTGGACACAGTGGTGGGCGCCTGTAATCCCAGTTACTCAGGAGGCTGAGGCAGGAGAATCACTTGAGTCCAGGAGGCGGAGGTTCCAGTGAGCCGAGATCGTGTAACTGCACTCTAGCCTGAGTGACAGAGTGAGACTCCATCTCAAGAAAAAAAAAAAACGAAAAACAAAACAAAAAACAGGTTGACACAGTAGCTTGCACCTGTAATTCCAGCACTTTGGGAGGCCAAGGCAGGTGGATCACCTGAGGTCAGGAGTTCGAGACCAGCCTGACCAATATGGAGAAACCCTATCTCTACTAAAAATACAAAAATTAGCCGGGCATGGTGACACATGCCTGTAATGCCAGCTACTCAGGAGGCTGAGGCAGGAGAATCGCTTGAACCTGGGAGGCAGAGGTTGCGGTGAGCCAAGATCAGGCCATTGCACTCCAGCCTGGGCAACAAGAGTGAAACTCTGTTTCAAAAAAAGATTCCACTCGGCCAGGCGCGGTGACTCATACCTGTAATCCCAGCATTTTGGGAGGCTGAGGCGGGCGGATCACAAGGTCAGGAGATTGAGACCATCCTGGCTAACACAGTGAAACCCCGTCTCTACTAAAAAATACAAAAAGCCAGGCGTGGTGGCAGGCGCCTGTGGTCCCAACTATGGCTGAGGCAGGAGAATGGCGTGAACCCAGGAGGTGGAGCTTGCAGTGAGCCAAGATCATGCCACTGCACTCCAGCCTGGGCAAAAGAACGAGACTCCGTCTCAAAAAAATAAATAAATAAAATTAAAAAAAAAAAAAAGACTCCACTCAAAAGACAGAAATTGTTAGAGTGGCTGGAAAAACAAGATCCAACTGTATGCCATCTACAAAAAACACAACATAGATTCAAACACAGAGAGATTGAAAGTAAAAGAATGAAAAAAGATATATCATGCAAATCAATAATAAAAGGGCTTAGTATCAGATAAAATGGTATTATTAGAGACAGAGAGAAATCATTATAAGAGAGTCATGACATCAGAAACACAGAACAATTATAAATATATATCCACCAAACAATAAGACCTAAAATACATGCAGCACAAATTGACAGAAAGAATAAAGAGTTCAACAATGATAAAGACTTAAGTATCCCACTCTCAATAACTGATTGATATGGTTTGGCTGTGTCCCCACCCAAATCTCACCTTGAATTATAATAATCCCCATGTGTCAAGAGTGGGGCCAGGTGGAGATAACTGAATCATAGGGCAGTTTCCCCAACACTGTTCTCACAGTAGTGAATAAGTCTCAAGAGATCTGATGGTTTTATAAATGGGAGTTCCCCTGCACAAGCTTTCTTGCCTGCTTCCATGTAAGACATGACTTTGCTCCTCATTCACCTTCGGTCATGATTGTGAGGCCTCCCCAGACATGTGGAACTGTGAGTCAAACCTCTTTCCTTTATAATTTACCCAGTCTCAGATATGTCTTTATTTGCAGCGTCAGAACAGACTAATACACTGATTAAAAACCCAGACTGGGCCAGGCACGGTGGCTCACATCTGTAATCCCAGCACTTTGGGAGGCTGAGGCAGGCAGATCATGAGGTCAGGAGTTGGAGATCAGCCTAACCAACATGGTGAAACCCCGCTTCTACTAAAAATACAAAAATTAGCTGGGTGTGGTGGCGCATGCCTGTAACCCCAGCTACTCAGGAGGCTGAGGCAGGAAAATTGCTTGAACCCGTGAGGTGGAGGTTGCAGTGAGCTGAGATGGTGCCACTGCACTCCAGCTTGGGCAACAGAGTGAGACTCTGTCTCAGAAAAAAAAAAAAAAAAAAGCACTCCAGCTTGGGCGACAGAGCGAGACTCCACCTCAGAAAAAAACAAAACAAAACAAAGCAGAAAATCAGTAATACTCCTCCATCCAACAAGAAAAGAATATTATATTCTCTTCAAGCACAGCCAGAACATCCTCAAGGACAAACTATATATACTAGGCCAAGATCAACAGACTATGGCCCAAGGGCCAAAGTCAGCTCTATTTTCTGTTTTTTTTTTGAGACGGAGTCTCGCTCTGTCGCCCAGGCTGGAGTGCAGTGGCGCAATCTCGGCTCACTGCAAGCTCTGCCTCCCGGGTTCACGCCATTCTCCTGCCTCAGCCTCCCTGAGTAGCTGGGACTACAGGCACCCGCCACCACGCCAGGCTAATTTTTTTTTTTTTTTTTTGTATTTTTTTAGTAGAGACGGGGTTTCACCGTGGTCTCCATCTCCTGACCTCATGATCCGCCTGCCTCGGCCTCCCAAAGTGCCGGGATTACAAGCGTGAGTCACCGCGCCTGGCCTTACTTTCTGTTTTTATAAATAAGGTTTTATGCTAACATAAGCATGTCCATTGATTTATGTATTGTATATGGAGGCTTCAGCACTAAAACGGCAGAAAAGAATAGTTGTAACACAGACCATATGGCACATAAAGCCAAAATATTTATTATATGGCACTTTATAGAGAAAGCTTGTTAAGTTATATGATAGATCATAAGAAATTCTCAATTTTATAATGATTGAAATCATACAAAGTAGGTTCTCCAACAACAACAAAATTAAATAAAAATGAAGAGCAGAGAGAAGTATGGGAAATCTCTAAACATTTCAAAATTAAAGAGCATACTTTTTTTTTTTTTGAGACAGGGTCTCACTGTCACCCAGGGTGGAGTGTGGCAGCACAATCATGAGTCACTGATCCTCTCACCTAAGCCTCCCAAGCAGTTGCGACTACAGGTGGGCACCACCACACCCAGATAATTTTTGTATTTTTTGTAGTGATGGGGTTTCACCATGTTGCCCAGGCTGGTCACAAATAAACAACATAGTTCTAAACAACTCATGGGTCAAAGAAAAAAAAATTCACAAAGGAAATTAGAAAATATTTTGAACTGAAAGAAAATAAAAACATAACAGCTGGGCGCAGTGGCTCACACCTGTAATCCCAGCACTTTGGGAGGCCGAGGCGGGCGGATCACAAGGTCAGGAGATCGAGACCATCCTGACTGACACAGTGAAACCCCGTCTCTATTAAAAATACAAAAAAAATTAGCCGGGCGTGGTGGCAGGTGCCTGTAGTCCCAGCTACTCGGGAGGCTGAGGCAGGAAAATGGCGTGAACCCAGGAGGTGGAGATTGCAGTGAGCCAAGATCGCGCCACTGCACTGCAGCCTGGGTGGCACAGCGAGACTCAGTCTAAAAAAAAAAAGAAAGAAAGAAAATAAAAACATAACACATCAAAACTTATGGGGTATAGCTAAATTGGTACTTAAAACATCTATAGCAGAAAAGAAGAAAGGTCTTTAATCTACATCTTGAGTTTCCAATTTACGAAATTAGAAAAAGAAAAGCCAACTAAATCCCAAGCAAGCAGAAGGTAGGAAATACTACCTATTAGACCACAATCAATCAAAGAGTATATGGAAAAACACTAGAGAAAAGCAATAAAACCAAAAGTTGGTTCTTTTTGCCTATACATAGGTTGACCAGAATAAAAAAGACACAATTTACCAAAATCAGGAATAAAAGAAAGGACATCATTACAGACCCTACAAAAATTCAAGGGATTATGAAGAAATGCTATGAGCAACTTTATGTCCACAAATTTGACAACTCTGATGAAATGAATAAATTCCTAGAAAAACATACATTACTAAGACTGACTTAAAAAGGGTAGGACATCAAGAAATTGATTGATAATCTAAAATCCTTCCCACACACACATAAAAAAGCACAAGGCCAGATTGTGTCTTATCAAATATTTAAAGAAGAAATAATAGAATTCTCCACAAACTCTTTTAGAAAATAGAAGAACAGGCCAGGCACAGTGGCTCACGCCTGTAATCCCAGCACTTTGGGAGGCCGAGGTGGGGGGGATCACGAGGTCAAGAGATTGAGACCATCCTGGCTCACATGGTGAAACCCCATCTCTACTAAAAATGCAAAAATTAGCCAGGCATGGTGGTGCGCACCTTTAGTCCCAGCTACTTGGGAGGCTGAGGCAAGAGAATCGCTTGAACCCAGGAGGCGGAGGTTGTAGTGAGCCGAGATTGCGCCACTGCACTCCAACCTGCGGACAAAGCGAGACTCTGTCTCAAAAAAAGAAAAAGAAAAAGAAAATGAAAATAGAAGAACAGTCCGGGTGCAGTGGTTCATGCCTGTAATCCCAGCACTTTGGGAGGCCAAGGCGGGTGGATCACCTGAAATCAGGAGTTCAAGACCATCCTGGCCAATATGGCAAAACCCCGTCTCTACTAAAAATACAAAAACTTAGCCGGGCATGGTGGCAGGCACTTGTAATCCTAGCTACTTGGGAGGCTGAAGCAGGAGAACTGCTTGAACCCAGGAGGCGGAGATTGCAGTGAGCCAAGATCATGCCATTGCACTCCAGCCTGGGCAACAGAATAAGACTGTGTCTCAAAAGAAAAAAAAGAAAATAGAAGAACATTCCCCAATTAATTCTATGAGGCCTGTGTAGCAGGCAGATTTCTAAAGATATCTCCCCAAGATTCCTGTCCCCTAATTATTCAATCAAACATAATCTATGTACTGCTACGAAGGGACTTAGCAGATGTAATTAATGTCACAGACCTTAAAATAAGGAGATTAGTCTGGATTATCTGGATGGGCCCAATCTAATCGCATGAGCCTTTAAGAGGGGAGAAATTTCTCTGGCGAGAGCTAAGAAAGATGCATCACAGAGACGTGGCAAAGGGGAAAGACAGATTTGAAGCAAGAGGAACCTAACCTGCTGTAACTGGCTTTGAAGGGGGCCAGGAGGCTAGGAAATGCAGACAGCCTCCAGAAGCTGAGAAGAATCCCAGGCCAACAGCCAAGAAGGAACTGGGAACCTCAGTCCTACAGCCACATGGAACTGCATTCTGCCAACAGCCTGAGTGAGCCTGAAAATGAATGCTTCACTAGAGCTTCCTGAAAGGAACAAAGCCTTGCCTTGGTTTCAGCCTTGTAGAGAACCATCTGAGCCACATTGTGCCCAACATCTGACCTACAGAAACTGAGATGAGACATGCATGTTGCTTTAAGTCATGAAGTTTGTGGTAATTTGTTACAGCAGCAATGGAAAACTAAAAAAAAACATGTTTCCCTGATACTGCAACCAGACAAAGACACCACTAGAAAACTACAGATCAGGCTGGGTGTGGTGGCTCACACCTGTAATCCCAGCACTTTGGGAGGCCAATGCGGGCAGATCACCTGAGCTCAGGAGTTCGAGACCACCTTGGGCAACATGGTGAAACCCCATCTCTACTAAAAATACAAAAATTAGCTGGGTGTGGTGGCACATGCCTGTAGTCCCAGCTACTCAGGAGGCTGAGGCACAAGAATCACTTGAGCCCGGGAGGCAGAGGTTGCAGTGGGCTGAGATTGCATCAGTGCACTCCAGCTTGGGCTAAAGAGTGAGACTCTGTCTCAAAAAAAAAAAACAAACAAAACAAAACAAAACAAAAACCACTACAGATCAACATTCCTCATAAATATAGGAGAAATACATTATTAACAAAATATTAGCAAGCCAGGCCAGGCAGGATGGCTCACGCCTGTCAAAAATCCCAGCACTTTGGGAGGCCGAGGCAGGCAGATTACTTGAGCTCAGGAGTCTTGACCAGCCTGGGCAAACTGTGAAACTCCGTTTCTACAAAAAACATTTTTAAAAATTAGCCAGGCATATATAGATATATGCAAGCCAAATTCAGCAACATAGAAAACAATTTAATACCATGACCAAGTGGGACTTATTCCAGGAATGGAAGATTGGCTTAACATGCAAAAACCAATTAATGTAACACACAGTATCAATCAAATAAATGATAAAAGTCACATGATCATCTCAGTAGGTACAGAAAAAGCATTTTCACACACCCATACCCATTCATGGTTTTTAAAAAAGGGAAAATGTTCTCACATTTATAAAGGCCATCTATGAAAAACCTACAACTAATAGCATACTCCATAGTAAAAGACAAAATATTTTCTTCCTTAGATAAGAAAAAACAAGAATGCATACCTCATCACTTGTTTTCAACAACATACTGAAAGATCTTGTCAGTGCAATAAGGATGAAAGAAAATAAAAGAAATTAAAGGCATCACGATTGGAAAGGAAGAAGTAAAATGTTTTTATTCAAAGATAACATGACCCATACACAGAAAATCCTAAGGAATCCAAACACATATACACACACCAAAAATACTGCTAAGGACTAAAACATTAGTTCAGCAAGGTCTAATAATTAAACCAATATACAAAAAGTAATGGTATATGGCTGGGTGCAGTGGCTGACGCTTGTAATCCCTGCACTTTGGGAGGCTGAGGCCGGTGGATCACCAGAGATCAGGAGTTCAAGACCGGCCTGGCCAACATGGTGAAACCCCATCTCTACTAAAAATACAAAAACTATCTGGGTGTGATGGCGAGCACCTGTAATCCCAGCTACTCGGCAGGCTGAGACAGGAGAATAGCTTGAACCTGGGAGGCAGAGGTTGTAGTGAGCCGAGATCACACCATTGCACTCCAGCCTGGACAACTAGAGCAAAACTCCATCTCAAAAAAATAGAAAGCAAGTAATGGTATATCTATATACTAGCAATAAACAATCCAAAAATAAAATTAACAAAAAATTACATTCACAATAGCATCACGAATTAAGCCTGGGTATAATGGCTCACATCTATAATCCAAGCACTTTGGGAGGCTGAGGCAAGAGGACTGCTTTAGCCCAGGAGTTCAAGACCACCCTGGGGAAAAAAGCGAGACCCCATTTCTACAAAAAAAAATTTAAATTAGCTGGGCACAGTGATGTGCACCTATAGTCCCAGCTACTCACAGGAGGCAGGCTGAAGCAAGATCACTTGAGCCCAGGAGTTTGAGGCTGCAGTGAGTTATGATCATGCCACTGCACCAGCCTGGGTGACAGAGAAAGACTCTGTCTCTTAAAAACAAAAACAAAAACAAAAGCAAAACTTAAATACTTAGGAATAAAAATAACAGATGTACAAATCTCATACTCTGAAAATTAGAAAACAAAGTTGAGAGAAATTAAAGATCTAAATGAATAGAGATACATTCCATATTCATGAACTGGAACATTCATATTCTCCCAATTTAATTTATAAGCGTAATGCAGTCCCTATTAAAATTTCAGCAAGCATTTTTGTAGAAACTGACAAGCTGATCATAAAATTTAGATGGAAATTCAAAGAAACTAGAATTGCCAAAACAATTTTGAAAATTTTGGAGGACTTCCACTACCTGATTTCAAAACTTACTATAAAGCTACAGTCACGAAGACAGTGTGGTACTGTCATAAGAATAGGCACACATATCAAGGGGCACAAAATTGAGAATCCAAAAATAAACCTTCATATTTATGGACAACCGATTTTCAACAAAGGCACTAGAGATATTCAATAGAGAAAATATAGTCTTTTCAACAAATAGTATTAGGACAACCGGACTTCCAAATACATAAAAATGAACTCAGACTTTTACCTCATACTATATATAAAAATTAACTCAAAATGGATCACAGACCCAAATGGCTACAACTGTAAAACCCTAGAAAAAACATAAGAGGAAGGTCCTCATGATTTTTTTTAGTGAGAGTTCTTCAAAAGCACAAACCATACAATCCATAAAAGAAAAAAAAAGCTAGAATTCAAATTTAAGACTTTTCATACTTCAAAAAACAACATGCACCTTATGGTATCGGCAATAAGAACAGGCATATAGATCAATGGAATAGAAGTGAAAGTATAGACAAGAATCCTCACATTTATGGTCAATTTATTTTCAACAACGTGACAAGAAAACTCAACAGGGAAAGAATAATCTTTTCAACAAATGGTGCTGGGATAACTGAATATCCACATACAAAAGAATACACACTACCACATAAAAAATTAGCTCAAAATGCAAAAACAATGAAAGTAGAGTCTCAAAGATATCTGCACACCTATGTTCACTGCAGCATTATTCACAATAGCCAAGAGGTGGAGCACCTAAATGTCTATCAACAGACAAATGGTTAAACAAAATAAAGTATTTGGCCTTAAAGAGGAAGGAAATTCTGACACATGCTACAACATGGATGAACCTTAAGGACAGATGCGAATAGGAATAAGCCAGTCACAAAAGGACAAATGTTGTAAGGATTCCACTTACATGAGATACCTAAGCTAGTCAAATTCATAGAGACAGGAAGCAGAATGGTAGTTGCTGGGGGCTGGAGGGAAAGGAGAGAGTGAGGATGTTTAATGAATAAAGAGTTTTAGTTTTGCAAAATGAAGAGTTCTGGACATGAATGGTGATAATGGTGAATGTAATTTTTTTTTTTTTTTTTAGGAGACATGGTCTCTCTCTGTTGCTCAGACTGGAGGGCAGTGGCACAATCATAGCTCACTGCCACCTCAAACTCCTGGATTCAAGCAATCCTCCCAACTCAGCCTAACCAACACAGTGAGATTCCATCTCTATCCACAAGGTTGTCACCTAAACTTGCTCCTGCAAAAGGGGAAACGAAGCCAAAAAAGACAGCAGGAAAGGATAAGTATTCAGAAAAAAAAGCACAAACAAAAAGCAAAACTGGGAGCAAAGGGAAAACAGGACAAAGTAGCTAACCAAGAAACTAAAGATTTACCTGCAGAAAATGGAAAAACGAAAAATGAGGAGGGTTCAGCCTCCAATGCAGCAAGAGAGAAAGAAGCCTAGTTTGATTAATATCAAATACCCTGTCTTATCCATGGTCTTAGTCTCCCTTCTTGCACAATCCAGAGAAATATTTTTATCAACTATTTTTTAAATGTGTTTTATAGTAGCTCTAGAAACATTTTAGAAGGAGGGAATCCCACATTGTCCAATTTATTAAGTGTAAGTGATTTTTTGTAAGAGGTACAATTATTTGCTGGTTATTTTTTGGTACAACAGAAGATAATGTGGGATACTGAATTATGGAAAGCTTTGACTATCTTGGGTGTCAGCTTAACATTCAACAGCTGGAGCTGGGTGCGGTGGCTCACACCTGTAATCCCAGCACTTTGGGAGGCCGAGGCAGGCGGATCACGAGGTCAGGAGATCGAGACCATCCTGGCTAACATGGTGAAACCCCGTCTCTACCAAAAATACAAAAAATTAGCCGGGCGAGGTGGCGGACGCCTGTAGTCCCAGCTACGTGGGAGGCTGAGGCTGGAGAATGGTGTGAAGCCCGGTGGGGCAGAGCCTGCAGTGAGCCAAGATCGCGCCACTGCACTCCAGCCTGGGCGACAGCGAGACTCCGTCTCAAAAAAAAAAAAACATTCGACAGCTGGGCAGGTAGTTTTTATATCCTATAATACAAAGGCAATGGCAATGTGGAGTCAGAGTTGTGCGTTCAATTCTTGAACATTTTAAATTTTTTCTATTACCATGTTGTTTTTTAGTAGAATTGTTTCCTGAAGAAAACCTCTCCTGGTCATGGCTCTCCCTGTCAGAATTGTGTGCACTCTGTAACATCTTTGGTCATAGTAGCTCTGTTTTCCTAGTAATTTTGTTAATGTGCTGTGAAAGGTGGAAAATTTGCATATGTTGTGTATATGATATTAAGTTGTGAATTGGTAAGACTTATGTAATGGCTTATCAACATCTGAAGATACTGGAACTTGATATCCTCTTAAGGAAAATTTGCCTCCAAATTTTAAGTCACTGTAAATAACTGTTTGAAACAGAATTGTAACACATGGCTTTTTAGATTTTCGGTACATACGTTAAGAATTGTGTACAACTGAATGTCTGTGTACTGATCTTCAGTACAACCAATAAAATCTCAACTATGAAAGAAAAAAGGTAATTGGATTTCAAACGGAAATTGGTAAAGAGATTCACTAGAGTTGTGAAAGAAAGTCAGATTGCTGTTAAGTGGACTAATAAAGAAGTAGAATAAAAGAACATATCTACTTCTCTTTCTAAAATAGCCCACTTAAGGAGAAAATAAGAAGCTATTTTTAGGATTGAAGGAACATGTTTTTAGGAAAGAGGGCAGAAACCAACAAGGAGACATAAAGATTGAAGATCTGAACGAGAAGAGATACTTGATGGATTACGGTACTTGAGAATACAAGTGCAATTTGATAAACAGCAGATTTAAAAAACAGAACAATTAACTTAGGAAAGAGGTACTATTACTTAGAAATAAGTACTAATCCAAGCCAGAGTTGAAGAGGGCTTGAGCGAGGAATGTGGCAGTAAGAAGGAAATAGAAAGGTATAAGATACATTGTAGCTCAATTAGAAAACAATGATATTTATTATACTATTTAAAGAAATTAATATCTATAATGCACTTAGAATAGTGCTTGTACATAGTAAACACCATCTAAGCAGTTGTTAAATAAATTTTTTGAAAAATAACATGTATTTGAGAAGGAGGAAACTTTTAAGTGGAGAAACCTGGCAAAAACCACCTTAACCAAGTGACCAAAGTTATTAGCACTATTAATAAGGCAAATGAACATCATGTGGCTCCTGAAATACTTAATTGAGAAAGACACAACATCATTTACAATAGTATTCCTGCCAAAACTGCATAATCTGAATCTAATCATAAGGAAATACCAAACAAATTGAAGGACAATCTGCAAAACAACTGGCCTGTATTTATTAAAAAATATTGGCCAGGCACAGTGGCTCACGCCTGTAATCCCAGCACTTTGGGAGGCCGAGGCAGGCAAATCACAAGGTCAAGAGATCGAGATAATCCTGGCTAACATGGTGAAACCCCGTCTCTACTAAAAATACAAAAATTAGCTGGCCGTGGTGGCACGCACCTGTAGTCCCAGCTGCTTGGGAGGCTGAGGTAGGAGAATCGCTTGAACTCGGGAGGTGGAGGTTGTGGTGAGCCAAGATCGTACCACTGCACTCCAGCCTGGTGATGGAGTGAGACTCCAACTCAAAAATAATAATAATAATAATGCCATGAAATTCAAAGAAAAATTGAAGAACTGCTCCAGATTAGAGACTGAAGACATGATAACTAAATATAATGCATGGTCCTGGATTAGATCTTGAGAGTGGGAGAAAAGAGGCTGCTGTAAGGGACATGAATGGGACAACTGGCTAGATGGAAGTAAGGGGCTGTACATCAGGAAATACATTATTACATCAACGTTTCAGTTCCTGGACTTTGACTCTTTGGGTTTATGTTAGAGAATGACTTTGTGATTAGGAAATACATGTTGCAATATTTAGGGATAGAGGAACATGAAGTCTACAGCTTACTCTCTCAAATGGCTCAGAAAACAACAATAATATGAATATGGAGAGAAATAATGATAAAGCAAACGTGGCAAGATGTTAACATTTGGTGCTAAAGAAAGCATATCAGAGAGTTCTTTGTATTATTCTCGTAACTTTTCAGTAAGTTTGAAATTATGTCCAAAAGTTAAAAACCTATTGCTGCATAAACATACTCTAAATTTAACTTGGGGTATTAGGAACTTAACTTATCCTGATGAAACTTCTACAACATAAATGGAAACTCCTCTTTGCTCTTGTAGCAAAGAAATGAAAGTGGAATCTCAGGAAACTAATGTCAGCATAAAGACACAGGGAAGGGCAAAGACGCCAGGTGTTCCTGGCAGTAGTAAGAAAAAGAAACAAATAATGCAATTCCCAGCATCAGTGGATACCTGAACAGGAGGGATGACTGCTAAGGTGGGAAGAAGTTTCAACCGAATGTCTCCAAACCTGAACTCCTGATTTTATTCATCACCCCCAAAGCATACACTTTCCCAAGTCTTCACCTTCTCAGTATGTGGTACCAACCACTCACCCAACTGCTCAAGCCAAAAGCCCCGTAATTATCCTTGACTCCTCTATTTTCCTCAGATACCACAACCAAACGATCAGCAAGTTCTAACCATTCTCCAAATCCAACTGCTTCTCGCCATTCCACTGTTACCACTCTAGTCCAAGCCATCGTGATTTTTACAGCTTGTGCTATTATAATAGCTTTCTGAGTTCCCTGCTTCTCTTGTTAATGTAGTCTATTTTTCACACAGAAGCCAGTTTTTTAAGAAAAAACAACTCAGATCATGTCACTCCTCTACTCAAAACCCTTCAGTGCTCCCCATGACCAACAAGCCCTACCTGACCTGGCCCCCGGAACTGCTAACTTCCTCCCCCAGCATCACCCCTTGCTCAGTGCACTTCAGCTAATCCCTGCCATGCCTCAAGCAAGCCAAGCACCTACCACTTCAAGGCCTTTGAACTTGCCATTCTGTCTGCCTGGAATGCTCTTCTCCTAGATTCACATGAATCATTCTCTCTCTTTGTTCAAATGTCATCTCCTCAGAGATTCCTTCTCTAACCATCCTACATACAGCAGCCCCTGCCACTCCTATTCCTTTACCCTGTGTTTTTCTACAACATTTTTTTCTACAACTGTTACTATCTAGCATTATATTCTGTATTTATTTATTATCTCCCTCAATAGGATATAAACTTGAGGACAAGAACTTGGACTCCATGAGGACAGAGCCTTTGATTATCTTGATAATTCTTGTATCCCTGGGCGTAGAACTATACCTGGCACATAGCAGATAGGCAGTAAATTAGCTGACTGATTGATTGAATGAGTGAATAAATGAATGAATGAAGAGTACTCCTGATCATGAGGGTTATATGACAAGGTAATAAATAATTCATTAAGCCATACACTTATATGTGTGCATTTTGCTGTATATGTTATACTTAAAATTTGAGAAGAGACTTAACATTATTGCTCATCAGCAAGATGCAAAATAAAAATTAAACACACACAGGAAAGGCTAAAATTTTAAAAAAATAGACAATACCAAGTTTGATCAGGACGTGAACCAACTAGATTCTCAAATGTCGCTCATGGGAATGCAAAATGGAAAAATAACTTTGGAAAACTATCTGGAATTTGCTAATAAATTTAAATATATGCCCATCTTATGACCCAGCAACTTCACTTCTAGGCATACACCCAAAAGAAATAAGTACATGTGGCTACAAATAAGAATATTAACAGCAGCTTTATTCATAATAGCCCAATCTGGTAACAAGAGGATGAACAGACTAATTGTGGTATATTGACATAATTAAAAACTACTAATAAAAAAGAAACACTGAAAAAAGAAACACTGCTACATACAACATAGCTATATCTCATAGGCACTGTTAAACAAAGAAGTCAGACTCAAAGAGTACATACTATAGGATTCTGTTTATATTAAGTACAAGAACAGGCACAAATAATATCAGTGATAGAAGTTAGAATATTGGTTACCTCTGGAGGGACAGTGTTCCTCTGAGAAAAGACATCAGGGAACTGTCTTGGTGGGGAAATGTTCTACATCTTGACCTGGGTGGTAATTACATGGGTACAACACATGTAAAATTCCATTGAGGTATACCCTTAAGATTTGTACATTTTACTGTAAAAAAAACAACTTGAAAGCTTTTTAATTTTTTTATGTAAAAACCAGGGAAAAAACTTCAAGGCATATTCTTGACTAGTCATTTGTACATAAGAAACCATTCAGTAGCTGGGCACGGTGGCTCACACCTGTTATCCTAGCACTTTGGGAGGCTGAGGCGGGCGGATCACTTGAGCTCAGGAGTTCCAGACCAGCCTGGCCATCATGGCAAAACCCCTTCCCTACTATAAATACAAAAATTAGCCAGGCGCACTGGCGTGTGCATGTAGTCCCAGCTACTCAGGAGGAGGCTGAGGCAGGAAGATTGCTTGATGCCAGGAGACAAACTGCAGTGAGCCAAGATCACACCATGGTACTCTGGCCCGGGCGACAGAGCCAGACCTTATCTTAAAAAAAAAAAAAAAAAAAGGCTGGCACGGTGGCTCACGCCTGTAATCCCAGCACTTTGGAAGGCTAAGGTGGGCGGATCATGAGGTCAGGAGATCCAGCCCATCCTGGCTAACACAGTGAAACCCGTCTCTACTAAAAATACAAAAAATTAGCCAGGTATGGTGGCAGGCGCCTGTAGTCCTACTACTCAGGAGGCTGAAGCAGGAGAACGGCGTCAACCCAGGAGGAGGAGCTTGCAGTGAGCTGAGATTGAGCCACTGCACTCCAGCCTGGGCGACAGAGCAAGACTCCGTCTCAAAAAAAAAAAAAAAAAAAAAGCCATTCAGTTAAGCATTTTCCCAAATGGGAACAAATGCATGTAATACTATATTGTATTAATTAAATACAATATTGTATTAAATTAAAACCTGAAATGTGGGGATACTGGTAAGTAATAATGCCTGGATGTATTAAAAGAAAATAAAAATTATTAAATCTGGGTTTTTATATTAATTTGTTACTGCTTATTAAATGACAAAGCAAGATTTGAAACTGTCAGTCTGGGATTAGTAGTACCCACTGAGCTAGGGCTTAAAGCTAAGAAAACCAATGAACCAGATTCCATATTCAAGTTAGCCTTGCTCTAAAGAAGTATATGGTCACAGACCACATCCCTAGTACTAACTACGACCCCTGAACCAGAGGGTACAGCTCAATGACTCCCAAGGTAGAGAAATGAGAGAATAGACGTGTAGTTCTCAACTTATTACTCTTATTGTTCTTTATACTTATTTTTCATTTCAAATCACAACAAAAGAGGGCCTAAAGTTTTTATATTTATCAGAATGGGAACACGTATTAAAAGGAGATGAGCAAGAGAGACAAAAAGCAGAATAGAGGTTACCAAGGGCTGGCGGGGAGGAGAAGTTATTGTTTAATGGGTACAAAGTTTTTGTTGGGGTGATGAAAAGTTTTGGGTTAGACAGTGGTGATGACTACACAACACTGTGAATGTATTTAATACCAGTAATTTGGCATCAACATACAAATGGTTAAACGATAAATATTATGTTATGTATATTTTTAAACTTCAGTAATAGATCCCAAATAGCCAAAACAATCTTGAAAAAGAAAAACAAGGAGTTGGAGGCCTCACATTTCTTGATTTCAAAACATACTACTAAGCTATAGTGATCAAAACAGTGTAGTAATGGCATAAAGACATACATCTAGACTAACGGAATAGAATAGAGAGCCCAGAAATAAACCCTCACATATATGGTCAAAAGATCTTCAACAAAGGGGCCAAGAACATTAGATGAGAAAAGGACAGTCTCTTCAACAAATGACATTGGGAAAACTGGGTATCTACATGCAAAAGAATGAAGCTGGACCCTTACCTTACACCATACACAAAAATTAACTCAAAAAGAAATAAGGAACCAAATATAAGACCTAAAACTATGAAACTCCTAGAAGAAAACAGGGGGAAAGCTTCATGAGGCAGGATTTGGCAATTTCTTAGATATGATAGCAAAAGTGCATGCAAAAAACCAATAATAGACAAACGGGATTACATTAAACTTAAAACTTCTAAGCAATCAATGAAGTAAAAAGGCAACCAATGAAATGGCAGAAAATACTTGCAAGTCATATATCTTAGAAAGGGTTAATATCCAGAATTTATGAAGAACTCCTGCAAATCCACAACAACAACAAAAACAAAAACCCAACTTTACAATAGGCAAAGGAGTTAAACAGGTATTTCTCCAGAGAAGATAAATAAATGCTCACCAAACATGTGAAAAGATGCTCAATCACTCATAATTAGAGAAATGCAAATCAAAACCACAATGATCAGGAGCTCATGTGCTTTAAAAAAGCAAAACAAAACCAGGGTCAGGTTGAAATGGCTTACGCCTGTAATCCCAGCACTTTGGGAGGCCGAGGTCGGCAGATCACTTGATGTCAGGAGTTCGAGACCAGCCTGGCCAACATGGTGAAACCCTGTCTCTACTAAAAATACAAAAATTAGCCAGGTGTGGTGATGCACACCTGTAGTCCCAGCTACTCCAGAGCCTGAGGCAGGAGAATCGCTTGAACCTGGGAGGCGGAGGTTGCAGTGAGCTGAGATCACGCATCTGCACTCCAGCCTGTGTGACAGAAAGACTCCGTCTCAAACAAAACAAAACAAAACAAAACACAATGAGTTAACACCTTGAACCCACTAGGATGGCTGCTACCCAAAATAAAACAAAGCAAAAACAAAAACAGAAAATAAGTATTAGTAAAGATGTGGAAAAATTGGTACCCTTGTGTACTGCTGGCAAGAATGTAAAATGGTATGGCCACTATGGAAAACAGTATAAAGGTTCTCAAAAAATTAAAATTAGAACTACCACACGATCCAGGACTCCCAACTCTGGATACGTATTCAAAACATCTCAAAGCTGAATATCAAAGAGAGATTTGTGTACTCATGTTCATGGTAGCATTATTCAGAAAAGAGGTGAAAGCAACCAGTGTCTATCAGAGGATGAATAGATAAAATGTGGTATATACATACAAGAGAATATTATTCAGCCTTTAAAAAAAGGAAATCCTGTCACATGCTACAACATGGATGAACTTTGAGGACAATACACTAATTGAAACAAACCAGTTGCAAAAAGACAAAAACTGTATGATTCCACTTATATGAGGTAAAGTAGTCAAACTCATAGAAACAGAAAGTAGAATGGTGGGCCAGGGGCTGGGTTGTTATTTAATGGGTATGGAATTTCAGTTTTGCAAAGATAAAAATACTTTGGGCGATCTGTTACACAACAATGTGAATAAACTTAACGCTCCTGAACTTTCATTTACATATGTATATATATTTTGAGACGGAGTCTCACTCTGTCGCCCTGGCTGGAGTGCAGTGGTGCCATCTTGGCTCACTGCAACCTCTGCCTCCCGGGTTCAAATGACTCTTCTGCCTCAGCGTCCCGAGTAGCAGGGACTACAGGTGCCTGCCGCCACACCCGGCTAATTTTTGTATTTTTAGTAGAGACAGGGTTTCACTATGTTGGCCAGGCTGGTCTCGAACTCCTGAACCCGTGATCCACCTGCCTCACCCTCCCCAAGTGCTGGGATTACAGGCATAAGCCACCACGCCCAGCCACCTGTGTGTTTTATCATCATTTTTGCAAAAATCCAAAATGATGACAAAACACACAGGAACTGAGGTGTGGACAAACAGGCCCCTCACATCTAAGTGAGAATGTACATTTATACAGTATCTTTGGGAGACAACTAAGCAGTAGTTGTCAAAATTAAAAATGTATATATTATTTGACCCAGGAAGACAATTTCTTTGTTTTTTTTTTTGACAAGGTCTTGTTTTGTTGCCCAGGCTCACTGTACCCTCAATCTCCCAGGTTCAAACGATCCTCCCGAGTAGCTGGGACTACAGGTGCACACTACCACACCTAGCTAATTCTTGTATTTTTTGTAAACACAGGGTTTCATATGTTGCTCATGCTGGTCTCAAACTGCTGAGCTCAAGTGATCCTCCTGCATTGGCCTCCCAAAGTGCTGGGATTATAGACATGAGTTATCACACCCAGCCTAGCAAGACAATTTCTAGGAATTTACCTTGCAAGGCTGTTGGCAAATGTATAAACCTATGTATTCAAGGTTATCCAATGCAACATTATTTATAAGAGCAAAATATTCAAACTAATTGTCAATTAATAGGACACTAGTTTAATTAATTGTAATCTGTCCATATAATGAGAATACTGTGCAAATGTTTTTGAGAAAAGTTCTTTGGGCCTGGTGCGGTGGCTCATGCCTGAATTGCCAGCACTTTGGGAAGCCGAGGCGGGCAGATCACAAGGTTGGGAGTTCAAGACCAGCCTGATCAACATGGTGAAACCCCGTCTCTACTAAAAAATCAAAAGATTAGCCGGGCGTGGTGGTGCGCGCCTGTAGTCCCAGCTACTCAGGAGGCTGGGGCAGGAGAATCACTTGAACCCAGAAGGTGGAGGTTGCAGTGAGCCAAGATCGCGCCACTGCACTCCAGCCTGGGAGACAGAGTGAAGCTCCATCTTAAAAAGAAAAAAAAAGTTCTTTATATATTTATTAAGTGAATATGATGGAGAAAATAATGTATTTGCACTGGTTTGCACATATATAAAAACTGTATACCTGGAAGAATAGACAAAAAACTAGTAGCAGTGATGATCTCTTGAGGAATGGAAACTGAAAAGATAGGAAACTAGGGTAAGAAAGACTTTTCAGTCTACCTTTTTATATTTTGACATTGGAATAATACAAACATCTTATCTGTTCAAAAAAAAATTAATACTGCACCCTTTTTAAAAAGACCCCAGCTGGGCACAGTGGCTCACGCCTGTAATCCCACTGAGGTGGGTGGATCATTTGAGGTCTAGAGTTCGAGATCAGCCTGGCCAACATGGTGAAACTCCATCACTACTAAAAATACAAAAATTAGCCAGGTGTGGTGGCACGTGACTGTAGTCCCAGCTACTCAGGAGCTAAGGCAGAAGAATTGCTTGAACCCAGGAGGCGGAGGCTAAAATGAGCCCATATGGTGCCACTGCACTCCAGCCTGGGTGACAGAGAGAGATTCTATTTCAAAAATAAATAAATAAATAAGACCCTTACCCAGTAAATTAAATCAAAGCTGAAAGCCTTCATTTGAATCTAAATAATATAATTCAATCAACAGGTTCATGAAATGTGTCAAGAAGATAAATGCTAACTCACTACACCTGCAGATAATAATGGAAAACAAGAAAATGAGAGGTTCCAAATAAAAACATTCTTCTCATCTTTAAAGGGTTTTAATTATAAGAAAGTCACCAGGAATTCTCATTCCATAATATAATCAGTTTACCAATAAATATCATTTTCATCAGCTTTATAAAGAAATATGAAATGCCAGGCATGGTGGATCACGCCTGTAATCCTGGCACTTTGGGAGGGCGAGGTCAGCAGATCACTTCAGGTCAGGGGTTCGAGACCAGCCTGGCCAACATAGTGAAACACCACCTCTACCGAATAAAAAAAATACAAAAATTAGCCAGGCATGCTGGCGTGCTGTAATCCCAGCTACTCGGGAGGCTGAGGCAGGAGAACTGCTTGAACCTGGGAGGCAGACCTTGCAGTGAGCCAAGATCACACCACTGCACTCCAGGCTAGGGGGCAGAGTGAGACTTCATCTCAAAAAAAAAAAAAAAAAAAGAAATATGAAAAAGATGGCCGGGCGTGGTGGCTCATGCCTGTAATCCCAGCACTTTGGGAGGCTGAGGCAGGCAGATCACTTGAGGTCAGGAGTTCGAGACCAGCCTGGCCAACATGGTGAAACCCTGTCTCTATTAAAAATGCAAAAATTAGCTGGGCGTGATGGCACATCCCTGTTATCCCAGCTACTTGGGAGGCTGAGGCAGGAGAATCACTTGAACCCGGGAGGCAGAGGTTGCAGTGAGCTGAGATCATGCCACTGCACTCCAGCCTGGGTGACAGAGTGAGACTCTCTCTCAAAAAAAAAAAAAAAAAAAAAAAAAAAGAAGAGAAAGACCTAAATTCTAGGCCAGGCACAGTGTCTCATGCTTGTAATCCCAGCACTTTGGGAGGCAAAGGATGGTGGATCACTTGAGGTCAGGAGTTCGAGACCAGCCTGGCCAACATGGTGAAACCCTATCTCTACTAAAAAAATAAAAATAAAAATACAAAAATTAGCTAGGTATGTGGCGGCACATGCGTGTAACCCTAGCTGCTCAGGAGGCTGAAGCAGGAGAATCGCTTGAACACCAGAGGCGGAGGTTGCAGTGAGCCGAGATCACACCACTGCATTCCAGCCTGAGTAACAGAGTGAGACTCAAAAAAGGAACAAAAAAGGGGATTTCCTCAGGTCAAAATGGTGAATATGAGACCTTTCTCTAAGTCCGCTTTCTCAACAAGTGTTGAGCACCACTGGCACCAATTTTCTACTTTAATCTAAAAACTCTCCCATAATTATAAGACTTGATCACCATAAATTTTATTTTGAAAAAATGTTTTCATTTTGAAAAACCAATTAATTCTTTTTATAAAAAATAGAAACCTCAAATTGGAACAACAAAGAATTTCTGGAAATTTAAAAGACATTCTAAGTGGAAAATCAGAAGCCACATGATACCACAACTCCTCTTTACTACTATTAAAAGACACAAGGTCCTCCAAATTGCTTAACATTAGTCAGCAGCAGCAGCTGTAGATGTGGGAGTAGAGGGAGCTCAAAAGGAGCAGAGCTGGAATACATGTTTGTCTCCTCCTATTTTACTGCTAGCTCGGTAGTTAGAGCTGTCTGCGCCCTCCTCCTCACACAGGTGGCTCTAACCCAAACCCAACTGAGCTAAATTATCCTCAGCTGTATTACTCTTCATAACGGATTTAAACAATACTGATCATTTTATTCCCACCCCCTTACACACACATATAAAACTCAGGTCCTCAGCAAGCAGCTCAAGGGATTGGAGGCAGCTATTAGGCAAAAATAAAACAAGGCAATTAAGAGCAACTATATTCACTGATTCTAACCCATAAAGGGAGATTCCAAGCATATAGAAAAAGCAATTTCTAAAAACCTTGTTAACTTAAAAAATAATTAACTGATCAACTGTTATTTAACATAAACCTACTATGTGCCAATACTGATGATAAAAAATTATGAAAGATGGAATATTATTCAGCCTTTAATAGTAAGAAAATTCTGACAGGTGCTATAACATGGATGAACCTTGAGGATATTATGCTAAGTGAAATAAGCCAGTCACAAAGAAACAAATACTATATTATTCCATTTATATGAGGTACCTAGACTAGCCAAATTTTACCAAAAGTAGACTGGTAGCAGCCAGAGGCTAGGGGGAAGAGGGAATGAGAGTTACTGATTAATGGGGACAGTTTCAGTTTGGGAAAATGAGAAAAGTTGTGGAGATGGATGCACAAGAATGTGAGTGTATTAATACCACTTCAAGATAGTTAAAATAGTAAATGTCATGTTATATGCATTCTACTGAAATTTTTTTGTTTTGTTTTGTTTTTTTTGAGACGGAGTCTCGCTCTGTCGCCCAGGCTGGAGTGCAGTGGCACGATCTCAGCTCACTGCAACCTCCGCCTCCCGGGTTCAAGAGATTCTCCTGCCTCAACCTCCTCAGTAGCTGGGATTACAGGCGTGTGCCACCACGCCCGGCTAATTTTTGTATTTTTAGTAGAGACAGGGTTTCTCCATGTTGCTCAGGCTGGTCTCAAACTCTTGACCTTGTGATCTGCCTGCCTCGGCCTCCCAAAGTGCTGGGATTACAGACGTGAGCCACCACGCCCGGCCTTTTTTTTTTTTTTTTTTTTTGAGACGGAGTCTCGGTCTTTTGTCCAGGCTGGAGTGCAGTGGCGCCATCTCAGCTCACTGCAAGCTCCACCTCCTGGCTTCATGCCATTCTCCTGCCTCGGCCTCCCGAGTAGCTGGGAGTACAGGCGCCTGCCACCGCGCCCAGCTAATTTTTTGTATTTTTAGTAGAGACGGGGTTTCACCGTGTTAGCCAGGATGGTCTCGATCTCCTAACCTCGTGATCCGCCTGCCTCGGCCTCCCAAAGTGCTGGGATTACAGGCGTGAGCCAACGCGCCTGGCCTCAAATTTTTTTAATTAATGCAATAAGAAAAAAAAAAATGTAAGAAAAAGTTGATTTCTTGACCCAGCAAGAAGACTCTAGAAATACTGATCAAGGGGTAAAAATGCAAAGAATACCAATATCAGGAAGTTTTTTAAAGAGCCAGTATAGATCTTACAGACATTAAAATTATAAGTCAAAAATATAGATGACCTTATGCCAATACTTGAAAATTTAGGTAATAAATTTCTTGAAAAACAAGTTACCAAACAGACTCACACACAAAAAAGGAAAATTGACATAGTCCTGTAACTCTAAAAGAAATTGAGGTCATAATTTAAAATTCTCTCATAACAGAAAGGGTTTCATTTCTTATTTATTTCCGGTAGGAATGTAAACTGGTACAACTTCTTTAGAATACAGCATTATTTTGTAAAGTAGCACACTTGTCAATCCTATGATCCAGAAATTCAAGTACAAGAGAAATTCTTGCTCATGGCACATTAGAAAACATGTAGTATTCATAACAGTAAGAAAATGGAAACAACCCAAATGCCATCAACAAGAGAATAAACTGTGATATATTCAGTAAATGTCTGTACTGCTGCAAAAATGTGTCAACTATATGCAATGATATGGATGAATCTTAGCAATATAAAGTAGAAAATTCCAGATTACGTATAGCATAAATACAACTAATGATAAAACAATATATTATTTAGACACACATATATATTTGATAACTATTTTTTGAAAAGTTTACTTTGGGAGGCTGAGGCAGGCAGATTGCTTGAGCCCAGGAATGAGACCAGCCTGGCCTTTTAAAGCTTTATTGTTTGCCATAGGAGGATGTGAAGTAACTGATTCTTACATATTGCTAGTGGGAGTATAAAAATCTGTTTAGCAAAATCTACTAAAACTGAACATAAGCATACCCTATGACCCAGCAGTCCACTCCTAAGTAATACCCAACAAAAATGCATTTATAATGTGTACGAAAAGACATGTACAAGAATGTTTACAGCAGCATTATCTGTAAGTCCAAACACCAGAAACAAACCTAAACATCAATCAACTACAGAATGGATAAATCGTATAGAATATGATACAGGCTGAGCGCGGTGGCTCACGCCTGTAATCCCAGCACTTTGGGAGGCAGAGGCAGGCGGATCACAAGGTCAGGAGATCGAGACCATCCTGGCTAACACAGTGAAACCCCATCTCTACTAAAAATACAAAAAATTAGCTGGGAGAGGTGGCGGGCGCTTGTAGTCCCAGCTACTCAGGAGGCTGAGGCAGGAGAATGGCGTGTACTCGGGAGGCAGAGCTTGCAGTGAGCCAAGATGGCGCCACTGCACTCCAGCCTGGGCGACAGCCAGACCCCGTCTCAAAAAAAAAATAAAAGAATATGAAACAGCAATGAAAAAGGAGCTACTGATGATACAACAAGGATGAATTTCAAAAGCAATGCTAAGCAAAGAATGTCAGGTGCAAAATAGTGCATGCTGCATGTTTCCATTTATATAAATCTCATAATCGAACAAATCTCATCTATTGTGACATAAGTCAGAATACTGGTCTTGTGATATAAATCAGAATACTGGTCAGGGAGAGCATCTGGGTCAGAGCACAGGAGGGCTTCTAGGATCCTGATCTCAATAGCGGTTATATGGCTGTGTTCAATGTAAAAATTCATTACGTTGTACCCTTAAGGATTTTGCATTTTATGTGTATTACACATCAAAAAAAAAAAAAGGTTTACCAAAAACAAAGAAAAAACCTAAAGATGTCCTTTTACCTCTTATCTTCACAGTTTAACCGATGCTATCCATTACCCTTAGCATGCATTGACTGATACCCCTAACTGAACACTGGTAAGCTAACAGGCAACACTGGCGTACACTCAGGCTTTTCTCTTCCCACTATGCAATACTTACTAAGAGTCTAATCTATTTGTTGTTCTCAAACCTACTTAATGCCAGTTGTGCCCATAATTACAATTACATAATTGTCATGAAATATTAATAATGGCTGGGCACAGTGGCTGACACCTGTAATCCCAGCACTTTGAGAGGCCAAGGCAGGCAGATCGCTTGAGGTCAGGAGTTCGAGACCAGCCTGGCCAACGTGGTGAAACCCCCATCTCTACTACAAATATAAAAAAATTAGCTGGGTATGGTGGCACGCGCCTGTAATCCCAGCTACTCGGGAGGCTGAGGCAGGAGAATTGCTTGAACCTGGGAGGCAGAGGTTGCAGTGAGCTGAGATCGTGCCACTGCACTCCAGCCTGGGCAACAGAGAAGACTCCGTCTCAAAAAAGACAGAAATATTAACACTTACATGGCCGGACATGGTGGCTCATGCCTGTAATCCCTGCACTTTGGGAGGTCAAGGTAGGTGGATCGCTTGATCCCAAGAGTTCAAGACGAGCCTGGGGAACATAGCAATACCCCATCTCTATAAAAAATGTAAAAATTAGCCAGGCATGATGGCACACACCTGTAGTCCCAGCTACTCGGGAGGCTAAGGTGGGAGGATCATCTGAGCTGTGATAGCACCACTGCACTTCAGCCTCTGTGACAGAGTGAGACCCTGTCTACAAAAAAGAAAAGAAAAAAAAAGTAAATACATCAATAAACTATAAGAAAAATTATTTCTTTGAAAACTAAATAGAAGGCTCTAGAAGACTGAACCAATACAAATTATTTTTAAAACTGTCCGCAATTTAAGTGTGGGTGAGACACATATACAAGCTGGGAGGGAAATTAAAAATCTAAAAAAAGGGTTTGTACTCATTGCTTCAAGTCTCTAAGAGTTCTCATTCTGCTTAAAAAAACCGTAAATAGAAGTTGCAAGCATGTATCACAGGGTGTAATTAATGCCAAAAATATGAAGAATTCTAATCAGCAAACTCATACTAAATACCTCAAAGATTGGTGAATAAACGTACATTTGTTTCAAGCTAAAATAAAATACTATGGGCCAGGTGCGGTGGCTCACTCCTGTAATCCCAGCACTTTGGGAGGCCAAGGAGGGTGGATCACCTGAGGTCAGGAGTTCCAGACCATCCTGGCCAACATGGCGAAACCCCATCTCTACTAAAAGTACAAAAATTAGCCGGGTGTGGTGGCGGGTGCCTGTAATCCCAGCTACTTGGGAGGCTGAGGCAGGAGAATCACTTGAACCTGGTCGGGGGCAGAGGTTGCAGTGAGCCAAGGTCTTGCCACTTTACTCCAGCCTGGCCAAAAGAGCAAAACTCCGTCTCAAAAACAAACAAAACAAAAAATGCTATGGTATGTATGTATCATTTTTTATTTCCTGATTTAATCAACTTTCCCAATTAACAGTAAACACTATATAAGATATAATAGTAACAGATAAGAGAACTATAATCAAAGAAAGTTTGCCCTAATAACTTTTGGCAAACTAATACAATCTACTAGACAGATAAAACAAAAATACTAACTGTCAACAAGTCTACCTATTATGACGACAAAAGATAAATCAAACTGACCAAAGCTGAGACTGTTGTGCTTAAAAGCATATGCCTCTGGGGCCACATTAGCTATTCTCATTAATCAAAAGGGCAGCACGGTTCCCTACGCAGGTGTGTTCTGGTTAATATCACAGATGTCTCAGAAGAAGATGGCTGCTGAATGGACTACATGGGGCTCAAGAACAAAGGTCTGAGTATTTCTGAATTAGAAAAATAATGGTCTAAGTTTCTCTCTCTCTCTTTTTTTTGAGAGAGTCTTGCTCTGTTGCCCAGGCTGGAGTGCAGTGACAGGATCTCAGCTCACTGCAACCTCCACCTCTCAGGTTCAAGTGATTCTCCTGCCTCAGCCTCCCGAGCAGCTGGGATTACAGGTGCACACCACCACCATGCCTGGCTAATTTTTCTATTTTTAATAGAAATAGTGTTTCGCCATGTTGGCCAGGCTGGTCTCGAACTCCTAACCTCAAGAGATTTGCCCGCCTTGGCCTCCCAAAGTGCTGAGATTACAGGAGTGAGCCACTGCGCCCGGACTGAGTTCTCTTAATAGAAAAAACAAGAGATTTTTACTAATAAATTTGCCCTCAGAGTTAAACTTTTCTCTGTAACATAATATTTAAAATGCCTTCCCTGACTCTGATATAAATCACAGGTTTCTCAGAAAAAAACAATAAAATTCATGTTACACAACAACATCCATTTAGGTGAATTTGGGTACGACAGTTTCTTACAGAGTTTCTTTAAATCCACTGATTGAAAGCATTAGAGGACTCTCAGTGATAGAACTTTAAAGTTTCTCATTTCATTCATTATTCAACTAATATTCATTGAATGTTTACAATTTTCTAAGCTTTGTGAGAGTTTGGGTGAGAGGATGATGCTCTTTCAGTTTCATGGGAGAATTATGGTATATCAGAATGCAAGGAGGCTTCAATATGAGAGCAGGTGGTGGAAAAGTGGGGACCAAGCCACTTAACTATTCAACTGTTTTGACAATAAAGGGATTTTAAAAAATAAGAGTATTAGGCCAGGTGTGGTGGCTCATGCCTGTAATCCTAGCACTGTGGGAGGTCAAGGCAGGAGGATCACCTGAGGTCAGGAGTTCGAGACCAGCCTGGCCAACATGGGGAAACCCTGTCTCTACTAAAACTACAAAAATTAGCCGGTGTGGTGGTGCATGCCTGTAGTCCTGGCTACTCGGGAGGCTGAGGCAGGAGAATCGCTTAAACCGAGGAGGCCGACACTGCAGTGAGCCGAGATTGCACCACTGCACTCCAGCCTGGGCGACAGAGTGACACTTCATCTCAAAAAAAAAAAAAAAAAAAACAGTATTAACCAGAGTGCTAGCAAGGCAAAAGCAAAAGGGGTTTTCCCCCAAATAGGGAAGACTTTTTTCTTTGAAAAGGGATGAGGACATAAAACATAAAACAGATAAAGGTAATACTTATCGAAGTAGAACGTAAGGGAGGAGCAACATACAAAGGTAATCAAAGACAAAATTAATCTTACATTCACATATTCACAGTCAAAAATTTTTTTTTTTTTTTGAAACAGGGTCTGGTTCTGTTTCCCAGGCTGGAGTGCCGTGGCATGGTCTTGGCTCACTGTAACCTCCGTCTCCTGGGCTCAAACGATCCTCCTACCTAAGCCTCCTGAGTAGCTGGGACTACAAGCACGCGCCACCACATGCAGCTAGTTTTTGTATCTTTTGTAGAGATGGGGCTTCACAATGTTGCCCAGGCTGATCTTGAACTCCGGAGCTCAAGTTCAAGCGGTCTGCCCACCTTGGCCTCCCAAAATGCTGGGATTACAGGTGTGAACCACCATGCCCAACCCTAATCTTTATTTAATGCCTACTATAGGCCAGGAACTATACTAATAATGCAATTTTATATGCATTATCAAAAATCTTCACAAAAACTCTGTTAGGTAAAGGAAACATACTTCTGAAACAAACAAAAAGAACTAGAGGGAAGATTAAGGAGGTCATACCAAATGACTTCAACTTTTTAGTTATGGAAACAGGAGGAAAGAAAGCAGGAAGGCTTGAGGGCTTGAGAGGAACAGATAAGAAACTAACATTTACTGCCTACTATGTGTCAGCCACTGTAACATCCATTACATACATGTGATGTAATTCTATGAAGTACTTATCATTCATTTAACTGAGGAACTTGAAGTTTGCAAGTTTCCCAAGACCTAAGAGCTGGTAAGTGCTGAGGTGGTGATTCAAACCTAGCTCCATGAAACTACAAATTATATCTCTTTCTGCTATATCAACATCAGGAACGTGCTAGAGAATAAATATAAGATGAATAAAAAGATCATAAAGCAGCAAAGGCCCAGTTAAAATCACACAGCATGAAATTAAGAGTAGATAATGCCAAGTCTGTGCCCTCTGCTCCCTGAGTTCAACCACCCAGGTAAAAAGCATTTAACATTAGGAAGTTGCTTGAATTGCAACGAATTTATATG